>NC_066579.1:115363266-115709933 GCF_024323335.1 Lathyrus oleraceus | reverse complement strand
CTCATTTTCCAGCACATCATCCATATCATTCTCAACTGTAATTTCCTCACCTTTTTTACTTGTCAACTCTCTACCGCTTCTAGTAAAAATTGCTTTACAATGCTCCTTTGGATTGGGTTGAGTGTTAGCGGAGAAAGAAGATCCTGCGTTTTGTTCTGACAGTTGTTTCGCAAGTTGACCTATTTGATTTTCCAAATTCTTGATTGCTGCCTCATTGCTCTTCTGATTTGCCATGGAGGCTTGCATGAATTGTTGGAGAGTGTCTTCTAGCTTTGAATTTCCTCCTTGCGATTGTTGTCCTTGAGAATTTGGGTGTTGATAAGGACTTTGCTGCTGAAAATTTTGGTTGTTGAACCTTGATGGTTGATAACCTTGATTGTTCCTTTGATAGCCTTGATTTTGATTGTTCACATAGCTTACTTCTTCTAGTGGAGGACAAAAACCAGTAGGGTGATCTCCTTGACATAATTCGCAACATGCTACTTGACGTCGAACTTGAGACCCTTGAATTTCCTTCATTTGCTGTGGAAGCTTGGCCATTTGTTGAGTGAGCAACTCCACTTGTTGAGAGAGTAGCTTGTTTTGAGCAAGAATGGCATCATTGGTATTTAACTCAAGAACTCCCGGTTTACGTTGTGAAGGGCTACGGTCATGTTGACTTTGGCGATCATTGAGTGCCATCCGATCAATAATGACGTTAGCTTCTTCCGCATTCTTTGACATAAGAGAGCCACCCGCGGTAGCATCCAAAAGTGTTCTGTGAGTTGATTGGAGCCCATTAAGAAAAATATGAATTTGAGTGAGCTCATCAAAACCATGACCCTTGCATTTTCTCAACATTGACTTGAACCTTTCCCAAGCCTCATTTAAAGACTCGTTGCTTCCTTGAGTGAATACCGCAATAGCCGTTTTGGCTTCCATGAATCGGGATTGAGGGAAATATCTTTCTAAGAACTTTTCTTCTAACAAATTCCAATCCGTCATCACTCTTGCTGCTTGATCAAGGTACCACTCTTTTGCCTTTCCCACTAAGGAGTGTGGGAACATCCTCTTGAATAATGCCTCTTCACCCGTTTCATCTATTCCCGTAGAACCCGCAATCTCATAAAATTTGATGAGATGGGTATACGGATATTCATGATCCATTCCGGTGAATGGATTTGCATAGAGAAGTTGGAGGATTCCGGTCTTCATCTCAGTATTTCGTCCTCCACGGGCAAATTGAGCATTCCTTCTTGGACTATTAGCGGACATTTCGGTACGATTGTCATCCGCCATGTTTCCGTCACAAGCCTCTACAACCACTTCTTCAATTTGAACAAGTGCGGAAGTAGATGCTTCTTCTCTCCGGTTCCTCTCTTCGGTTAGTTTCCTTCTTCTTCGTGTTTTGCTATTGAGCTTCCGAAGTGTTCTTTCAATTTCAGGATCGAATTGAAAATGCTCCTCGGTAGCTTTTTCTCGCATGCACTAGAATCTACAAAACTCACAAACCAAGTGAAACACAAGAGGGATAATAATAAAAGTAACAAAACTTAAAACAATGAATTATTGCAATGCTTGTAATATCGAACACCAATCCCCGGTAACGGCGCCAATTTGTTGAACAGTATATCTTCGGCAAATATTTTTATATCGTATCCACAGAGATTGGTTGATATTACCGCCGTTCTATAATCCAAATGTTATAAGTTTAGAAAGTGACAAGTTGTTTTGTTTGGAAAATTATATTGTGAGTAAATGTCACTAAAAACAGTAAAATGGTTTTAATCAAATGTAAAAGCTTGGCAAGATTGGAGTTCACTATTTCAAATGCTTATGATTCCTTATGATAAATAAATAGATTCAAGATTATTGATGATGTTCAAGTATCCTCTCAAAGTCATTTATGTCTAAATGATATTGTGATAATCACTATATTGATCCTTAGACGATCTCTCCACCTAACTATCAATATAGCAATCTTTAATGCTTAATACCAAAGAAGAGTACTGAATAAATCTATCTCTACAACTTATTCACTACTTGAAAATCTGTTTTATGTCAAGACTCAAATAATCTCTCTCGACAACTACTCAAATCTGGTTTTCAACTTAGGGCAAAAACAGTATTCAATACATCAACAATCTTTATCATATATATAAATCAAATGGAATACATAAACATATGAGAATAGCTACTACCTCTAATCTTGACAAAAGGGAGTTTAGCTCCTCATCATCATTGTTACAAAGCAGAATGTTAAAGAAGAAAAACTCTATTTTCTCTCTTACAAAAATCTCTTAATGTCAATGTGTGTAGTAATGAATGAATGCCCTAGAATAATGTAATTTTTCTACCAAAAAGGGTTGACATTTCCTTAATTGGTCATTCTCATCCAAAGCAGAAAAGCTATTCCAAGGCAGACACCAAAATGGTAAAAACTTTTCCTGAAAGACAGCACGTTTGACCCTTAATTAGCTTGCTGGATTCGCTGCGAAGGCAGTTCGCGGCGCGAACTGATGCTTATCCAGCTTCCTTATTTTGCAAGCTTCATCCAAGATGTGGTGTTGCATTCCAAAAGCTTTTTCAACCAAAAGTTCTACAAAACTGAAAAATCTGTGAAATAACTATTCAAAACAAAATAAATTAAATCTAATTGCATTTATACAAATTAATAAGAACAAAAGTGTGTAATTACATCAAAGTTTGGTAAAAGGGACCAATAGAATGATATAAAAAATAGTACTAATTGGTCCCTAACACCTCCCCACATGCTTTTTGATCAAATTTATCACTACCTTGTTGGCTGCTTCAACTTCCCCATTGGCTTGAGCATAGTAAGGTGTCGAAGTAAGGAGTTTAAATCCTGTTTCTTGTGCAAATTTCTGCATATTCTTACCAGTGAACACAGATCCTTGATCTGTTGTTATTGTTTCTGGTATCCCAAATCTATAGATTATGTGCTTTTGGATAAAATCTATAACTGCTTCTTGATCCACATTTACCAATGGTATGGCTTCAATCCACTTAGTGAAATAGTCTATTCAAACCAAAATGTACTTTTGCCCTTTTGAAGAGGCTGGTCGAATTTCGCCAATCAAGTTTAAAGCCCAACCTCTAAATGGCCAAGGCTTTATAATTGAATGCAACTCACTTGCAGGAACATGTGGTACGCCTGCATGTACTTGACATTCCTAACACCCTTTTGCAAATTCGACACAGTCCTTCAGCATTGTTGGCCAATACATTCCTTGTCGAAATAATAACCATTTCATTTTATGACCTGCTTGGTGTGCGCCACACACTCCACTGTGCACATTCGACAAAGCTATGTAAGCTTCATCTTCACCTAAGCATTTCAACAAGACTCCTTCTGCAGTCTTTTTGAACAATTCATTTCCAAAAAGTACATAACTTAAAGCTCTGTATTTTACCTTTCTTTCAGCTTTCTGATTTGGGTCTTGTAGATAATCCTTGATGGGCTTTCTCCAGTCTTCAATTCCTGAACCATCTATATTGAATATCTCAAAATTTTCTTCGTCACCATATCCTAATCTTATTGACTCCAAATCTGATGGGGAAATTTGGTAGATATGACTCTTCCTCTGACTTCAATGGCCTCTTCTAACTTTTCCTTCGACACTTTGTATCCAGACGCAAGTTTAGCAAGGTCATTTCCCTCTTGATTCTCCACCCTAGGAATGTTCCTAAAGGCCACATTGTCGAATTCCTTAAGAAGTCTATTGGCTATTACAAAGTATATGATTAAATTTTCTTTCACACATTTATATTCTTTAGTCAACTGCTTTATCACCAGTTCAGAGTCTGAAGGTGAGAAAAACAAGAAAGGGGGGTTTGAATTGTTTTGGAAAATAAGCGCTTTTTCAAAATAAAGACCACACAAGGAATTTATACTGGTTCGCTTATAACACAAAGCTACTCCAGTCCACCCGGCCAAGGTGATTTCGCCTTCAACAAGGACTTAATCCACTAATCTTGAAAGATTGTTTACAACCAACGTCTAAGAGAAAGATCTCTTAGTCCTCTCAAGTATACAGACTACGTAGAGTCACTTGAGGAAATAAAGCAATAGATAAAAGACTATGTAATCTAGAGTGCTTCTAAGATAAGCAAATATTACAACAGTAAGAACAAAGGTGTTTCACGTTCTAAGCAAAAGCTTTGTGAAATATTGAGAGAGAGAGAGAATGTTTCAGTGTATGCTTGCTACCTCTCAATGTTGATTGCTGTCCTTTATATAGGAGTGAAAGGACCGTTGAAATTGATGGCAGATAATTTGTCTTGAATAGGAATTAATGCCATAACTTCTGTTGTTTCTTGCCAAAACAACTTTTTCTCCCCGAATAACTTCTTTCCAAATATAGTTCCTTTCCATTTGAATTTGAAGTTAACGTTACTCTTTTTGTATTAGGAAATCCATTACCACATTTGAATTTGAAGTTAACGTTACTCTTTCTGTATTAGGAAATCCATTACCAAAGTCTGCGTGACTCTGGGAATCTTGGAATCTTGCTGTGTTGATTCGGAGCTTCTGATGATGTCTTCAGATGACGCTGAGAGCTTCTGGAATGATATACCGTTGTTCAGAGTCAGAACTTCTAGAGTGTACTTCTTCTTCAGATGCTTCTGATATTTTGCTGTTTTGCTCAGAGTTAGAACTTCTTGAGCGTGTTTCTACTTTAGATGCTTCTGATCTTCTGATAATTTGTATCTGATATGATTCTGTATCTGATGACGTCATCAGATCTCTTCCTTCTTTCCTTAGAACCCTGCACACTTAGAAACTTTTCGTTAGGGTGCCATTTTTGGTTTCATCCTTTGTTATCATCAAAATCATGGAATCTGTTGTAGAATAAATTTTGTTCTTACAATCTCCCCCTTTTTGATGATGACAAAACAAACTTAAATAGCAGATGAAACAGGAAATATCAAATCAGGAGCTCCCCCTGAGATGAGCTAGGGAGTTCAGAAGTTCTTACCAGAGCTTCCAAGCAATGAAGTTTCGATACTATCTGCAATTTCTTAAGTCCAATGTTAGATGAATTTATGTTTAAGAAAAGCATGTTGCAGAGTGCTTAGGGTATTAGGCAATTTTCATCAGAGCTATATTGATTTCTCCCCCTTTTTGTCAGAATCAAAAAGACTTAAACAAAATAATCAGGAAGATATTATATTCAGATAATAGAGCAACAGAGATAATGGCAAGAAAAACAAATAAACATCAGAAACAAGGAAAGCAAAACAACAAACAAAAGATCCTAAGTGCCTAAGGGTTTGGAGAAGGAGGCATCCTCTGAAGCAGTTGAGCCAGCATGTTCTGAATGTTGTCGTTGACGGAGTCCTGTTTGTCCATTCTGGCTCTGAGTTCCTTCTGGTCTCTCTTAAGTTCTTCAAGTGTCTGGAGAACCATAGGGACAATAGTGGAGGACTCCCCCTGAGTCAGAGCACTCTGTGCTTCAGCAGCGGCCTTCGCTTCAGCTTCAGCAGCAGCAGCAGCATCGGCCAGAGCTTTGGCTTCAGCTTCCTTTGCCCTTTGGATTTCTGCTTGTCGAACTCTTTCTTCTTCTTGTCTTCTTGTTTCTTTTTCAGCTTCTCTGGCAAGTTTTTCCTGTAGTCTTGCCTCAGTATCTCTGATGAAGTCGTTTCTGACTTGCTCAGAGATGTGCTTCAGTTTGAAGGCTTCAGAAGTCATCCAGCCAATGACTCTGTTCCAGTGTGTCCTTACAGAGTCAGGATCATCACTGATGCCAGAGTTAATGGTCAGAGACTTGACCTTTTGTACTGAAGCCCCTGCGAACAACATTATGGCTTCCTCAAGGGTAGTCATGGAATGTTCAGGTTCAGGTTCAGATGTTTGGGGTGGAGAGTTTGGAGGGTTTAAGTTTAATGTTAGAGGTTCAGGTTCAGCGGAAGTGTTTTGGGGGGTGATGTCAGAGGGTTGAGCTTCAGAAGGATCGTTGGTTGTTTGTTCTGGGGGTGGTGAAGTGACTTCAAGTTCAGGTGGAGGTTGTTGTGGTTGTTGTGAGTTTTGGTTTAGAGAGTAAAGGTGGGCTAAAGTGGGAGAAGCGGGGTCAGAAGGTTCTGGGTCAGAGGAGAGGATAAGGTAGGGGGTGATTCTGGGTTTGAAGATGAAGAGGTGGTTTGATTGAGTTCTTCAGCTTCGGATAGAGGTAGGGATGTATGGGCAAGATTAATTTTAGGTCGAGGTTGTGAGGTTCTGGTTGTAAAAGGTGGGGTTTCAGAGGTGGTGTATATAGGTGCTGGGAGAGGATTAGAGGAAGCCACAGGAGGTTCAGAGGGAATAGAGGGAGCAGACTTACCAGTAGATACTTGCAGAGGCGCTGGAGATCTTGTTTCAGAAGTTTCTCCTAGCCTTGCTTTCTTTGCCTTTGAAGACTTCTTTTCAGAGGGACCTCTTTTGAACTTGACGAAGTCTTCTTCTGAATCTAGACAATCTTCCAGTCTGAAGTCAGAGATGTCAACTCCTTCATCCTTCAGACGCTGCATATAGTGAAGGATTGCTTCTCTGGGTTCATTCTTGAAAAACCTTGCAAGACCATGTGGTAGCTTCCTCTGATCTTTTAAAGCGTCCCAGGAGGTGTCCAGCGTAGGTTTGACTCGAATCTCCTTCAGAATTCCCATGCTTTTCAGATTTCTGGAGTTAAGAGGCTTTCCAGTATCTATCGCCAGATCTTCCATAAGCTTGTTCTTCTCCAGATGATCTACAAGCCCATTTTCGATGAGAACATCAGACAGAAGTCTTCCCAGAGGGATGTAGGTTCTGGGTTTCATGTTGTTTCTGGTCTCCCGTACAGAGTCTCTGAGATACCTAAAGAGTAGTGCTGGGAGGCAGAGCTTCAAACCCTTGTGAATGCAATACAGAATACACTTCTGATCTGTATTGATGTAGTCAGAGGAGTTTGATGCTGGGCGGTGATGAATGGTTCCCAGAATGATCTTGAGCCATACTCTGAGGTTTTGATGAAGTTCTTTGTTCTTTGATGGATTGCCTTCAGTGTTGAGTTTGAAGATGGTGGGATTGATTACTTGAGCAATCTACCTTGATCTAGGGTTGATGTCGTAGATTCTTCTTCCTCCAGTTTTCTCCATGTTTAGTAAAGAAGCAATTGACTTTTCAGTAATCACTATTTTGACCCCCAACACATAGGAGACGATGAAATGGTCATCAGCGTCAGCAAATCTCCAGAATTCTTTGATGAGGTTTGGGTAAACAGGGCCATAGAGCCGTTGAAAATAGTTTTCCCAACCTTGTTGACGAAGTTCTTCAGTAAGATCTACTCCGTTTCTCTTCATGTTGTTGAAGTCTACCAGTGATTCACATAAAACTTCCAGTCCCTCAAAGGGAGTTGCCAGGTTGATTTGAGGCTCACGATCAAGAACATGGGGTTCCTTGTACACTGGAGTAATGGATACGCCTGTAACTGTTGGAGTGGGAATGCTTGTGCTTTGGGCTGTGGTGCTTGATTCCATTTGCTGAGAAAAGTTGAAAACTTGTTGTTGTTGAGCATCCATTGTTGATGAAGATGAGTTGAAGATGAACTGCTTGCAGAAATGCTTCAGAGAATAGGTTTGAGAGTGAGTGAGAGTGAAAAGTGTGTGAAGTGTGAGAGGAGTGTTTAAATACCCTAAACAAAAACACATGAGAAACGACACACAAAACAACGTTAGCACAGAAACCAAGTTAGCACGCTTGGGGGAAAAATGATTATTGCTCATTAATGAATGTCTAATCCCAACAGTATGCACACTGCTCGAGGAGATCTCAAACGTCTGGCCTTTGAATTTCTTCTGGACAGCTGTCTAGAAGTTCCAAGGTTTGACGCTAAGTGCTCCACGTGTTTTGATGTATCTGATCTTCAGGAATACCAAAGGATTGGTTCCTGGAGATTTCTAACTCAGATATCTTCTTAACTTGGTAGAAGTATCAGAGTCAGAGACAGAAGCTCATTTGTTTATGTCAGAGTCTCATTTTACATCTTCAGAGGCACAATTTATTCAGGGCAATTTTGAATGTTCATATTTTCTAAGATAAAAAGAAATCTATCTTCAGCTAAAGGCTTAGTAAATATATCTGCCCATTGATGATCTGTATCAATGAACTTCAATGTTACTATCCCTTTCTGAACATAGTCTCTGATAAAATGATGTTTTATTTCAATGTGCTTAGCTCTGGAGTGTAGAATGGGATTCTTACTTAGACAAATGGCAGCAGTGTTATCACAGAAGATAGGAATGTTACTCTCGAAGATTTGCAGATCTTCTAACTGATTCTTCATCCAGAGCATCTGAGTTGTGCACAGTGATGCTGAGATGTATTCTGCTTCTGCAGTAGATAGAGCGATAGTTGACTGTCTCTTGCTGGCCCAGGATATCAGATTGTTTCCCAGGAGCTGGCAATTTCCAGATGTTCTTTTTCGTTCTAGTCTATCTCCTGCATAATCTGCATCACAGTAACCCGAAAGTCTATACTCTGATGTTTTCTCATACATCAGGCCCAGGTTAGGAGTTCCTTTCAGATATTTGAGAATTCTCTTAACTGCTGTTAAGTGAGTTTCTCTAGGATCTGATTGGAATCTGGCACAGAGACAGACACTAAAGAGAATATCAGATCGAGTAGCAGTCAGATAGAGAAGAGAGCCTATCATACCTCGATAGAGCTTCTGAAAAACCTTTTTGCTTACTTCTTCCTTTTCAAGAATGCATGTTTGATGCATGGGAGTTTTTGCAGAGTTGCAGTCAGCCATGTCAAATTTCTTCAGAACATCTTTAATGTATTTACTTTGATGAACGTACGTGACTTCTGAAGTTTGATTAATTTGAATTCCCAGAAAGAACTTTAGTTCTTGCATTAAGCTCATTTCAAATTCTTGCGACTGGAGCAAAGGTTTCATTATAGTCAATACCTTCTTGTTGACTGTAACCTTGAGCTACTAGTCGAGCTTTGTTTCTGACGACTTCTCCTTTCTCATTCAGCTTGTTTCTGAATACCCATCTGGTTCCAATAACGTGAGTGTCTCTGGGCTTAGGAACAAGATCCCAGACATCATTCTTTGTGAATTGATCTAATTCTTCTTGCATGGATGAAACCCAGTCGTTATCTTGAAGTGCTTCATCACAGGACGTAGGCTCGATCAGAGACACTAGTCCCAGAGGAGTATCTTCAGAGGTCCTGAAGGTAGATCTGGTTCTGACAGGTTCGTCCTTGTTGCCCAGAATCAAATCTTCAGATACGTTGATACGACTTTTAACTTTCTTTGGGATTTCTGGGGATTTAATTTCCTCAGAGTTATGAGTGACAGTTGCTTCTGGAGCTTTATCAGATCCTGCAAGAGTGATTTCTAAATCTGCAAAATTTTCAACTAGCTTTGACTTTTCAGGGTCAAGCTTATCATCAAATCTGACATGAATTGATTCTTCCACAATTTTGGTTTCTGTGTTGTATACTCTGTAGCCTTTAGAGCGTTCTGAGTATCCTAACATAATACCTTTCTGTGCTTTGGAATCAAACTTGTTCAGATGTTCTTTAGTGTGTAAGATAAAGCAAGAACATCCAAAAGGATGAAAATATGAAATGTTTGGTTTCCTTCCTTTACACAGTTCATAGGGAGTCTTTTCCAGAATAGGTCTTATAGAGATTCTATTCTGAATGTAACACGCTGTATTTACAGCTTCTGCCCAAAAGTGCTTTGCCACATTAGTTTCATTGATCATAGTTCTGGCCATCTCTTGGAGTGTCCTATTCTTCCTCTCTACAACTCCATTTTGTTGTGGAGTTCTAGGGCAGGAGAAATCATGGGATATTCCATTAGAGTCAAATAATTCCTCAAAGGATTTATTTTCAAATTCCCCACCATTATCACTTCTGACTCTGATAATCTTAGAGTCAAATTCTTTTTGCACTTTGGAGCAGAAACTAGTGAATACAGAGTGAGACTCACTCTTGTGCTTTAGGAATTTCACCCATGTCCAGCGACTGTAATCATCAACAATGACTAGTCCATACTTCTTTCCATTGACTGATGCTGTTTTCACAGGACCAAATAAGTCAATGTGGAGAAGTTCCAGAGGCTTAGAGGTAGAAACAACATTTTTCTTTTTGAAAGACGTTTTTGAAAATTTTCCTTTCTGACATGCCTCACATAGAGCATCTGAAGAGAACTTCAGTTTAGGTAGGCCTCTGACTGACTCGAGTTTATTTAGCTGAGAAAGTTTCCTCATGCTAATGTGGCCCAAGCGTCTATGCCACACCCATTGCTCTTCGTGAACAGACATCAGACATTTAACATTTTGTTCTTTTAAATCAGAAAGATTGATTTTATAAATATTGTTTTTCCTCTTGCCTGTGAATAGGACTGAACCATTGTTTTGATTTATGGCTTTACATGATTTTTGATTAAAGATCACGTCATAACCGTTATCACTTAATTGACTTATGGATAACAAGTTATGCATTAATCCTTCTACGTAAAGAACATCAGATATAGAGGGAAGATTATCGTTACCAATAGTTCCGGAGCCTCTGATCCTTCCTTTCTGATCTCCTCCGAAGCCTACAAATCCAGCGTCTTTAAGTTCCAGGCTTTGGAACATAGACTTTCTTCCCGTCATGTGTCGCGAGCATCCAGAGTCCAGGTACCATGACTGGTGTTTGAACTTTGCTGCATAGGATATCTGCAACATAAATAATCTTATCTTTCGGTACCCAGATTCTCTTGGGTCCTTTCTGATTAGTTTTCCCAGAGTTTCTTATAACTTTGGGTTTTCTAGCATTTTCAAATTTTTGTTCTTGTGTGTGCGTACAGTGATATGAAAATGGAGATTTAAGTTGGTCACCAGTAGAAGTTTTATCTTCCTTAGGATCATAGCCAATTCCCTTTTTATTGTTCTGACTGACTCCATAAATCATGGATGCCATGACACTCCTACCTATCCCATTTTTCAGAAATTCTTGAAAGGCTTCTTCGTATTTATAAATTATTGTATTTGAAGTCTGTGGAGCTTGAGATAACGCTTCTTCCAATTCTAAACATTTTCTTTTTGCTCCATCTCTTTCTAATGTTAAAGATCTGATTTTATCTTCACGTGCTAGAATTGTCATCTCAAGTTTGCCACATTCTTCAACTTTTGCTTCAAGACAGCCTTTTATATTTTTAAACTTTTGTTTTAATTTATGATATGAGCTAAGAGTTTCTGACAAGCATGATTCTAGATCAGACCGAGAGAGTTCAGAAAATACCTCTTCAGATTCTTCATCTGAGCTGCTTCTGGATGTGGTAGCCATAAATGCCACATTGGCCTGTTCATCAGAGTCAGATTCTGATGAACCAGATTCACTATCATCCCAGGTAGCCATTAGTCCTTTCTTTGTCCTGAAGGTATTTTTCTTGAAACTTTCTTTTCTGGGATTGTCTTTCTTTAGCTTGGGGCATTCATTCCTGTAGTGACCTATTTCTTTACATTCATAACAAGTAATGTCTTTGTTAGTTTTACCTTTTGAGGTTGATTCTGATCGATCCCCTCTGGGTCTTGGTCTTTTGAAGTTGTTGTTCCTCTTTTTCCAGAGTTGTTTAACTCTTCTGGTCAGGAGGGACAATTCTTCTTCATCATCAGAATCTTCTGGTTCAGAGTCATCAGCATCTTCAGTTTCTTCCTGGAAAGCTTTGGTTCTGTCAGATTTGCGTCTTTCAGATCTGGACTTTAATGCTACAGACTTGTTCTTTTTCTGAGGCTCATCTTCCTCTAGTTCTATCTCATGGCTTCTGAGGGAACTGACAAGCTCTTCAAGACTGATATTGTTCAGATCCTTTGACAGCTTCAGAGCAGTGACCATGGGTCTCCACTTCTTTGGCAAACTTCTGACTATCTTTTTGACGTGGTCTGCAGTTGTGTATCCTTTGTCTAGAACCTTGAGACCTGCAATAAGAGTTTGGAATCTAGAGAACATTACCTCTATGGCTTCGTCATCTTCCATTTTGAAAGCTTCATATTTCTGGATAAGCGCCAGAGCCTTTGTCTCTTTGACTTGCGAGTTTCCTTCATGAGTCATCTTCAGAGAGTCAAGTATGTCTTTGGTTGTTTCTCTGTTGGTGATCTTTTCATACTCGTTGTAAGATATAGCATTGAGAAGTATGGTTCTGGCCTTGTGGTGATTTTTGAAGACACGCTTCTGATCTTCTGACATCTTACTTCTGGGAACTTCAACTCCATTTTCTGAGACTGGAGGTGTGTATCCATCTGTGACAATGTCCCAGAGGTCAGCATCATAACCCAGAAAGAAACTTTCAATTCTATCTTTCCAGTAGTCGAATTTCTCTCCATCAAACATAGGAGGCTTAGCATTGTAACTGTCTCTTTCATTTGTGTGGGCCACAGTATTTCTCGTTATGGATCTCTCTACACTGTTAAGTGTTTGATTAGAAAATCAATAACAGAGCCGAAGCTCTGATACCAATTGAAGGTGAGAAAAACAAGAAAGGGGGGTTTGAATTGTTTTGGAAAATAAGCGCTTTTTCAAAATAAAGACCACACAAGGAATTTATACTGGTTCGCTTATAACACAAAGCTACTCCAGTCCACCCGGCCAAGGTGATTTCGCCTTCAACAAGGACTTAATCCACTAATCTTGAAAGATTGTTTACAACCAACGTCTAAGAGAAAGATCTCTTAGTCCTCTCAAGTATACAGACTGCGCAGAGTCACTTGAGGAAATAAAGCAATAGATAAAAGACTATGTAATCTAGAGTGCTTCTAAGATAAGCAAATATTACAACAGTAAGAACAAAGGTGTTTCACGTTCTAAGCAAAAGCTTTGTGAAATATTGAGAGAGAGAGAGAATGTTTCAGTGTATGCTTGCTACCTCTCAATGTTGATTGTTGTCCTTTATATAGGAGTGAAAGGACCATTGAAATTGATGGCAGATAATTTGTCTTGAATAGGAATTAATGCCATAACTTCTGTTGTTTCTTGCCAAAACAACTTTTTCTCCCCGAATAACTTCTTTCCAAATATAGTTCCTTTCCATTTGAATTTGAAGTTAACGTTACTCTTTCTGTATTAGGAAATCCATTACCACATTTGAATTTGAAGTTAACGTTACTCTTTCTGTATTAGGAAATCCATTACCAAAGTCTGCGTGACTCTGGGAATCTTGGAATCTTGCTGTGTTGATTTGGAGCTTCTGATGATGTCTTCAGATGACGCTGAGAGCTTCTGGAATGATATACCGTTGTTCAGAGTCAGACCTTCTAGAGTGTACTTCTTCTTCAGATGCTTCTGATATTTTGTTGTTTTGCTCAGAGTTAGAACTTCTTGAGCGTGTTTCTACTTCAGATGCTTCTGATCTTCTGATAATTTGTATCTGATATGATTCTGTATCTGATGACGTCATCAGATCTCTTCCTTCTTTCCTTAGAACCCTGCACACTTAGAAACTTTTCGTTAGGGTGCCATTTTTGGTTTCATCCTTTGTTATCATCAAAATCATGGAATCTGTTGTAGAACAATTTTTGTTCTTACAGAGTCACCCATTATTTCGACTCTTGTTGCCCCCAATTTCAACAATATTTCAAGTCCAGCAATCAAAGCTTCATATTCTGCTTCATTATTTGAACACATACTTTCAACTTTGTACTTGAATTATTTGGAATTCTGTTAGGAGAAATAATCAACATCCCAACACCAGTTCCATTCTTATGACTGGAACCGTCGAAATACAGTTTCCATGGTTCTAATTCGACATACTCTACATTTTCATCTATAGAGTGATCAGCTATAAAATCAGCAACCACTTGTCCTTTCACAAGCTTTAAAGGCAAATATTTCAAGGAATATTCCGTCAATGCTAAAGCCCATTTTCCGATTCGACTATGTAAAATAGATTTAGATAACGTATATTTTATTACGTCGAAGTGAGAAGAAATGTACACATCAACAGGCTTTATATAATGCTTTAATTTCATACAATAAAAATATACACATAGACATAGTTTTTCTATAATACTATATCTAGTTTCAACATCATTTAGGACTCTGCTAAGATAATAGATGGCCCTTTCGACGCCATTCTCATCTTCTTGGCACAACATACTGCCTAATGTTTTGTCTGATGCCGAAATGTACAATCTCATGCTTCTTCTTCTACAAGGAGACATTAGAATTGGAGGACTAGCAAGGTATTCCTAGATTTTGTCAAAGGAAACTTGTTGTTCTTGCCCCCATGCAAAGTCTTCCTTCTTTAGTCGAAGTAGAGGAGAGAAGGCTTGCGTTTTTCCACTAAGGTTAGAGATAAACCTTCTGAGAAAGTTGATTTTCCCCAGCAGAGACTGCAGCCCCTTTTTCGTTGATGGCGCTTTCGCCTCCATTATGGCTTTGGCTTTGTTTTCATTTATTTCGATCCCCTTCTTGTGGACCACAAAACCCAATAAATCACCCGCCTGCACACCAAAAGCACATTTAAGGGGGTTCATTTTTAAACCAAACTTCCTCATCCTTTCAAAGGATTGTCGAAGATGGTCTATATGAATTTTTCTTGAAACAGACTTGATCACAATATCATCAATGTACACTTGCATGAAAGTTTCAATAAAGTCATGAAAAATGGAATTCATAGCCCGTTGGTAAGTTGCTCCAACATTTTTTAAACCAAAGGGCATTACTACCCATTCGTACGTTCCTATTGCTCCAGGACAACGGAAAGCTGTTTTAGGAACATCTTCTTCAGCGATAAAAATTTGATTATAGCCAGAGTATCCATCTAGCATACTTAAATACTCGTGGCCTGCTGCAGAATCTATAAGCATTTCTGCCACTGGCATAGGATATTCATCCTTTGGGGTAGCTGAATTTAAGTCTCGGAAATCAATGCATACCCTAAGTTTGCCATTTTTCTTAACTACAAGAACTATATTTGCAATCCATTTGACATACCTGGTTGTGCGGATGAACTTGCATTTTAGAAGTCTTTCGACCTCTTCTTTTATTTTCGACAGAATCTCTGGTGCGAAACGTCTTGGAGTCTGCTTTACTAGCTTCTTTCCTTCCGTTATTGGCAACTGCAATTCGACCAAACTTCTATCTAAAACAGGCATCTCGTCGTAATCCCATGCGAAGCAGTTTTTGAACTCTTTCAGCAACTGGACTATTTCGACTTTGAACTGGGGGTCCATCTTTGCGCTTATGTAGGTTGGTCTACTTTCTGCCCCCAGTCCTAAAGTTATTTCTTCTAATGGGTCCTGTGCCACCATCTTCGCGTTAGTTGACACTGGATCTTTTTCGAACCCCAGAGGTTCGTCATCATAAATGGTGTCAAGCTTTTGGTGTTGCCATTCGTCCATCTGGTTGTTATCATAATCTTCTGCAACGTCTCTTTGGGGACATTGTTCGTTGGAATTTTCTTTGTTGGCTTCGACAACCATATATTTTACTTCGGCCTCAAGGGCCTCTTTGAGTTTGTTGTCGGCTATGTAAGTTGTAATTCTTTCGAGCGCTGATTCTTTACTCGTCATCATCAAATTCGCTTCCCCATCCTGTTGGCGCTATATGAGTAGTTCCCCACATGTAGGATTCGCCAATTACTTCTTTGTCCCACCGAAAACCATGTGTAGGATGAAGGTACATGGAGTAGTAGGCGTTGTTTGTTGCTTTCAGGTCGAACTCGGTTGGGCTGCATGGAGGTATGTGAGCCAGGTTCTTGTCGAAACTTTGACTGTTGACATTGTTCACTTCTGTTATGAAATAACTTTGATCAACTTCAATGTTTTCGACAATACCGTTTGGTCTCCAGATGGCTATTCGCTGATGCATTGAAGAAGGTACGACTCCTACACCATGAATCCACTCTCTTCCAAGTAGTAAGTTGTAATTCGCCTTTGAAGCAATGACCATGAACATTGTTGGCCTTGTTATGGTTCCAACAGTCAAATTCACCTGGATAACGCCCATAGTGGTTCCTACTTTTCCTTCGTAGTTCGACAACACCATGTTGTGAGGCTTTGCGTCTGAATCATCCTTCCCAATCTTCCTTAGCATGAAATGGGGCATCAAATTTACCGCAACTCTGCCATCTACCAGTATCTTGTTTACACCAACATTCTCAACCTTTCCTTTTATCAACAAAGGCTTTAAATGTGCCTTCATGGAATCATCTGGCCTTTCGAAGAAAGCATTCTGTTCTTCGACGCAACCATTGTTCATGACGTAGTAGCAAACGGGCTTGTGTACCATGGTTTCCTCTTCCATCTCATCTTCCTCCTCTTCGACCTCCATGATTCTATCATAATATTTAGGGAGGACAGAAACCACATTGCAGATCACATTAAAAGACGCTTCTGAGTCAGATTCGAAGTTGTCATTTATTTCGTCGTCTTCTCGTGCCTTCTCTTTGGAAAACACTGGTTCGACCACGCTGCCAGGATTGATCTGGTGGGAGGTTTCCTCTCTGTTTTCTATCTGAGCATTGTCACTGGATTCTGCTTTATCCTTGTTGTCAACATCTTTTCCAATCACACTTTTTTCTGCAGCTTCTTTTTCTGCCCTCTTCTGCCTCTGGAATCTTCTCCATTGGGATCTTGACATAGGATTTTTCGCTTTGTAATTTTCTGAAGGATATGGTCTTGGCTTGTGCTTCTCCACCTCCTTCTTATCTTCCATCGAAGTGCCTCTTTGAACTTCAAAATTTCTCCATTTTTTCTGTCCTTGAGCATCTCTAATGGGTTGAACCCATTTGTCATTCGTTGCTTTGTTGGATGGTTTGTAAGTGCTATGGTGTCTTTCTCCACGCCTCCATTGGTGATGATCACTTTTTCTTGGGTCATATCTGACGCAACCTAAAAAATGGAATGCGAAAAAAAACAACCGGCGAAGAAAGACAGGAGAGTCGCCACCGTGCGTTATTTATCCCAAAGGAGGGAAAGGAAACGCTCGAAGTAAACCTGGAAAAAGGAAAGGAAAAGACAGGGTCTCGCAACCAAATCTTGGGTTCGGGAGTCGATTATGCGAAGGGAAGGTATTAGCAGCCCTACGCATCAGTAGTACTCTACGGGATCCACTTTTGTAGTTCTTGTCTAAAGGGTGTGGGTTTATCTAATGTGTTATTTACTAAAAAAAAGGGGGTCAAAAGAAAATGACTCGCACGGATGTCGCATCTACTACATACGTATCTCATCTGAATATGAGAATCAGAGTCTTCGTAGCTCGGCTACCTAGGGGTTAAGGGTAATTGTGCTCGGTAAGACATCGCGTCTTATGCCTACTATCTCAATTGGAATGAGAATCAGAGCAAGCCGTAGTTCGGCTAACTACGGGGTTATGGATTGGGTTTTGGACGAACGACGTTACTACGCAATCTACCGGATGCTCGACCTTTGGAGACTTACTCGCCTGTAGTAGAAGGAGTTAACGTGTTCTTAGGAGAAGAAAAATCAATGAGTTGGTAGGGTTAGGGATGCTCATGCAAAAGGGAAATCCTAGACGAAGGAACCTGCAAAAAGTAAACACACAAAACATTGCCTCCTATCGAGGTCTTCCAGCTAAGAAAGCGGTAAAAATACGGGAAAATGTAAAAGTACCACACGGATAAAGATCCGAAGTAACAGTAATTAACGGAACAAGGAAACCCTGAGATCCTCCCAAGCTAACACCATCAAAGAAAGTGAGTCAGTACAGGTAATCAGAATGAAACCTCCAGGCGGTATCCTACAAATAAAGTGGAACACCAGCCAAACCATCTCTGCAAGAGTCATATGAGCCCTCACAAAACAAAACTCAACAAATAGGTTAGAGAAACAAAATAGGGTAACCAAGAGTTGCCCCTAAATCAAAATGTAACCACATGAATCATGCCATTAAAAATCACAAAAAGCTCACAAAAAGCAACCAAGGGTAGGAGGCCTAAACCTCTTGTCAAACACATGCATCAAAAGGGTATCAAATTCACCCATAATACCTCATACATTTAGAGCATTCAAATTAAAGGCATAAAGATGATGGATATAGGGCAAACCTGATTGGAGAGATCGGTTGAAATCAAATGGCACGGCTGGATTTGCAAACCAATGTTAGGGTTTGCTTGAGCTGAAAGTGTGTGAGTCAGAATGAACCTTTCAGAGTTTCCTGGAGGTTGCTGCAGATTAATTCTCACTCTCTCTGTCTAGGTTTCTCTTCAGGTTTTGTCCAGGGTTTTGTTTCAAGGAAACCTCAGAGTGTTTTGCTTCTCTTCCTTTTTCTGTCTGTTCTCCCTCTTTTATAACCTGATTTTCATGGCTTTGTGGGCTCAAATGAGAGAGGTCCAAGTCCAAGATTTTTCTATTATATTTTATTTATTTAATTATTTTTTTATTATTATTATTATTATTTATTTCATTATTCGTTTTTTTTCTTTTTTTTTTCGTTTTTTTTAAATAAAGTTTCTTGGATCCGATTCTGATTGACATGATGAAATGCAATATAAAATGTTAAATGACCTAAAAACGAATGCATGAATGAGGAGGGCAAATTTTGGGGTGTTACAGCTGCCCCTATTCAGTCATCAGCTAACCCGAGCAGGATGAAAGCGAACATCTTATCAGACAAACAGGGTGAGCTGTGATTGAATACCAAAGACAGACCGAAAATTTGCGCTCCGAGAACACCACAAAAATGCTGAAATACATCGCGCTGTTTATTTCTCTTCCGATCCTCTAGTTGAATCTGAATCAGTCTTCTGACTTAATCTGGAGTTTCGATCCTCTGGCTGAATCTATACTCAATTTAGTCCTCTGGTTGGATGTTAACTTTGATCCTCGGGCTGGATACGGTTTCAATCTTCTGGCTAGATCTTCTTCGATCTTCTGGCTAGATCTTCTTCGATCTTCTGGCTAGATCTCCTTTGTTTCGATTCTCTGGATGAATCTATTTTCTTTGATTCTCTAGCTGAATCTACTTCGATCTTCTGGCTAGATCTGAATTGTTTCGATTCTCTGGCTGAATCTATTTCCGGTCTTCGGGCTAGACCTGACTTCGATCTTCTGGCTAGATCTGGATTGATTAGATGATAAATTCTCATCATCAGGATCTCGCATCTGAGGCATGCGCTGGTTGACCCTCTTTCGAAATCTACACCCAATCTCCATGTTAGATATGCAGCTTCGAGAATATTCCACTTTTTGGGCTTCGTACATATTCTTCATGCTAGAACATGTTGTAACAACTCTTCGATTAGACTTTGTTTTTAAATTGCGATCCGCGGGCTGGATCCTCTTGTAGATTGATTTTCTGTTGAACTGTCAATCTATTCCTCCACCTGGCTTGCTGAGGAAATAACGCTCGTAGTCGACTCTCTGGCTGAATCTTCGAAATGACCCTCAGGCTGGATCTCTGGAAAACGATTCTCAGACTGAATCTTCGAAATGACCCTCATGCTGGGTCACACACACACTTGATCCTCTGGCCGAATCTCATGAATTTGGTTGTAAAGTAATTTTTCAGTCTGCTTTGAAGAACCTGTTTATCAGCTTATGTGTATGTTTGATATGCATGCAAATGCAAATGCAAATGTTATGCATGGTGCAAAAGAAAAAAGAAATCTACTTGAGGAAGCAACTCTGGCAGGGAGCGGATCGCTGTATCAATCCTTGAATGCTCTGTGGGGAACGATCCGTCTGCCGGGACTGGGGAGCCACCGAAAATAAATCGGCCTTTTTTGAAAAGTTGACCTTGCTGGGGAAGTATCAACTATGGAAACTTTGCTTGGCGAGGCTCTGCGAGGAGAGTCTGTGAAGAAAGCACTTCCTGGGGAAATGTCGTAGGAATCGACCTTTGCTGGGGATATGAACTTGCTAATCGTCCTCAGGTTGGGGATTAAAACAAATCTGTTAAAAAAAATAATCTGCTGGGGACGAGATGAACACTGGGAACACCACCCTCTTGTCTGTTGGGTATGCGACTACTCCGCTGTTGCTGGGAAGATACAGTCTGGTACTGTCGACTCCGCTGGGGATATATAGTCTGGATACTGTCAACTCTACTGGGGAACCTGCTCTGCAGAGGAGAGGCTTTGTCAACCGCTTGGGGGTGAGGATTCATGACTTGGCATCCGGTTCTTGTGACCTGTAACCAAAAAATACACGTATGCGTCGGGGAATTACTCGGTTTGAATTCACCGTCCGGGATTAAGCACATTCAAAGCAATTTTGACTGTTTTCCTGCGTAAGTCATCTGCAAAAGCCACCATTACATTCAGATGCAATATGTTTCCTCAAGAATTCAGACATCTTTTGCAAACAAACTTATAAATGAAAAGTAAAGAGGCTTTTTAACTGAATTATTCGACTTTTGTTGGTTGAAAAATTTGTGCCAGGAATAGGCGAGTACATCAGGAAGCTGATCCCTGGAAAGAGGCGATCGCTATAAATTGAACAAGAGAAACTATCCTAATGGCAATGTGGAAACGGGGTCCCACTCGTATGTCCTCAAGACGCTCTGCTCATCTTGCTTTCTGAAGTGGATGATTAGTCGATCTTTTACCTTCGAAGATTGCCGGATTGAATGAAACGGTGATATAACACGGATGAACTCAGATCGCAGTTATTCGCTTATTCCCTAACTTTTGCGTGGACCACCCTTTTGGGTTTTCAACCCACCGGGATACCCTTTTTTGCCTGAGTCGCCCTTTCGGGTTTTCGACTCACCGGGTGTACATTTTTTTTTATATCCCTAACTTTTGCCCGAACCTCTTCATTCTTTTTTTTGGTTCGTCGGGATGCCCCTTTTTTGCCTGGACTATTCTTTTTACTGTCCAGCGGGTCTATTTTATGCGAAGTATTTTTTAACTGCATCTGAGTTGACAGGGGACGGGAAGTCTTCGCCATCCATGGTTGTTAGCATCAGAGCTCCACCAGAGAAAACTCTTTTAACCACGTATGGACCCTCGTTGTTCGGTGTCCATTTGCCCTTGTGATCTGTGTTGGGAGGAAGAATTCTTTTGAGTACCAATTCACCGACTCGATACTCCCGAGGGCGCACTTTCTGATCAAACGCTCTCTTCGTCCGTCTCTGATATAGCTGGCCATGGCATATAGCTGCTAGTCTCTTTTCCTCAACTAGGCTTAGCTGATTGTATCGAGAACGGACCCATTCTGCTTCGTCCGGCTTCATTGTTGGTGCAGGGAAAAGTTATTTTGGCACAAAATGGCATATGAACCCCCTCCGGTGTGATCAACACTGCACCAACTCCGCGACCATTGACGTTGACCGCCCCATAAAACATCATAATCCATTTGGATTCAGGGTCAATCCCCTCCTCCGGGAGTGGTTCCTCGCAATCTTTCGATTTGAGAAACATGATGTCCTCATCAGGAAAGTCGAACCTCATAGGTTGGTAATCATCAATCGGTTGCGCGGCAAGATAGTCGGACAAGACACTTCCTTTGATGGCTTTTTGTGAAGTGTATTGGATGTCATACTCTATCAGCATCATTTGCCACCTAGCAACCCTGCTGGCTTTTTAAAAATATACTTGACTTGATCCATCTTTGATATCAATAGAGTCGTGTGAGTCAACATATACTGTCTTAGTCGGCGAGCAGCCCATGCCAAAGCGTGGCAAGTTTTCTCGAGCAGTGAGTATCTTTGTTCACAGTCGGTAAACTTTTTGCTAAGGTAGTATATTGCATGCTCTTTTCGACCTGACTCGTCATGCTGACATATCACACAACCCATTGACCTTTTTAACACAGTCAAGTACATGATCAACGATCTTTTCCTCTCGGCCTGTAGACTGGTGTCGCATCACGCGAAAAACCGGCGGGAAAGAAAGAACAACAGAGCCGCCACCGTGCGTTATTTATCCCAAAAGAGGGAAAGGAAACGCTCGAAGTAAACCTGGGAAAGAACATGGTCTCGCGACCAAAGAGAATGGGTTCGGGAGTCGGTTATGCGAAGGGAAGGTATTAGCACCCCTACGCATCCGTAGTACTCTACGGGATCCACGCACACTAGAAAGGAAAATGGTTGCTAAACACTGCTCAAATACTCACACACACTGACTGAAAGAGACACAAGAAACTGACTGAAACTGACTCGGCAGGATATCGCATCCTGGGCCTACTTAGTCTATCAGGCAATAGACATCAGAGTCGAAGTAGTTCGGACTGGGGAAACGACACATGCTCGCTAGGATGTCGCATCCTATGCATACGTATCTTCTCGGACGAGAGAAGAATCAGAGCATTCGTAGCTCGGCTGACATGCACACAAACAAGACAAAGGCAAAGGCAAACGTGGAGCCCGAATGCCAATCACTGGACTTATATCAGCATCCGAACCAAAACGCACTCAAGAAGGCAAACGTGGAGCCTGAATGCCAATTGCTGGACTTACATCAGCATCCGGACCAAGACGCACGCACACTGGAACCTAAATGCCACTCGATGGACTTACATCAGCTTCCAAGCACACAACAACACAACAAGTTGATAGGGAGTCGGGGACTCGAGCCTATAACTGTCAAACAAACACACAAAAAGACAGACAGCAAATGCTAAGGAGTCACGGACTCGAGCCTAGCAAAGGTCAGGCAACACACACAAAAAAAGAAAAGGGCGCCCGGAGAGATCAGCTCAATCTCCTACCTACATACTTCATCTAGTATGAAGATCAGGGCGATGTAGTTCCCCTACGCAGGGATAAGGATCTAGCCTAACCAGATAACAGAGGGAGACACAACTAGGGAGACTACGACTCGAGCCTAGATGTTATCATGCAAGATCATCCCTAAGTTAAGGTTTCTAGCTAAATGGCACAAGGGCCAACCTATCCTGAACAGACACAGGAAAGAGCAAGGTCTCGATTGCAACTAGGGCAAGAGAAAGGGGATATCTCAATCACAACAGGGGTGAGAGAAAAGAATTAGCGTTAGTGGTTAGTCAAACTCGACAAGACATCGCATCTCGTGCCTACGTATCTCATCTGAACATGAGAATCAGAGTTGCCGTAGTTCGGCCAAACAACTCTAAGCATGGCTCACACAGGAAGTAAGCCACACAGACTTGACTTTGCACAAGGGCAAGTCAAGCTCAACCTATCTTGCACAAGGGCAAGTCTAAGCTAAACCTAAAGAGGCAAAGCAAACAAGCAAACACAATCACAAGAAGCACACTCTATATGCATACAAGAGGCTCAAGCAAAGGCTAGGTTTTAGTCGAGGGGTCATATCAACCTCGACAAACAAACCTCTGGAACTGGGTGAAGGGTGCTCTTAACCTTGCCATTGAGGGGCTAAGGTGAAGCAGATGAAAGGTGAGTGAAGGTAAGACTTCACAGCTCTTATCCCTGGCCTGGGAGAGCTCAAAACAAGAATGTGTGGGTTCAGAAAGTGGGAACCCTTCTACACATTTACAACTGACTCAACTGTACAATTGTACAAGATCTTGGGTTTGTATCTGCTATGCATCAACACAGTGGTGTGAGCAAGGCAGATGACACACTGAATAGTGGGGGATAGATTGCATATCCCTACCTTCCACCAATTGCCTCTTCACTTAGGAGGTCTTTGACTCTATGCAAGGACAAAAGTAAACACCCACAAACATTGCCTCTTAAGGAGGACTTCAGACAGTTGCCTGGCCAAGTAACAGGCCAGGTCTTCCAGACTACATGGAGTAAAAGAGACATACCTCAATGCAAGTTGCTTATACAAGCAAAGCAAAGCAAAAAGTTCACAAGGAACTAAGCAACTAAAAGCACCTGAAACAGTCAAGCAGATGTTAGTATGCAACTTCAAACAAAACAAACAGAAACAGACACCAACAGTTAATTGGAGGCACATGGATGTGCAAGGCACAAGGCTTAAGGCATGTGAGCCAAGCCACCTACAAAACAAACAAGTTAGACAATGATTTTTAAGCAAGCTCAATCAAAAGACTTGGTCTCAATGGCCATTTGATGGTCAACCTGAAAACACAAGCTCAAAGGTGAGTAACAGGACCACTAGGGCAAGCCTAGGGTCAAAAATGAATGAGAAAGTCAGAGCAGCAAAGGGCAAGCATCCCAAATCATGTTCAAACAATTAGGAAACACAACCAATTGGATTCACACTCATATCAATCAACATCATCATTTCATGAACCATTTAGGTCAAAACATGGCAAACAGAAGCTCATAGAAGTCAACAGCAAGACTTATCTCAAAAGCAATCTAAACATTTTCCAAAAATCACCAAATAAATCATGATCACTCCTAACACATAGCATGGTAAGCATGTCAAATTTCATCTCATTTGGACAAGTGGAAGGCAGTCAATGAAAATCAGAAAGTCAAAGCAATTTTGAACATGCTCAAAGAAGTCAACCAAACATGCATCAACTTAGAAAAATCATAAGTCAAGAATGGTGTATGATAAATGAATGGGATCAAAACCATGGCAAAGATGACGATGTCTAGTTATCTCATGTAACATTTCATGTCCATCTAGTAAAGTATGAGAATTTCACAAATGAAATGGGAACATGTGTCACACAAGGTCAACATTTGTCTAGGCAGGGAAGAAAAATCTCAAACAAATGGAAAATTGTTCAAATAAATCCAAGAAAAATTCACAAGTCAACTAGACATACAAGAGTATGCTCATGCAAAATTTCAATCCATTTGGAGGTCAAGAAGCATGGTAATGAAAATCATGAAGTTGGACATCAATGGTGTGACACAAATTGTCACACCCTAATTCAAAAAATCATAACTCACAAACCACAAATGATAAATTCACAAACTTTACACCAAAATCACCATGAATGTGTCTAGTTTAAGCACAAAAATTTGGGAGCCATTGGATACATTCTCATCATTTCACAATTGATTTGGCAAAGTGTACAAAATTTGGTCACATGTCACAAACCCTAAGGCCATTTAAAAACCACTCATCCAAAAATTCTGGAAAACTAATGATAAAAAAGTAGAGGTCATGATGAACACAACACAAAAAATCCCATTGAATTTGGATCAAAAATGAGCAAGTTATGAATTTTGGAAGATTGGTAATCAAAGTGAAGAAATTAATTGAATTAATATTGAGAAAATGGCATTTTGGTAATATTTTGGCCCACTAAACTAAACACGGTCGTTTTGGCCATTAAAAGGAAATGTTTTCATTGGTTGGAGCCATGCAGCACGTGGAAAACAAGGAATTTCTGGGCAATGCAATTTCTAGGGTTCTACTGTAGCAGACAACAATCCTTCATCTCTCTCAAATTCGACCCAACCAATTTTTCTCCAAAAAAAGCAATTGCATATACCAACATGATCAGCAAACAACAAGCAATATGAATCCAACCATGGTTTCCACTAAATCGAGCTAGGCAAAAAGAAACAAGCAAAACAAGTTTGGATCATCAACACTCATTTCAGCATAACTTGCTACATACTAAACCATTTTCTATGATCTAAAGCTCATTGTGTTCAGCATTGCAAGATCTATACAAACCACCACATGATTTAGAGAAAAATGCAAATCGAAATCTTACCAAGTTGGATGACAGTGGCTGCTTCAGTTGTTATTTGGCTCCAAATGCTTAAAATAGGTGAAGGTCCAAGCTCCAGTAAGTGAATGGTGGAAGGTTTCAACCTCAAGGATGCTTGGTTTTTGCTGGAAGGTTCATCTGCCATGGCTGAGCTTCTTTGAAAACAGTGCTAGGGAGGGGACTTCCAGTTGGGAAATGATGATTGCCATGAGCTCCAGGTGTTGTTTGAATGATGTTTTTTTTTTAAGCAAGGCCAAGTTTTTCTTTGGAAGTGTCTTGACTGTTTTGGAGAATGCACCAAATGTAGTTTTTGAGAATGAATGCACAATGGTTCTATTTGTTGTGGTCTTGTTGCAATTAGTGGTTTGTAATGAAAGGAAAATGATGTTCAAATTGATGTTGAAGCCAACAAAATGCCAGGCTCAGGTTTTTTGGAAGTACCTTTGGACAGGTTTTGGAAAGTGTGGTTTTTTAGAGGAATGAATGATGTGTGCAGTTGGTCATGTTGGTTGCAAGGCAAGGTTTGAGGAAGCAATGCAGGGCTCAGGCAACTTTGAGGTTTTGGACAGGTTTTTTGGAGTTTGGCCAAAGCAAGGTGAATGGTTGATCTATGACAGATTTTTCTTGGCAAAATGCAAGTGAGGTGAGTTTGAGGTTTGTTGGTTAGGTTGGCAAGGCAGCGATGCTAAGTTGAGTGAACCAGGCTATTGTTGGTTTTTTAACATGACAGAAGGAATAATGGAGTATGCTCTGCTGTTGTATGTTGCTTCTTTGTGGTCATTGAGTTTTGACAGCTTTTCTTGAAAAATGCCAAAAGCAAAGTCCATAGGTGAAGTCTTCTGCAGTGTGTTGGCTTGTGTTGTTGCTGCTGCTTTCAAAATGATGACAATGTTCTGTTTGATGTTGTTGTTTTGGTTTGGAGTTTTATGACTTTGGAGTTTTTGACAGCTTTCTTGCCAAAATGCCAAAGCCAAGTGAATCCAGTTTTTTGAGATCAGTCCTTTTCTGCTGTAATGTGGCTTGTGTTTTTACAGAAAAAATGATCAAAGTTTTTTGCTGTCTTGTGGTAAAAGCCTGGCTTATGGGGTGTGTGGTTTGTGTTAAGAAAATGGTAAGGAAATGCTGTCAAGCCCAGCTCAGTTTGTTATGTTTTTGGGCAGAAAAAGCAAGGTGAGGGCAAGGTGCAATCATGACTTTCTGCTGCAGTATGGTGGTATGCTGCTAGCAGCCTTTTCATGACAGGAAATGCAGGAGGGTATGGTCAAGCCAGGTTTATGTTTATTGGGAATTTGGAATGATTTGGTCAATGCATCCAAAATGAAGTTTGTGAAATGTGTAGTTTTCTTGTGGTTGGAGGCTGCTGTTGATTCAAAAAAAGCTGAGTGGAATCTGAGAAAGAATGGTATTGTTGGCTAGTTCATGTTATGTTGGTTGTGGCAAGGCCATTGTGATTCAAAAAAATCACAGCAGGAACATGTACAAGGTCTGCTCTTTGATCTTTGCCATGCTTCTCTCTTGACAGCTTTTTTTTGCAATGGCAAAAGTAAGGTCAATCACCTATTGGATGAATGATTTCCTATCCGTTTGGTCCTGTCCAGAATGCCTTTTTGTCCAAGACAGAAAAAGTGATGGTGAAAATACTGTCATGGTTGCTTTTGGCACAAGGCAATGTCTTGCAACCTTGGAAATTTGGACAGTTCCCTTGACAGCCCCCCTTGAAAATGCACAGTAGGGTGAGGTCTTTGAGGATTAGTGAAGAGTGTTTTGGTCTGTGGCCTGGTGCAGCCTTGTGTATCAAAACTGGCAGAAAAATGTGCCTCACCATGCTGCTAGGTCTGCTGTTGGACAGTACAAGTATTGTTGTGGAAGCATGGGTGGATGGTTGCAAAGTACCTTCACTTTCCAAATTTTAGGCAAGTTAGTATGGCCCCTTGTTTTGCTGTGGGTTAGGCTGCTAATTAGGTTCACAAATGACAGAAAAAATGATGCACAATGCTGTTCTTCTAAGGTACAAGGCAAGGCATGGTGGAAGCATAGACAAGTATGGTGAAATTGTACCTTTCTTACAATTCAAGCAACCAAGCAATGGCCTTATGTACTGCATATTTTGACTTTGCAAACACATTCTAAATGACATTTCTGAGCTTTCCCAATTGGCCAAATGTTGAAAAAATGTTTAAATCAAAAAGTCAACTCTTGGTCAAACTTACATTTAAATGAAAAAGGTCAAAATATGCCATTTTGATTGGTGAAGTTTTGGCTCATGAAATTTATATTTTTGGAAAGAGGGGATCAAATGTGACTTGTAGGAAAAAACCCCACCAAAATTGGCCAAACGGTTTGGGAGATATGGCCCTCTGAAGTTCAAGATTTTCTGAAATCGATTCGATCATAACTTGCCAACCACACATGGGAATTGAGAGTTCTAGGACTTTTTGGAAATGGGAGAACAAGATCTTCAACTTTCATGTTGGGAAAAAATTCATTTGAGGCTTGTATCAAGATGTAAGTTTGAGGATCAAGACTTTCCATTTATGGCAGGTTTCAGTTACAGGCCCGGTTTCCGTTTTGGGAAATTTTTGATCTGGCTTCAAATTCTTCCATGATGGTGTTTGGCATGATGTATGATGACTATTTGGACATGAATGAACTCTCACAAACCAATTCCAATCATCCAATCACTGATTAAATGGACAGTTGACCAACAGTTGACTTTTAGGGTTTTTGGCTGACTGTGCATTGACTGAGGACCTCCAAACCCTAATTCCTTGAGAACTTGACTTCAAATGATGTCCCAAGTTGTATGAACTCTTGATTATTGATCATGGTGCCCAAATTCCACAAGAATGGCCACCATCCACTGCTTTGACTGACTGTTGACTTTCTTTGACTTTTGACTGTCTGTGTATGAACTGATGATCTCCAAGCCTTCAACCCTTGACATGAACACTCCAAATAGACCTCCAAGTCATGTGAACTTGTTGGACAAACCCTGAGGTCTTGGCTCAATGAAAAACACACTTGCTTGATTGGTTGACTGATCTCCTGATCAGTTTGACCTAATTCTTGATTGGCTTGCACTTAAGGCAAAGAAGGCAATGCAATGCTATGCAATGGACCATGATATGCTATGACCTAATATGAAAATGTATGTACAATGCTAGGTGCAAATTTGAGGTGCTACAGCTGCCCCTATTCAATCAGCTGGGGACCCGAATGGATGAGAGCAACGGCTGTCAGACTTTCAGGGTGAACAGGGATTGAATACCAAGAACCGTAGAATTTGCACAACACAGGGATCCACCAATGGAAACGTCCACTGGGATTTGATTTTTATTGCTAGGTATATTTTTCTGGTTTTTTTGTTTTCAAAGGGTACGGCCACATCCAGACATCGCAACGACGATGAATGGGAAAAGAAATCACAACTAGATGCCAACGGACAACTAGGAAAAACTCGACGCTTATCGAAACCAACGGAGAGGTAACCAGACATTAATGAATGACTGGAAAAGATACAACCATACGTCAACGGACGAAAATGGGAAAAACTCAACGTTTACCAAGACCAACGGAGAGGTAACCAGACATTAATGAATGACCGGAAGGGATACAACCATACGTCAACGGACGAAATGGGAAAAACTCAACGTTTACCAAGACCAACGGAGAGGTAACCAGACATTAATGAATGACCGGAAGGGATACAACCATACGTCAACGGACGAAATGGGAAAAACTCAACGTTTACCAAGACCAACGGAGAGGTAACCAGACATTAATGAATGACCGGAAGGGATACAACCATACGTCAACGGACGAAATGGGAAAAACTCAACGTTTACCAAGACCAACGGAGAGGTAAATCCACATGGGGACAGGTACAACTAGACATCATCGGATGACTAGGAAAAACTCGACGTTTATCGACACCAACGGAGAGGTAAATCCACATGGGGACAGGTACAACTAGACATCATCGGATGACTAGGAAAAACTCGACGTTTATCGACACCAACGGAGAGGAGGAAACTCTACTGGGGAGAGTGAACACAACCAAATCATCAACGGATGATTGGGAAAAACTCGACGTTTATCGAAACCAACGGAGAGGTAACTCTGCATGGAGACAGGTACAACTAGACATCATCGGATGACTAGGAAAAACTCGACGTTTATCGACACCAACGGAGAGGAGAATACTTCACTTGGGAAGGAGGACACAACCAAATCATCAACGGATGATCGGGAAAAACTCGACGTTTATCGACACCAACGGAGAGGAGAATACTTCACTTGGGAAGGAGGACACAACCAAATCATCAACGGATGATCGGGAAAAACTCGACGTTTATCGACACCAACGGAGAGGAGAATACTTCACTTGGGAAGGAGGACACAACCAAATCATCAACGGATGATCGGGAAAAACTCGACGTTTATCGACACCAACGGAGAGGAGAATACTTCACTTGGGAAGGAGGACACAACCAAATCATCAACGGATGATCGGGAAAAACTCGACGTTTATCGACACCAACGGAGAGGAGAATACTTCACTTGGGAAGGAGGACACAACCAAATCATCAACGGATGATCGGGAAAAACTCGACGTTTATCGACACCAACGGAGAGGAGAATACTTCACTTGGGAAGGAGGACACAACCAAATCATCAACGGATGATCGGGAAAAACTCGACGTTTATCGACACCAACGGAGAGGAGAATACTTCACTTGGGAAGGAGGACACAACCAAATCATCAACGGATGATCGGGAAAAACTCGACGTTTATCGACACCAACGGAGAGGAGAATACTTCTTCGGTCTGAATACCGGAAAATTGGCCTTGTGCCATGAGTACATCGACCTGATCGTCGGAAACTCCTTCGGTCTGAATACCGGAAAATTGGCCTTGTGCCATGAGTACATCGACCTGATCGTCGGAAACTCCTTCGGTCTGAATACCGGAAAATTGGCCTTGTGCCATGAGTACATCGACCTGATCGTCGGAAACTCCTTCGGTCTGAATACCGGAAAATTGGCCTTGTGCCATGAGTACATCGACCTGATCGTCGGAAACTCCTTCGGTCTGAATACCGGAAAATTGGCCTTGTGCCATGAGTACATCGACCTGATCGTCGAAAACTCCTTCGGTCTGAATACCGGAAAATTGGCCTTGTGCCATGAGTACATCGACCTGATCGTCGGAAACTCCTTCGGTATGAATACCGGAAAATTGGCCTTGTGCCATGAGTACATCGACCTGATCGTCGGAAACTCCTTCGGTCTGAATACCGGGAAATCACAGTACATATTATCTATAGCCGTCAAAACGTAGATAATACACTCGCATGGAAGATTATCCATAACCGGGTTGTAGGTTGTTAAATGAATAATCGACCGAAAAGACAGGCATCTGGGTACCAGACTAGGTATGCAAAAGATGACCAATCAAAAGAGGATAAAGTTGCTTATTCAGAGCAAGTATCCAAAAAGAAGGGGAAGACCCACTGGGGACAATACTGCTTGATCAAGGCAAGTATCCAGAGGGGAAAGAATGTCAATATCACGAACCGGATACTGATAACTGCAAGGAGGGGATTACATCTACCGGTTTGTAGGCAGAAAACCACGGAAAAGTAGCCAGTCATCGATAGGATGAGCACAAAGGGTTAACTCCAACAAGGGGGTGAAAGTGGGATTTTACAACTACCAGCTTGTAGGTAGAAAACTACAAAGATAGGACTTACAACTACCGGTTCGTAGGTAGAGGCCACCAAGTTCCACTGAGTGTAAGATGAATGAGTGCTGGTTAGTGAGCAACTATTCATTTATGCCCCAGGGAAACACAAGAGACAGCCAACAAGAAGCCAATTCAGGATCGATCCAAAAAGGCAGACTGAGTCAAGACTCATCCTAATGAGGAAAGAACTCAATAGGGAAAACCCATCCCATTAGGGAGGGAACGGAAGCAACCGTCATCCACGAGGATGTATCTCAGTGGGGAAATGGCAGGAAAAGATTGACACTTTCTGCTTAAGGGGTAGACTCTACATGGAGAGATCAGACACACCCATATTTGCTTAAGGAAAAAGACCCAAGCTGGCAAGACACTAACAATTGGGAGTAACACTGATGGGGATACCCACTCGACCGAGGAATCACTTGTTCGGGAAACACCAACCTCTCAACCATGCTGATGAACCCAATCCTGAAGCCGATCCAATGGCGCGATGCTAAACTCTTTCCAACAACCCAAACTCGGCTGGTCACCACGGCCTAGGGCTAATGGATATGTTTGCAATGTTGATGCATGAGTTTTTTTGTTTTACACAATGCCCCATGATTATGGAAATGCTATACACTAATGATGCGATATGCTATGCTTATCTAAATGATGAATGCATAAACACGCGTCTCCTTCAGAGACAACACCGGGGAACTCCAGGAACTGTGCTGGGGATCCTATAACCATGTCAACTTCCATCCTGCTGGGGAAAGACAAACCTTGCTGGGGAGAAAACCATCAACACAACCTCTGCTGGGAAGACAGCTTCAGACTTGGAAAACAGTCACAACTCCGCTGGGGATACAGATATCAGTCTACTACAGAAACCCGTCCAATCCACTGGTAGGATGAACTCTGCTGGAGAAATAAGTATTAATCCATTAGGGACGACCCAACCAATCCATATGTAGGAGAATCACTGCTGGAGATGTATTTCATGAGACCCGCTCCGCTCGGGGAACTTGTTGAGGAAAAACCAACACCATTCTGCTGAGGAGAACGATCCTGCTTAGGATAAGCACTCACGGCCATACTGGAGATAATAGCATCACGAAACCAATTGTTGGGGAACACACCAACGGTCTACAGATAAACTCCACTAGGGGACTCCCGGGGAAAATAGCTGCCAGGCGCTCAGCGGGGATTCTCAACTGGGGAAATCTGCAAGCATAGGCCTGCTGGGGAGAAGCAATCCTTAGATCTGCTGGGGAAAGAAGGCACTGTCCACAGGCATCTCTGTAGGGGAAATAACTCTGATAGCTTCAATACTGGCTTGGGCTGGGGAGACGTCCTTCACCCTGAGAAACATTCTGCCCCTGCCCCTGCTGGGGACGTGATAACCTTCAGGCTTGCTGAGGAGACAACGATCTCGAATCTGCCAGGGAGATCACACTCTTAATCCTCTGGGGAGATACAGCTTGTTCGACAGGGATGTTGGTCGACTCGTCAAACACCAGTATCCATCATCCACCCATAGTATTGACTTTCCACTTTTTAGAACTCCCAGACTCTTCTGGACTTTTCTGCTCCATCATCTCGTATTCCCAACTCGGCCGTACTTCACGGAGGTTGAACTCTTGGGATTCATACATACTTTCCAATCATCAGACTTTGAAGAGTCTTCTTGATTAACTTTCCAGGACCGTCGTCGTAATCCTTCACTGCCTTTTCACCGTTCAACTATCCCTTGCCCCTGATTCGGCTCTGCAGGGATCGTTAGATAAAAGAACGTGCCCCAGGTATGCCCCATGATAAGGCTCAAACATCACTCTACTGGGGATGCCCCACGATAGGGCTAATAGGGACTTGGAGGGAGAAATGTTGCACTACTGGGGACATGAAGATGAACATCTTCAAACAACACTGCGTCGGGCAACTTCATTGAGGAGAGACCATACGAGGTTCTGTAGGACAAAGATACAGTCATGCTCGAGATACGAACAATTGTCTTACCTGTTGGTAATCATACCACCCCCGGGAGAGCACTGTGGGTCTCCTAAGTATCTTTCCATCATTGTGAAGGTTCACTTTGTTTAAGAACAATTTTTTTTGAAAAATTTGTTTATTTTGAAAACAATGATACTTTATCAATTAAAACATGCAAAACATTTGTTGAATTGAAACAAATAAGAGTGCAAATAATTGGATAAAGGCTCAAATTGATGTGATGGAATGGTAGTCTGCAAAGGGCGAGACTCCATAGATCTGTACAAATTTGAAATCGGTGATATATATTGGAGAGGGCTACATTGAACATAATGACCTTTCCTCTACCATTCTGAATTTTCGATGTATTCAAAGCTTCAGTCGACGACGAATCGAGAATCCCTGACGGATGACAGATGTACAACACAGTCTTGTCAAGATGCAGTTACTTGCCAAATCCCTAATTTTGCCTAGATTGCCCCAGTGTGAGGTGTTCAATCTAGCGGGATGCAAATTCTCTTCTTTTTTTTTTTAATGTCTCTAACTTTTGCCTGGATCGCCCTTTCGGGTTTTCAATCCACCGAGACGCTCCTTTTTGCCTAAGTCGCCCTTTGGGGTGTTCGACTTAGCGAGCTTTTGCTTTTTGTTTTTGTTTTAGGCGAAGTATTTCTTGACTGCATCTGGATCCACAGGACGAGTGAACTTCTTCATTGTTGTAAGTGTCAAAACATTGCCTGAAAAGGCTCTCGTGACAACATGTGGACATTCATAGCTTGGGGGTTCACTTGCCCCTGGAATCGGGCACGAAAGACAAGACTTTTTTGAGCCTGAGTCACCTTCTCGGAACACACGAGGCTTGACCTTCTTATCGAATGCTTTTTCACTCTCTGCTGATATGACTGTCCATGACACATGGCAGTTGATCTCTTCCTTTCGATCGAATTCAGCATCAGCCAACTTGGGACTTTGAGGGTGCTATTTTTTTGTTTCTTTCTTTCTTTTTCTTTCTTTTGATTTGGATTTCTTTTGATTTTGCACCCTCTCTTTCTTTTTCTCTTCTTTTTTTTTTTTTTTTTTTTTTTTTTTTTGATGCCCCAGTTGGCTGTTCTGCTGATTCTCGAGATGCAGCTGAGTGATCTTCTTTTCTTGCTCAAGAAGTCGGGCAATCTCGTCAGGAATCCCTTCAACATCATCTTCGTCCGCTTCGAATACAGGGAATTCAAAATTGGGAGATGACGTCCGATCATTATGTTCAATGGGTTTGAGAAACAACCTGCATAAAGATTTTGATATGAAAAGCTCTTTGAAAATCAAACAAGACAATCGTTATGCAGATGAAAAGATTGCTTTTATTCTTGTTTTTTAGGGTTTTTTGTGATCACCAATTTCATGCAAAAAGCGAAAAGGGAAAACAATTGGAAAAACAAATGTTTAACATGAATTATTTGAATGAAAATATCATTGCACAAAATGTTGCCAACAATGTCATCACTTCTCCTTTTGGCATGGGAGAAGGGTTTTTAAACAAAGTGATTGTTACTCTGACTTATGAACAACTGTAGGAACGCCCACAGTGACCCAATTGTGACAGACACCACCAGGAATGACAACTGTCAATATCTCTGGCATCAGCAGCTTCTGTTTTCTGAACAACCCTTCTGAAGAAAAAGTCGGCGCCAGCCCAGGACTTGTTATCTTCATGCTTGATTAACACAGGGACCTAAATCCTCCAAGATCAGAATACCTGACCTCACAAGGTCTTGAACCTTCATCTTCAGCTGAAAGCAGCTATCCACATCATGACCAGGAGCACCCGAATGATACACACAATGCTGTTCAGGCCTATACCACCACCGAGGGTTGACGGGTATGGGCGGCGGGTCTCTGGGAGTAATCAAGTTCCGCTCTAACAGAGAGGGATACAATTCGGCGTAGGACATGGGGATTGGATCAAAAATGATCTTCTTCCTCTCATTACTCGTACTGGCTTGCTGGGAAGCCTGCTGCTGAGGACGATGTTGTTGATGCTGATATTGTTGAGCTGGTCTTCTCTGTTGCTGTTGAGGTTGAGTTGCTGGAATAGTCACAGCAGCCTGACGATACTGTCCTCTGTTTGCACTCCTCCGACGGTGCACAGCATTTGTTTCAATCTCTCCCCTTTTGGGTGCCCCAGAGTATGTCTTCTTAGAACCGGAAGAACTTGAAGAGCCAGTATGGCGAACCGGAGCGCAGGTTGCTCTGACATTAACAGTCTCTGCAGCAAGAGGCTGTTCACTAATTCTGATCCCCTTCAATTCATCACCCACGGCATAATCATTGACGAGAATAGTGACAGCAGCATTCTCATGAACGGGTACACCCACTGGTGAAGCACGGTGGACTGGTGGAATCACGGCTTCCAGTCTCTGGGCTAAGGCACGCAGCTCCTCTTGCCCCTGAGCAACTCCTTGCATCATTGTCATGAACTGGGCCATGTTTGCTCTCATCTCAGCCAACTCTGTCTGAACCTGGTCCATAATCATCTGATGATTGAGTCTGGTTGAGTAGCGGTGTGGATGACAATCAACAATCCTCTCTCAGTCAGGAACCAAAGTGAGGAGCCTTTCCAAACATGTCTGTAATGCAAGGATGTGCATGATATGCATGATGTGCATGATATGGGTACTATTTTGTCATGAATGATCCTGATAAAGGATATGCGTATGCGAGTTAACTTTTTTCATGCATTACTATTTTTTTGGAAAATAAACATGCTATGATGCAGATGATGGGAACATGACTGGTCAGGCTGTGCATCTCAAGGCCCAGGGTCAAAGCTTCGGCTTGAATCCGGAGTCACAATCCATCTGAAACCCAAAGTCATCTGAGGAACTGTCATCTGAACCCATTCTTAGAAACCAAATCATCATCTGAACGAGTACCCTCAAATTCAGCCCAGGGATCCGAAATAAACGGAACCCTCTGATCAATACCAGGGTCAAACCTCCGGCGTCCAGAAACATATGTCCAGAATTCATAGTCACCATCAGTACTGGGAGTCACCAACTGTACCTGCAATAATGATCAAACCCTTCCCCACTCACGGGTGTCGTCTAGGCCAGGGTAAGGTCGAAAGAAACGCAGCATAAATAACCTTTCGCAGAATATCATCCTGTGCACACCCGATGTATGCACTGATAATATCCCACCAGGGTCTGAACTGCTCGTGATATCAATGTTCCGCTAAGTGGCGCCATACCACCCGCTTCCCATGAATCACTCTATTCCTAAGTTTCCTAGATTTCACTCATAGCCTGGGTATTGGGCCTTTTACCTCGAGTAACTCCCACCCCAAACAGAGAAACACAGCACAACCAGCAGATGAATATGAATAAATGCAAACATTAATGCAAACAATAAATGCAAACAGTAAATGCAAATATATACAAATGAATGCAATAAATAAACACAGCACAAAGCAACCAAACCCTAACCTAGAGAGCGCTAGGAGAGACTCGCTCAGGGAAGATGGACCAGCACAGGTCAACTTCTCGGATTTCCCCAGCAGAGTCGCCAGCTGTCGCATCACGCGAAAAACCGGCGGGAAAGAAAGAACAACAGAGCCGCCACCGTGCGTTATTTATCCCAAAAGAGGGAAAGGAAACGCTCGAAGTAAACCTGGGAAAGAACATGGTCTCGCGACCAAAGAGAATGGGTTCGGGAGTCGGTTATGCGAAGGGAAGGTATTAGCACCCCTACGCATCCGTAGTACTCTACGGGATCCACGCACACTAGAAAGGAAAATGGTTGCTAAACACTGCTCAAATACTCACACACACTGGCTGAAAGAGACACAAGAAACTGACTGAAACTGACTCGGCAGGATATCGCATCCTGGGCCTACTTAGTCTATCAGGCAATAGACATCAGAGTCGAAGTAGTTCGGACTGGGGAAACGACACATGCTCGCTAGGATGTCGCATCCTATGCATACGTATCTTCTCGGACGAGAGAAGAATCAGAGCATTCGTAGCTCGGCTGACATGCACACAAACAAGACAAAGGCAAAGGCAAACGTGGAGCCCGAATGCCAATCACTGGACTTATATCAGCATCCGAACCAAAACGCACTCAAGAAGGCAAACGTGGAGCCTGAATGCCAATTGCTGGACTTACATCAGCATCCGGACCAAGACGCACGCACACTGGAACCTAAATGCCACTCGATGGACTTACATCAGCTTCCAAGCACACAACAACACAACAAGTTGATAGGGAGTCGGGGACTCGAGCCTATAACTGTCAAACAAACACACAAAAAGACAGACAGCAAATGCTAAGGAGTCACGGACTCGAGCCTAGCAAAGGTCAGGCAACACACACAAAAAAGAAAAGGGCGCCCGGAGAGATCAGCTCAATCTCCTGCCTACATACTTCATCTGGTATGAAGATCAGGGCGATGTAGTTCCCCTACGCAGGGATAAGGATCTAGCCTAACCAGATAACAGAGGGAGACACAACTAGGGAGACTACGACTCGAGCCTAGATGTTATCATGCAAGATCATCCCTAAGTTAAGGTTTCTAGCTAAATGGCACAAGGGCCAACCTATCCTGAACAGACACAGGAAAGAGCAAGGTCTCGATTGCAACTAGGGCAAGAGAAAGGGGATATCTCAATCACAACAGGGGTGAGAGAAAAGAATTAGCGTTAGTGGTTAGTCAAACTCGACAAGACATCGCATCTCGTGCCTACGTATCTCATCTGAACATGAGAATCAGAGTTGCCGTAGTTCGGCCAAACAACTCTAAGCATGGCTCACACAGGAAGTAAGCCACACAGACTTGACTTTGCACAAGGGCAAGTCAAGCTCAACCTATCTTGCACAAGGGCAAGTCTAAGCTAAACCTAAAGAGGCAAAGCAAACAAGCAAACACAATCACAAGAAGCACACTCTATATGCATACAAGAGGCTCAAGCAAAGGCTAGGTTTTAGCCGAGGGGTCATATCAACCTCGACAAACAAACCTCTGGAACTGGGTGAAGGGTGCTCTTAACCTTGCCATTGAGGGGCTAAGGTGAAGCAGATGAAAGGTGAGTGAAGGTAAGACTTCACAGCTCTTATCCCTGGCCTGGGAGAGCTCAAAACAAGAATGTGTGGGTTCAGAAAGTGGGAACCCTTCTACACATTTACAACTGACTCAACTGTACAATTGTACAAGATCTTGGGTTTGTATCTGCTATGCATCAACACAGTGGTGTGAGCAAGGCAGATGACACACTGAATAGTGGGGGATAGATTGCATATCCCTACCTTCCACCAATTGCCTCTTCACTTAGGAGGTCTTTGACTCTATGCAAGGACAAAAGTAAACACCCACAAACATTGCCTCTTAAGGAGGACTTCAGACAGTTGCCTGGCCAAGTAACAGGCCAGGTCTTCCAGACTACATGGAGTAAAAGAGACATACCTCAATGCAAGTTGCTTATACAAGCAAAGCAAAGCAAAAAGTTCACAAGGAACTAAGCAACTAAAAGCACCTGAAACAGTCAAGCAGATGTTAGTATGCAACTTCAAACAAAACAAACAGAAACAGACACCAACAGTTAATTGGAGGCACATGGATGTGCAAGGCACAAGGCTTAAGGCATGTGAGCCAAGCCACCTACAAAACAAACAAGTTAGACAATGATTTTTAAGCAAGCTCAATCAAAATAATTGGTCTCAATGGCCATTTGATGGTCAACCTGAAAACACAAGCTCAAAGGTGAGTAACAGGACCACTAGGGCAAGCCTAGGGTCAAAAATGAATGAGAAAGTCAGAGCAGCAAAGGGAAAGCATCCCAAATCATGTTCAAACAATTAGGAAACCCAACCAATTGGATTCACACTCATATCAATCAACATCATCATTTCATGAACCATTTAGGTCAAAACATGGCAAACAGAAGCTCATAGAAGTCAACAGCAAGACTTATCTCAAAAGCAATCTAAACATTTTCCAAAAATCACCAAATAAATCATGATCACTCCTAACACATAGCATGGTAAGCATGTCAAATTTCATCTCATTTGGACAAGTGGAAGGCAGTCAATGAAAATCAGAAAGTCAAAGCAATTTTGAACATGCTCAAAGAAGTCAACCAAACATGCATCAACTTAGAAAAATCATAAGTCAAGAATGGTGTATGATAAATGAATGGGATCAAAACCATGGCAAAGATGAGGATGTCTAGTTATCTCATGTAACATTTCATGTCCATCTAGTAAAGTATGAGAATTTCACAAATGAAATGGGAACATGTGTCACACAAGGTCAACATTTGTCTAGGCAGGGAAGAAAAATCTCAAACAAATGGAAAATTGTTCAAATAAATCCAAGAAAAATTCACAAGTCAACTAGACATACAAGAGTATGCTCATGCAAAATTTCAATCCATTTGGAGGTCAAGAAGCATGGTAATGAAAATCATGAAGTTGGACATCAATGGTGTGACACAAATTGTCACACCCTAATTCAAAAAATCATAACTCACAAACCACAAATGATAAATTCACAAACTTTACACCAAAATCACCATGAATGTGTCTAGTTTAAGCACAAAAAATTTGGGAGCCATTGGATACATTCTCATCATTTCACAATTGATTTGGCAAAGTGTACAAAATTTGGTCACATGTCACAAACCCTAAGGCCATTTAAAAACCACTCATCCAAAAATTCTGGAAAAATAATGATAAAAAAGTAGAGGTCATGATGAACACAACACAAAAAATCCCATTGAATTTGGATCAAAAATGAGCAAGTTATGAATTTTGGAAGATTGGTAATCAAAGTGAAGAAATTAATTGAATTAATATTGAGAAAATGGCATTTTGGTAATATTTTGGCCCACTAAACTAAACACGGTCGTCTTGGCCATTAAAAGGAAATGTTTTCATTGGTTGGAGCCATGCAGCACGTGGAAAACAAGGAATTTCTGGGCAATGCAATTTCTAGGGTTCTACTGTAGCAGACAACAATCCTTCATCTCTCTCAAATTCGACCCAACCAATTTTTCTCCAAAAAAAGCAATTGCATATACCAACATGATCAGCAAACAACAAGCAATATGAATCCAACCATGGTTTCCACTAAATCGAGCTAGGCAAAAAGAAACAAGCAAAACAAGTTTGGATCATCAACACTCATTTCAGCATAACTTGCTACATACTAAACCATTTTCTATGATCTAAAGCTCATTGTGTTCAGCATTGCAAGATCTATACAAACCACCACATGATTTAGAGAAAAATGCAAATCGAAATCTTACCAAGTTGGATGACAGTGGCTGCTTCAGTTGTTATTTGGCTCCAAATGCTTAAAATAGGTGAAGGTCCAAGCTCCAGTAAGTGAATGGTGGAAGGTTTCAACCTCAAGGATGCTTGGTTTTTGCTGGAAGGTTCATCTGCCATGGCTGAGCTTCTTTGAAAACAGTGCTAGGGAGGGGACTTCCAGTTGGGAAATGATGATTGCCATGAGCTCCAGGTGTTGTTTGAATGATGTTTTTTTTTTAAGCAAGGCCAAGTTTTTCTTTGGAAGTGTCTTGACTGTTTTGGAGAATGCACCAAATGTAGTTTTTGAGAATGAATGCACAATGGTTCTATTTGCTGTGGTCTTGTTGCAATTAGTGGTTTGTAATGAAAGGAAAATGATGTTCAAATTGATGTTGAAGCCAACAAAATGCCAGGCTCAGGTTTTTTGGAAGTACCTTTGGACAGGTTTTGGAAAGTGTGGTTTTTTAGAGGAATGAATGATGTGTGCAGTTGGTCATGTTGGTTGCAAGGCAAGGTTTGAGGAAGCAATGCAGGGCTCAGGCAACTTTGAGGTTTTGGACAGGTTTTTTGGAGTTTGGCCAAAGCAAGGTGAATGGTTGATCTATGACAGATTTTTCTTGGCAAAATGCAAGTGAGGTGAGTTTGAGGTTTGTTGGTTAGGTTGGCAAGGCAGCGATGCTAAGTTGAGTGAACCAGGCTATTGTTGGTTTTTTAACATGACAGAAGGAATAATGGAGTATGCTCTGCTATTGTATGTTGCTTCTTTGTGGTCATTGAGTTTTGACAGCTTTTCTTGAAAAATGCCAAAAGCAAAGTCCATAGGTGAAGTCTTCTGCAGTGTGTTGGCTTGTGTTGTTGCTGCTGCTTTCAAAATGATGACAATGTTCTGTTTGATGTTGTTGTTTTGGTTTGGAGTTTTATGACTTTGGAGTTTTTGACAGCTTTCTTGCCAAAATGCCAAAGCCAAGTGAATCCAGTTTTTTGAGATCAGTCCTTTTCTGCTGTAATGTGGCTTGTGTTTTTACAGAAAAAATGATCAAAGTTTTTTGCTGTCTTGTGGTAAAAGCCTGGCTTATGGGGTGTGTGGTTTGTGTTAAGAAAATGGTAAGGAAATGCTGTCAAGCCCAGCTCAGTTTGTTATGTTTTTGGGCAGAAAAAGCAAGGTGAGGGCAAGGTGCAATCATGACTTTCTGCTGCAGTATGGTGGTATGCTGCTAGCAGCCTTTTCATGACAGGAAATGCAGGAGGGTATGGTCAAGCCAGGTTTATGTTTATTGGGAATTTGGAATGATTTGGTCAATGCATCCAAAATGAAGTTTGTGAAATGTGTAGTTTTCTTGTGGTTGGAGGCTGCTGTTGATTCAAAAAAAGCTGAGTGGAATCTGAGAAAGAATGGTATTGTTGGCTAGTTCATGTTATGTTGGTTGTGGCAAGGCCATTGTGATTCAAAAAAATCACAGCAGGAACATGTACAAGGTCTGCTCTTTGATCTTTGCCATGCTTCTCTCTTGACAGCTTTTTTTTGCAATGGCAAAAGTAAGGTCAATCACCTATTGGATGAATGATTTCCTATCCGTTTGGTCCTGTCCAGAATGCCTTTTTGTCCAAGACAGAAAAAGTGATGGTGAAAATACTGTCATGGTTGCTTTTGGCACAAGGCAATGTCTTGCAACCTTGGAAATTTGGACAGTTCCCTTGACAGCCCCCCTTGAAAATGCACAGTAGGGTGAGGTCTTTGAGGATTAGTGAAGAGTGTTTTGGTCTGTGGCCTGGTGCAGCCTTGTGTATCAAAACTGGCAGAAAAATGTGCCTCACCATGCTGCTAGGTCTGCTGTTGGACAGTACAAGTATTGTTGTGGAAGCATGGGTGGATGGTTGCAAAGTACCTTCACTTTCCAAATTTTAGGCAAGTTAGTATGGCCCCTTGTTTTGCTGTGGGTTAGGCTGCTAATTAGGTTCACAAATGACAGAAAAAATGATGCACAATGCTGTTCTTCTAAGGTACAAGGCAAGGCATGGTGGAAGCATAGACAAGTATGGTGAAATTGTACCTTTCTTACAATTCAAGCAACCAAGCAATGGCCTTATGTACTGCATATTTTGACTTTGCAAACACATTCTAAATGACATTTCTGAGCTTTCCCAATTGGCCAAATGTTGAAAAAATGTTTAAATCAAAAAGTCAACTCTTGGTCAAACTTACATTTAAATGAAAAAGGTCAAAATATGCCATTTTGATTGGTGAAGTTTTGGCTCATGAAATTTATATTTTTGGAAAGAGGGGATCAAATGTGACTTGTAGGAAAAAACCCCACCAAAATTGGCCAAACGGTTTGGGAGATATGGCCCTCTGAAGTTCAAGATTTTCTGAAATCGATTCGATCATAACTTGCCAACCACACATGGGAATTGAGAGTTCTAGGACTTTTTGGAAATGGGAGAACAAGATCTTCAACTTTCATGTTGGGCAAAAATTCATTTGAGGCTTGTATCAAGATGTAAGTTTGAGGATCAAGACTTTCCATTTATGGCAGGTTTCAGTTACAGGCCCGGTTTCCGTTTTGGGAAATTTTTGATCTGGCTTCAAATTCTTCCATGATGGTGTTTGGCATGATGTATGATGACTATTTGGACATGAATGAACTCTCACAAACCAATTCCAATCATCCAATCACTGATTAAATGGACAGTTGACCAACAGTTGACTTTTAGGGTTTTTGGCTGACTGTGCATTGACTGAGGACCTCCAAACCCTAATTCCTTGAGAACTTGACTTCAAATTATGTCCCAAGTTGTATGAACTCTTGATTATTGATCATGGTGCCCAAATTCCACAAGAATGGCCACCATCCACTGCTTTGACTGACTGTTGACTTTCTTTGACTTTTGACTGTCTGTGTATGAACTGATGATCTCCAAGCCTTCAACCCTTGACATGAACACTCCAAATAGACCTCCAAGTCATGTGAACTTGTTGGACAAACCCTGAGGTCTTGGCTCAATGAAAAACACACTTGCTTGATTGGTTGACTGATCTCCTGATCAGTTTGACCTAATTCTTGATTGGCTTGCACTTGAGGCAAAGAAGGCAATGCAATGCTATGCAATGGACCATGATATGCTATGACCTAATATGAAAATGTATGTACAATGCTAGGTGCAAATTTGAGGTGCTACAACTGGCCCCGATCTTGATCTCTTTCTTGTCGTTTTCGGTACCAATGTTGATGGTCTCAACCACCTCCTAATAAGGTGTGATAGCTCGGTCCTCCTGTTTCAACAACCTTGCTAACTCCTCAGGCAATTCACAATCTTCCTCAACCCCTTCTTCGGCTTGATAGATAAGATTGTCGAAGTCATACTTGGCCATAGCAGTGTCGTTAGCAATGAGATCCGGGTGATCAGTTTTACGAGGTGTTTTTTGGAAAGAAAAACGAAAAAGAAACATGAAAAAGAAACATTGTCGTTTTTGAAAAAGTAAAAATAATTGAAAGAAAGAGAACACAAAATTGTTTGCAAAAGCTGTCCTTTATTGATGATGAAAATAATTGTGAAATGTAACTAAATGGATGGCCCTACAGATGAGTCATTATACCTTGGTCAAAGTGTAAGACTTTATTATGCATGTGATAAAAGGAAAACAATAAAAATTACTCCTTCAGTAGAGTAACCCGGACGATTCTTTCAGACGACCAATTGTCGAGCTTTTCTCCTGGGACACACGGGCGAATCCAGCTATCTAAGTCACCGTCGCTGTCAGCCTTGTCTTCATCTGCAGCATTGGCAGTGTGGGGAGAAACCAAACCCCCGCTGGAGAAAGTAACGGCTTCATTCTTCTGAGACCCCGGAGTATACCCCAATCCAAACTTGTCTTCTTTTATGATTGGCTCCACAAATTTGCCCCAGCCCTGGGCATTACTAGCCTTAACCACTTCAATAGCTTGCTTGTATGAAGAGATAGAAGTCCCGACCTTCTCAGACTCAGGTGAAAAGACAGCTTCGTGCACGACCTCACTGATGTTTATAGTTTCGAAGCCCTGACACAGCATCTCATGCATCTCGCCATCCATCTCCACATACTTAAATGTAGACAGGTGGCTAACAAAAATATCCTCTTCACCACTGACGGTGACGATCTGACATTCTAGTCCATATTTGAGCTTCTGGTGGAGAGTAGAAGTAACAGCACCGGTAACATGAATCCAAGGTCGACCTAGCAGACAACTATAGGCAGGCTGGATATCCATCACATAAAAGGTACTCTTGAATACCTGCGGTCCAATCTTAACTGGCAACTCAACTTCGCCACAAACAGCTCGCTTAGAGCCATCAAAAGCCCTTACAACTAAATTACTCGGCCTCAGGGTGGTGTCATCGCAATCCAACTTCGTTAAGGCTTTCTTTGGGAGAACATTCAGAGAAGAACCTGTATCAACCAAAACATGGGAAAGCACCGTCCCTTTGCATTCCATTGTGATATGCAAGGCTTTATTGTGATTCCTACCCTCAGATGTTAGGTCATAATCGGTGAAACCTAGCGCATGGCTAGTGTGTACATTCGAAACTACCGACTCCAGTTGGTCAACAGTTATATCTGGGGGAACATAAGCCATATTCAGTACTTTCAACAAGGCTGCTCTGTGTGCCTCAGAGCACATCAATAATGAGAGAATGGAGATCTTTTAGGGTGTCTGATTTAGCTGGTCGACTACCTTGTAGTCACTTTTCTTGATAATCCTCATAAACTCATCCACTTCCTTATCGAATGCGGTCTTAGGAAGAGCTTCCTCGGTAGTAACCTCTTCGGTGGATACCTGTTTTCCTTTAGCCTTGGCAGCTGCCTCAGCTTCAGCATTCGTGCGCAATATTGATGGTGCAAATAGGCGTCCACTGCGAGTGAAGCCACCATTTCCTCCAACATTGTCTACAACGGAGCTACCAATGTCAATGTCTTCTTCGTTAACTTTCTGCCCCTGGCAGTAGATATTAGCCACATAGTGCCACGGGATAGCACTGTCTTTCTCATACGGAACAGGTCCTGGTACCGTGATGGTGACCAGACCAATCAAAGTTGGTTGAGGGTTGTCAGAGTAAATTGGTGCTATACTTTCTGGGAAATATATTATTGTCGGAGCGGGTCTCTCGGGAACATATATTTCTTCAGGAGTGAAATAAAACGTTATTGTCGACACATCATTCTTCACTGGACGAGTCTGATCGAACTGAAGACAACCTTCATCTATCAGTTGCTGAATACCCCTTCTCAATGGGCATAACATCCCTTCAGTCCTCATCTTTTGGCACCTCTTGATGAATTCCACTAGATTTTCCTCTTCTTTAGGATATGCCAGCCTTTGGTACTCCTTTCGACGAAGATCTTCATCCACTTCTGCCTGGTTTCTCTGAGACACTTCCACCATGTTCACCCCAACATTCCGTTCGTCAGCAATGCTTAATTTGTTCATTTTTTTAATAAGTCTTTCTTCTTCGACTTTGACATCTCTTGGTATCTGGTCAAACTCCTTTTCTGGGCAGCAACACCAAGATATGTTTCTAGGACCATGTTTGCAACAACATTTGTTCGAATTTCTTTTGGGGTCTTCCATTACCCTACGTAGGATTCCAGGGGTCACAGGTTTCATAGGACCATCCACAACTTCTGCTTTGATCCCTGCGACCTCTTTATTGAAAAGCCCCATAATGTTGACGCAGTTTGCGACATCACTTATCCTCATTTGGTCAGGATCAAGGCCTTCAGTAGCCTTGTTTTCAATAGTGAGGTCTTCAGTAACCTTCCTTTTGATGATAGGGAGATTGTCATTTGTCTCAGTTGTTTTTTCATTGTTTCTCAAAGGTAAATCCCCCCACCCAGTTGGCTGGATTGCGTCGATGTCGATACGAGAACTTGCAGGTGCAATGTATTTCGCGAGATAATCGTACTTCCCACTTGGCTGTCCCAAGCAATCCCAATTTGCTCCTTGTCGATCTACAACATCTTCAGCAATATTGTCATTGTCCTTTTTGTCGAAACCTTCAGTAGTTTCCATCTTTTTCTGGTCGTCAAAGCCTTCAGTAATTTCAACTTTGTTCTGGTTTGTAAGATCATCAGCAATCTCAACCATGTTGATATTAGTGTCGAAACCTCCAGCAGCTTCCACCATTTCAAAATTGTCGTCAGAAACAACTTCGACCTCCACCATATTCACAATGGATGGTTAAGCATAATGGGCTTCGACAGGCTGCAGGGGATTCGAATCAACCCTCATCTGTTGTTTTGGCTTATCACCAAACTTCAGTCTTCCGTTACGGATAACATTTTGAACGAGATCCATGAAAAGGAAACAACGAGATGTTTTATGGCCCAGAAAGTTATGGTATTTGCAAAAACCTCTCTTTTTCTGTTGTTCCACTGGCGGTTCTTTAGCGCCTGGTGGTTTTTTTAATTGACCATCTTTAACCAATAAGTCAAAAATCTCGTCACATTTGGTGATGTCGAATGTATAAGTTCTTTTAGGAAACTTATCATTGGTTTCGACTGGGTTTCCGTTCGCCGGAGTTAGTACTTTACACGAATATGGTGGGCCTTGCTTCAGTTCTGCTAATTCAATCTCTTGTTCGTCGAAGTTACTTGGTTCGTTTTCGTCGTATTCATCATCTTGACATACCCCTACATAGGCCACCCTTTCTTTTTTATTCTTATTTGCTCTGAATTTTTCATCCCTTAACCTTTCGACTTGTCTTACCCTATCTGCTAATTGCGCCATATCCCTTAAATACTGAGTGTCTAGTTTCTTTCTTATCGAATAATCTAGGCCCCCTGCGGCCATTTCGACTAACTCATGTTCTGGCACCAGAGTGAAACATCCAGCCTTTAGCAACCTGAACCTGTTTAAATAATCATCTATTGGTTCTGAGTGTATTCTCTTAACACTAGCTAATTCCTTCAGACTTATTTTGGTTTGTCCCATGTAAAATTGTTCATGGAATAACCTCTCTAATTGGGTCCACGTGTACACTGAGTTTGCAGGCAAGGATGTAAACCAAGTAAACGCGTTTTTCGTCAAGGAACTAGGAAAGTATTTTATTTTCAAATTTTCATTACGGGCTATCTCTCCTGCTTCGATCAGATAACATGCTACATGTTCTATGGTGGGTTCACTAGTATCCCCTGAGAATTTGGTGAACTTAGGAACTTTCCATCTTGGGGGCAATTCTTCTTGTAGAATATATTCCGACAGTGGGGAAGTGTAACTGGGCCTTTGTAATCCCATGTTCACCCCATTTTGTGCCATTATCGTTTCGACCATGGCTGTTAAATTGTTTTCGGCAGGTAAGTTATTATACCGGATTTGTTGTTGCAACACAGCATCAACGTCTTGGCCTCTCTGGATTACTATCCTTCTAGGCTCTTGCGGAATAGGAATTTCGACACGAGGCTGTTCGACTACGTCCTCTTGGTTTCTGACGTTTGCCTGGGGATTATCTAACGGTATTTGATTTATTGTAGGCTCTTCTTGGACCGCCACCATTGGGTTCTGAACCACTTGTTCTCTGTGTCGAGTTTGAGGGACCCCAAAAAAGTCAGCAATACGCGTCATTTGCGCTGCCAACAATTGGTTTGTTTGGGTGGTGTTTTGTATTAGAGGATTAAACACCGCCCCTATTTGTTGTGTCAACATTTGGACCATATCATGATTACTCTCGTCCATTTGTTGTCTAATTACTTGCGCAGAATTATTTGTTATTGCCGGCATGTAAAGCGGTTGTTGGTTTAGTCTACTCATGTTTCCGCCATATCCTGACCCTTGTAATGGTGAAGACATATTGGCCATAGAATCAGAATATAATACCGGCGAATTGTGTAAATTTGCCATTACCGAAGTTGGAATTCCAAATGGTTGTTCCCTACCAGGCAGAGGCATGGTGAAATTTATCATAAAAGGCCTAGAAGTATTCCCTATAGGAGGGGGTGTCCCAACAGGCATTTGTTGCGCCCTAATGGACGAACTAGGCGCATTTTGTGATATTGAAACCGCTGGTATTGACCCTGTTGACGAAGGCACAGCCTCTGACACAGGGACTGATCCCACATTTCCTCCTGTCGAAGAGATAGGGTTGGATACTGGGATGGCTTCATTTGGATTAGGATTATTTGGATTATTTGGCTGACTCGCCATTTTCCTTACTCTCGTTCTTTTAGGTCTTTCTACGTCAGATGCGGCTAATTTACCGCTTCTTAGTCTCATATAACGAAGAAGAAACCTTGACTAAGGATTATTTAAGTTTTAGATTTTGCACTGGTCCCACTGGGCGTGCCAATTTGTTTGCTGTTGATTTTGGCGAACAACCTCTGGTTTTCCAAAACTTGTCGAATTGGGTTACTTGCAGGATCAACCATACAAATCCTAGGACATGTGCAAATTTAAATAACTTTGTAACTCTTTAGAGCAACCTTTGTATCCTTTATTTGGTTTACTAAGTTTTTCATGTCGAAAGATATTGACTAAAAGCGCTTAAGTAAAAGTAAACTTAACAAGACTAAGATAAATGGCGAAAAGTAAATGGCGAAGCATAAATTGTCGAAAAGTAAATGCAGAGGATAAATGATTGGTAAATTTAAAGGAAAATTGGTAAAGAACTTTGAAATTTATAAGATAAAACTTTAAAGAAATGGTGTTTGTTCACACGTACATTTTCCAGATAAGACTCTTTTCTCTCACACGGGTACTTTGAGTATTTTGCAGGAATTTTTGTACAAGTTTTTACACACTCTTATTCTGATAACAACTATCCTATTTATATACAAACAAAATAACTTTCACTAACGAATAAATCCTAAAACTATGACACTTGGCTTTCTGCATAACTTCCTTTCGCCAGGTGCTTCCACGCGTCTTCTGCCAAACGTCATAACTCTTTTGAATTTGAATTTCCACTTTACGTCGAAACGACGCATCTCCTCAGACTTGTCAAAGACGTCTTTTCATCTGCAGACATCCTCTCTTGTCGACATATCCAACCACCAACCTGTCGAAGTGTCGAACCAGCATCTCCATTTGTCGAAAACACTATTCTACTGTTGATTTCATCGCGTCAAAATTACATGTATACACCTTGGCAGGATCAACTTCAATACCCTTCTCACTGACAATGAAGCCCAACAACTTACCAGAACGAACACCAAAAGTACACTTATTGGGATTCAAGCGGAGTTTATACTTCCTCAAACGCTGGAATAACTTCAACAAATGCTCAACATATTCCTCTTCATCAATCGATTTAGCAATCATGTCATCGACATATACTTCAATCTCTTTATGCATCATATCATGAAAAAAAGTGGTCATTGCTCTCTGGTAAGTTGCACCAGCATTCTTTAGACCGAAAGGCATCACTCTATAACAGAATGTTCCCTTGGGTGTAATAAATGTGGTCTTCTCCATATCCTTGGGTGCCATCTTGATTTGATTATATCCGGAAAATCCATCCATAAACGAAAAGACTTTGAATTTAGCAGTATTGTCTACCAACATATCAATGTGTGGCAGAGGGAAATCATCTTTCGGACTGGCTTTATTCAAATCTCTATAATCGACACACATGCGGACTTTTCCATCTTTCTTCGGTACTGACACAATATTGGCCACCCATTGCGGATACTCAGCAGTTACAAGGAAACCGGCATCAATCTGCTTCTCAACTTCCTCTTTGATCTTCACAACTATATCTGGATGCGTTCTTCTCAACTTCTGCTTGACTGGCGGGCATTCTGGCTTCAACGGAAATCTATGCTCCACAATCTCAGAATCCAACCCAGGCATGTCTTGATAGGACCAAGCAAACACATCTTAATACTCTCGAAGAAGATCAATCAACCCCTTCTTAGCATCTGGACACAGTCGAGACCCAATCTTGATTTCCTTCACATCATTTTTGGAACCCAAGTTGACTAGCTCAATCTGTTCTTCAAACGGCTGAATAATCTTTTCATCTTGCTCAAGAAGACGAGACAATTCCTCACTCACTTCTACATCACTTTCTTCCTCAGCCTCAAACACAAGGAATTCAAAATTTGGAGAAGGAGAAGAATCATTGTATTCAATGAGGTTAGAAACCAACCTTCATAATGATTTGATATTTTGATTTTAGAGAAGTGAATTTGTGACCAAATATTATGCAGATGGACAATTATATTGTTTATTTATTATTTTTGTGATTACCATTTTCAGAATAAAGCAAAAAGTAAAAGTAAACATCAAAGATGTGGGTGAATAGAATTAATTTTATTGATGATCAATTTAAAATGCCCAAACAATGTTCACTTCTCCCTTAGGCATAGGAGAAGGATTTTTTAAAATATAAAAGCAATTACTTAGATCGATGCAAAATAACAGGAATATCAACGGCAGTCCAATTGTTGCATGTCTTTCCATGCGTTACAAAGTTGGTGCAGTCTTCCTCTTCGCTATCCTCTAGCACAACAGCTAAGTGTTGTTCATTGCCATGAATAAACCCTCCGTTATGGAAGCTGAGTTGCATATCTTCAGATCTTGCAATTGATGATCCCTTCTGGAACCCCAAACCAGTGCTTCCTCTATTGTCGGAGACTTCTACCATGTGCCCCCATTGATCAACATCACCTTCTTCAACAGTCTTCTGAGCATCTTTCAACGAGGACATAGGTGCCCCAACTCTCTTCTCAGCAGCAATAGATAAAGCTTGGAACAGAGTTCCAACCTCATCCTCAACTTTCACATACGAGAAAGATGACAGATGGCTAACCAACAACGCTTTCTCTCCTCCAACAATCACTAGCTTGCCATTCTTGACAAATTTGAGCTTCTGGTGCAGAGTGGAGGTAACAGCCCCTGCCTCATGAATCCATGGCCTTCCTAATAAACAGTTGTAGTCCGGGTGGATATCCATTACTTGAAAAGTAATCTGAAAATCACTCGGACCTATCTTAAATGAAACGTCCACTTCACCAATAACCGTTTTGTGCGAACCATCAAAGGCCTTGACAATCACCCCACTATACCTCATGGGAGCTTCTTGATAAGATAACTTTGACAAAGTTGACTTCAGAAGTACATTGAGTGACGAACCGGTGTCAACAATGTCGCAACCTGAAAAATGGAATGCGAAAAAAACAACCGGCGAAGAAAGACAGGAGAGTCGCCACCGTGCGTTATTTATCCCAAAGGAGGGAAAGGAAATGCTCGAAGTAAACTTGAAAAGAGGAAAGGAAAAGACAAGGTCTCGCAACCAAATCTTGGGTTCGGGAGTCGATTATGCGAAGGGAAGGTATTAGCACCCCTACGCATCCGTAGTACTCTACGGGATCCACTCCTGTAGTTCTTGTCTAAAGGGTGTGGGTTTATCTAATGTGTTATTTACTAAAAAAAGGGGATCAAAAGAAAATGACTCGCACGGATGTCGCATCCACTACATACGTATCTCATCTGAATATGAGAATCAGAGTCTTCGTAGCTCGGCTACCTAGGGGTTAAGGGTAATTGTGCTCGGTACGACATCGCATCTTATGCCTACGTATCTCATCTGGAATGAGAATTAGAGAAAGTCGTAGTTCGGCTAACTACGGGGTTATGGATTGGGTTTTGGACGAACGACGTTACTACGCAATCTACCAGATGCTCGACCTTGGGAGACTTACTCGCCTGTAGTAGAAGGAGTACGTGTTCATAGGAGAAGAAAAATCAATGAGTTGGTAGGGTTAGGGATGCTCATGCAAAAAGAGTCCTGGACGAAGGAACCTGTAAAAAAAACACACAAAAACATTGCCTCCTATCGAGGTCTTCCAGCTAGGAAAGCAGTAAAATGCGGGAAAAATATAAAAGTACCACGCGGATGAAGATCCGAGGTAACAACAATTAAAGGAACGATAAACCCTGAGATCCTTCCAAGCTAACATCATCAAAGAAAGTGGGTCAGTACAGGTAATCGAAAGAACCTCCAGGGGGTATCCACAAATAAAGTGGAATACCAGGCAAACCATCTCTGCAAGAGTCATATGAGCCCTCACAAAACAAAACTCAACAAATAGGTTAGAGAAACAAAATAGGGTAATCAAGAGTTGCCCCTAAATCAAAATGTAACCACATGAATCATGCCCTTTCAATTCACAAAAAGCTCACAAAAAGCAACCAAGGGTATGAGGCCTAAACCTCGTGTCAAACACATGCATCAAAAGGGTATCAAATTCACCCATAATACCTCATACATTCAGATGATTCAAATTAAGAGCATAAAATTATGGGAATAAGGCAAACCTGATTGGAGAGCTTGATTGAAATTGAGTTGCACCCGTGAGGTTTACAAAACAATCTTTAGGGTTTATGTGAGGCAGGTGATTCTGTGCAAATGAGTTTCCTTCAGGGTTTGGAGGTTGCTCTGAATTCTCTGTCAGGTTTCTCTCCAGGTTTTGTCTAGGGTTTTGTTCCAAGGAAACCTCAGAGTATTTTGCTTCTCTTCCTTTTTCTCAACTGAAGCCTTGGTATTTATAGACTAAATTTCATGGCTTTGTGGGCTCAAATGAGAGAGGTCCAAGTCCAAGATTTTTTCTGTTATATTTTATTTTATTTATTTATTTATTTAATTATTTTATTTTATTTTATTTTATTTTATTTTATTTTATTTTATTTTATTTTATTTTTCGTTTTCGTTTTTTTTTTCGATTTTTTTTTTAAAAAAAGTTTCTTGGATCTGATTCTGATTGACATGATGAAATACAATATGAAATGTTAAATGACCTAAAAATGAATGCATGAATGAGGAGGGCAAATTTTGGCGTGTTACAGCTGCCCCTATTCAGTCATCAGCTAACCCGAGTAGGATGAAAGCGAACAGCTTATCAGACAAACAGGGTGAGCTGTGATTGAATACCAAAGACAGATCGAAAATTTGCGCTCCGAGAACACCACAAAAATGCTGAAATACACCGCGCTGTTTATTTCTCTTCCGATCCTCTAGCTGAATCTGAATCAGTCTTCTGACTTAATCTGGAGTTTCGATCCTCTGGCTGAATCTATACTCAATTTAGTCCTCTGGTTAGATGTTAATTTTGATCCTCGGGCTGGATACGGTTTCAATCCTCTGGCTAGATCTTCTTCGATCTTCTGGCTAGATCTTCTTCGATCTTCTGGCTAGATCTCCTTTATTTCGATTCTCTGGCTGAATCTATTTTCTTTGATTCTCTGGCTGAATCTACTTCGATCTTCTGGCTAGATCTGAATTGTTTCGATTCTCTGGCTGAATCTATTTCCGGTCTTTGGGCTAGACCTGACTTCGATCTTCTGGCTAGATCTTCTTCGATCTTCTGGCTAGATCTGAATTGTTTCGATTCTCTGGCTGAATCTATTTCGATCTTCTGGCTAGATCTGAATTGTTTCGATTCTCTGGCTGAATCTGTTTCCGGTCTTCGGGCTAGACCTGACTTCGATCTTCTGGCTAGATCTGGATTGATTTGATGATAAATTCCCATCATCAAGATCTCGCATCTGGGGCATGCGCTGGTTGACCGTCTTTCAAAATCTACAGTCTTCCTGTTAGATATGCAGCTTCGAGAATATCCCACTTTTGGGCTTCGTACATATTCTTCAGGCTAGAACATGTTATAACGACTCTTCGATTAGACTTTGTTTTTTTAATGTGATCCGCGGGCTGGATCCTCTTGTAAGCTGATTTTCTGTTGAGCTGTCAATCTATTCCTCTAGCCGGCTCGCTGGGGAAATAACGCTCGTAGTCAACTCTCTGGCTGAATCTTCAAAATGACCCTCAGGCTGGATCTCTGGAAAACGATTCTCAGGCTGAATCTTCGAAATGACCCTCAGGTTGGATCACTGGAAAACGATTCTCAGGCTGAATCTTCAAAAATGACCCTCAGGCTGGATCACTTGAACAACGATTCTCAGGCTGAATCTTCAAAAATGACCCTCAGGCTGGATCACTGGAAAAACGATTCTCAGGCTGAATCTTCGAAAATGACCCTCAGGCTGGATCACTCACACTTGATCCTCTGGCTGGATCTGTTGACTCTGGTTGTAAAGCAATTCTTCAGTCTGCTTTGGAGGACCTGTTTATCAGCTTATGTGTATGCTTGATATGATATGCATGCAAATGCAAATGTTATGCATGGTGTAAAAAGAAATCTGCTTGGGGAAGCAAGCTCCGGTAGGGAACGGATCGCTGTATCAATCCTTGAATGCTCTGTGGGGAACGATCCGCCTGCCGGGACCGAGGAGCTACCGAAAATAAATCGACCTTTTTTGAAAAGTTGACCTTGCTGGGGAAGTATCAACTATGGAAACTTTGCTTGGCGAGGCTCTGCGAGGAGAGTCTGTGAGGAAAGCACTTCCTGGGGAAATATCGTAGGAATCGACCTTTGCTGGGGATATGAACTTGCTAATCGTCCTCAAGCTGGGGATTAGAACAAATCTGTTAAAAAAAATAATCTGCTAGGGACGAGATGAACACTGGGAACACCACCCTCTTGTCTGTTGGGTATGCGACTACTCCGCTGTTGCTGGGAAGATACAGTCTGGCACTGTCGACTCCGCTGGGGATATACAGTCTGGATACTGTCAACTCTACTGGGGAACCTGCTCTGCAGAGGAGAGGCTTTGTCAACCACTTGGGGGTGAGGATTCATGACTTGGCATCCGGTTCCTATGACCTGTAACCAAAAAATACACGTATGCCCCGGGGAATTACTCGGTTTGAATTCACCGTCTGGGATTAAGCACATTCAAAGCAATTTTATATGTTTTCCTGTGCAAATCATCTGCAAAAGCCACCATTACATTCAGATGCAATATGCTTCATCAAGAATTCAGACATCTTTTTGCAAACAAACTGATAAATGAAAAATAAAGAGGCTTTTTAACTGAATATTCGACTTTTGTTGGTTGAAAAACTTGTGCCAAGAATAGGCGAGTACATCAGGAAGCTGATCCCTGGAAAGAGGCGATCGCTATAAATTGAACAAAAGAAACTATCCTAATGGCAATGTGGAAACGGGGTCCCACCGAGTTTCGACTCTGCTATGGCTCGTATGTCCTCAAGACGCTCTGCTCATCTTGCTTTCTGAAGTGGATGATTATTCGATCTTTTACCTTCGAAGATTGCCGGATTGAATGAAATGGTGATATAACACGGATGAACTCAGACCGCAGTTATTCGCTTATTCCCTAACTTTTGCGTGGACCGCCCTTTTGGGTTTTTAATCCACCGGGATACCCTTTTTTTCCTGAGCCGCCCTTTCGGGTTTTCGACTCACCGGGTGTACATTTTTTTTTTTTTATATCCCTAATTTTTGCCCGAACCTCTTCATTCTTTTTTTTGGTTCGTCGGGATGCCCCTTTTTTGCCTGGACTATTCTTTTTACTGTCCAGCGGGTCTATTTTATGCGAAATATTTTTTAACTGCGTCTGAGTTGACAGGAGACGGGAAGTCTTCGCCATCCATGGTTGTTAGCATCAGAGCTCCGCCAGAGAAAACTCTTTTAACCATGTATGGACCCTCGTTGTTCGGTGTCCATTTGCCCCTGTGATCTGTGTTGGGAGGAAGAATTCTTTTGAGTACCAATTCACCGACTCGATACTCCCGAGGGCGCACTTTCTGATCAAACTCTCTCTTCGTCCGTCTCTGATATAACTGGCCATGGCATATAGCTGCTAGTCTCTTTTCCTCAACTAGGCTTAGCTGATTGTATCGAGAACAATCCCATTATGCTTCGTCCGGCTTCATTGTTGGTGCAGGGAAAAGTTATTCTGGCACTAAATGGCATATGAACCCCCTCCTGTGTGATCAACACTGCACCAACTCCGCGACCATTGATGTTGACCGCCCCATCAAACATCATATTCCATTTGGATTTAGGGTCAGGCCCCTCCTCCTGGAGTGGTTCCTCGCAATCTTTTGATTTGAGAAACATGATGTCCTCATCAGGAAAGTCGAACCTCATAGGTTGGTAACCATCAATCGGTTGCGCGGCAAGATAGTCTGACAAGACACTTCCTTTGATGGATTTTTGTGAAGTGTATTAGATGTCATACTCTGTCAGCATCATTTTCCACCTAGCAACCCTGCTGGCTTTTCAAAAATATACTTGACTTGATCCATCTTTGATATCAATAGAGTCGTGTGAGTCAACATATATTGTCTTAGTCGGCGAGCAGCCCATGCCAAAGCACGGCAAGTTTTCTCGAGCAGTGAGTATCTTTGTTCATAGTCGGTAAACTTTTTGCTAAGGTAGTATATTGCATGCTCTTTTCGACCTGACTCGTCATGCTGAAATAGCACACAACCCATTGACCTTTCTAACACACTCAAGTACATGATCAACGGTCTTTTCCTCTCGGCCTGTAGACTGGCCCCGATCTTGATCTCTTTCTTGTCATCCTCGGTACCAATGTTGACGGTCTCAACCACCTCCTGATAAGGTGTGATAGCTCGGTCCTCCTGTATCAACAACCTGGCTAACTCCTTAGGCAATTCACAATCTTCCTCAGCCCCTTCTTCGGCTTGATAGATAGGATTGTCGAAGTCATACTTGGCCATAGCAGTGAGATCCGGGTGATCAGTTTTACGAGGTGTTTTTTGGAAAGAAAAAACGAAAAAGAAACATGAAAAAGAAACATTGTCGTTTTTGTAAAAGTAGAAATAATTGAAAGAAAGAGAACCCAAAATTGTTTGCAAAAGCTGTCCTTTATTGATGATGAAAATAATTGCGAAATGTAACTAAATGGATGGCCCTACAGATGAGTCATTACACCTTGGTCAAATTGTAAGACTTTGTTATGCATGTGATAAAAGGAAAACAATAAAAATTACCCCTTCAATAGAGTAAACTGGACGACTTTTTCAGACGACCAATTGTCGAGCTTTTCTCCTGGGACACACGGGCGAATCCAGCTATCTAAGTCACAGTCGCTGTCAGCCTTGTCTTCATCTGTAGCATTGACGGTGTGGGGAGAAACCAAACCCCCGCTGGAGAAAGTACCGGCTTCATTCTTCTGAGACCCCGGAGTATACCCCAATCCAAACTTGTCTTCTTTTATGATTGGCTCCACAAATTTTCCCCAGCTATAGGTATTACCAGCCTTAACCACTTCAACAACTTTCTTGTATGAAGAGATAGAAGTCCCGACCTTCTCAGACTCAGGTGAAAAGATAGTTTCGGGCGCGACCTCACTGATGTTTATGGCTTCGAAGCCCTGACATAGTATCTCATGCATCTCGCCATCCATCTCCACATACTTAAATGTAGACAGGTGGCTAACAAAAATATCCTCTTCACCACAGACGGTGACAATCTGACCTTCTAGTCCATATTTGAGCGTCTGGTGGAGAGTTGAAGTAACATCACCGGCAGCATGAATCCAGGGTCTACCTAGCAGACAACTATAGGCAGGTTGGATATCCATCACATAAAAGGTACTCTTGAATACCTACAGTCCAATCTTAACTGGCAACTCAACTTCACCACAAACAGCTCGCTTAGAGCCATCAAAAGCCCTCACAACTAAATTACTTGGCCTCAGGATGACGTCATCGCAATCCAACTTCATTAAGTCTTTCTTTGGGAGAACATTCGGAGAAGAACCTCTATCAACCAAAACATGGGAAAGCACCGTCCCTTTGTATTCCATTGTGATATGCAAGGCTTTGTTGTGATTCCTGCCCTCAGATGTTAGGTCATAATCGGTGAAACCTAGCGCATGGCTAGCATTTACATTTGCAACTACCGACTCCAGCTGGTTAACGGTTATCTCTGGTGGAACATAGGCCATATTCAGTACTTTCAACAAGGCTGCTCTGTGCGCCTCAGAGCACATCAATAATGAGAGAATGGAGATCTTTGAGGGTGTCTGATTTAGTTGGTCGACTACCTTGTAGTCACTTTTCTTGATAATCCTCATAAACTCATCCACTTCCTTCTTGAATGCGGTCTTAGGAGGAGCTTCCTCGATAGTAAACTCTTCGGTGGATACCTGTTTTCCTTTAGCCTTGGCAGCTGCCTCAGCTTCAGCATTCGTGCGTAATATTGGTGGTGCAAATAGGCGTCCACTGCGAGTGAAGCCACCAATTCCTCCAACATTGTCTACAGCGGAGCTACCAATGTCAATGTCTTCTTTGTTAACTTTCTGCCCCTGGCAGTAGATATCAGCCCCATAGTGCCACGGGATAGCACTGTCTTTCTCATACTGAATAGGTCCTGGTACCGTGATGGTGACCGGACCAATCAAAGTTTGTTAAGGGTTGTCAGAGTAAATTGGTGCTGGACTTTCTGGGAAATATATTGTTGTCGGAGCGGGTCTCTCGGGAACATATATTTCTTCAGGAGTGAAATAAAACGTTACTGTCGACACATCATTCTTCACTGGACGAGTCTGATCGAACTGAAGACAACCTTCATCTATCAGTTGCTGAATACCCCTTCTCAAACTATCACATCCGTTCTCAGCGTCTTGACAATTTCTGCACTCTTCCCCACAGCCCGGGAAAATCCGTCCTTTCAAGAGTCGGTCTTTGACCACCGATAGCGAAGTCTTCACTTTAGTCACATCAGAAACCAAATTCAAAGTTTCCCCACTATCAACAACATTAATCCTCTGCCCGCCGTGAGCTGGCATCGGGTTTTGGATAACATTAGGCACCGGAGAAAATTTGATGGCCTGGGCATCTCTCAAATCTTGTACCTTTAGCTGGAGAGCCTTGCAATTATCTGTAGTATGGCCAGGTGCATTGGAGTGAAAAGCACATCTGGCGTTGACATCATAACCTCTAGGCAGATTGTTGGGATCGACTGGTGGGGCCAGAGTTCTCAACGTAACCAGATTCATGTCAATCAGCTTGGGAAGTAATACAGAATAAGGCATTGGGGTTGGCTCAATGACTCGGTCCGCCTGCCTTGGACGTTGTTGATAGGGTCTCTGCTGACCCGGATTACCTCCTTGTTGTTGATTGTTGTACCTGGGTTGCTGTTGCGGATGATACTGCGGTTGAGGAACAAGTGTTAGAATAGTGACTGCGGCCACTTGATCTTGATAATAATTAGGGCGTCCTCTTCCCCTGCCTCTGCCGGCATATACAACGCTCGTCTCACCTTCTCTTCTTCGCTGACCGTTACCAGCAAACGGTTTCTTGGGAACTGATGAGTTGGAAGCACTGTTGTCTTGAATTCGGCCCATCTTCAACAGACTCTCGATCCTTTCTCCAGCAATCACTATCTCTGCAAAGCCGATTCACGGGCAAGCAGCCAATCTCTCGATATAATTGCCTTGAAGAGTGTTCATGAACATGTCCGCCATCTCCCTTTCAGACATAGGGGGTTGGACGGATGCAGCAATCTGTCTCCAACGCTGAGCATATTCTCTAAAGGTTTCCTTGGCAGTCTGAGACATTCCTTGCAACAAGGTCCGATTTGGAGCCATGTCCAAGTTGTATTGATATTGCTTGACAAAAGCCTCTGCCAAGTCTTTCCAGCTCTTGATGGTAGTACGAGACAAATGAGAATACCATTCACGAGAAGCTCCAGTTAAACTGTCTTCAAAATAGTACATCCACAACTTTTCTTCTTCAGTGTGAGCTCCCAACCTTCCCAGATAAGATTGGAGATGAGTGCGTGGGCAAGAAGCCCCGTTGTATTTCTCAAAAGTAGGGGGTTTGAACTTATGAGGGATCCTTACTCCCTGAACTAGACCAAGATTGGTGACATCAAAACCTAAGGAATTTTGAGACTCCAAAGATTTGAGCTTCTCAGCAAGCTCATCCATACGGCGAGTGGTCTCGAGGGCCTCGTCGTGCAAAGAAAATTGATCATACTGACAATCTTCAGTAACGAGGTGCCCGTTAATCCGAATCCCTTGATTCACATTGTACCTTCCGCCAATACCATTCCCAACATTTCCCGTGTTGCCAACATTACCCGGGTTTCCATCAACATTTGCGTTACCATGGTTACCAGTGTTCACAGGGTTATCAGCGTTCCCAGGGTTACCAGGGTTTCCAGGGTTACCAGGGTTCCCCTCAGCACTTGGTATTTCCACCTCTGGATCGGGCCTCGGTTGCTCAACCAATTCCTTCAGCTTCGCCTGACCTTCTGCCATACCAGTCATCAATGTCATGAACTGATCCATCCTTTCACGCATTCAGCCAGTTCTTTCTGTATCTGATCCATTGCTAGTCGGGGACGGGTTTCCTTTGTCGGGTACCTGTGAACTCGCTTGGGACCAATAACTACCCGAAACAGGGAACAAACATTAGACACTGCGGTGACACCTGCGAAACAAACGAGGGTTAGTATGCATGGTATGCGATGCACTGCTTATTCAATTTTAAGGCCCCCCTTAAAAAGGGAATACCCTGCAAATGAATAAGCATGAGATGTTGGATGCAAATATGTGAATGATGTTATGCAATGCAATGACATGTCAATCAGGATGGCTGGATCCGCTTGAACATCTGTCAGGTTGCACTGCCTGGAGAGAAATTAAGAGGATCAAGCAAAGCACACCAAACAAAGGTCATGGGATGGATCACGTTATCCTTAATATCAACCATCCATTTTTTGGTGGATTATGGTTTACACCTTATCAACACCCAAGTTTCATTGATATTAAGGATACCTGAACGGATCAACCATGAATCAAGGGTTTGTTGCAAGTCACGAGCATGGATTTTAAGTTAAGAACCACCCAAAGGGAGTGTACTAAAGTTTAAACCTGCCAAACATGTTCTACAAAAGGTTCCCATAGTCATAATCCCATCTTTCGGATATTATCGGAGGAACGACTACTCGTATTCCAAAAATATTCTCAAGAGAGACTCTTATGAGTGTAGTATCGCGTAACAATCGTATCAAATCTTACACTTGAACGACTTTCGCACTACATCCTACAAATAGGCCAAGATGGGTTTGGTAAACTAAGGTCCTTGGCTTCTAAGGTCTATATTGGAAAAAGTAATGTCTAACCACAACTTACTTGTGTGACATTATTGATCTCAACATGACCTCCACCAAGTGAATGGGCTTGCAAGTCAACTTGCTAAGGAATAACTCCACACAAGTCAACAAGACTATGCCATTCACCTATCTTAATTGCACTCGAGTTCGGGTATAGAACTCATCTCACAAACAGAACCAGCAGATACGGCAGTCATATGTACACAATGCAATAAAGCAGGTAAATGCTGAAAGATAAATAATTGTACAAAAGAATAAACACCCAATAAACAAATAACCTACAAAAGCTAGGAGGGACTCGCTTAGGGAAACCGGTTCCCCAGCTGTCGCAACCTGAAAAATGGAATGCGAAAAAAACAACCGGAGAAGAAAGACAGGAGAGTCGCCACCGTGCGTTATTTATCCCAAAGGAGGGAAAAGAAACGCTCGAAGTAAACCTGAAAAGAGGAAAGGAAAAGACAAGGTCTCGCAACCAAATCTTGGGTTCGGGAGTCGATTATGCGAAGGGAAGGTATTAGCACCCCTACGCATCCGTAGTACTCTACGGGATCCACTCTTGTAGTTCTTGTCTAAAGGGTGTGGGTTTATCTAATGTGTTATTTACTAAAAAAAGGGGGTCAAAAGAAAATGACTCGCACGGATGTCGCATCCACTACATACGTATCTCATCTGAATATGAGAATCAGAGTCTTCGTAGCTCGGCTACCTAGGGGTTAAGGGTAATTGTGCTCGGCAAGACATCGCGTCTTATGCCTACGTATCTCATCTGGAATGAGAATCAGAGCAAGCCGTAGTTTGGCTAACTACGGGGTTATGGATTGGGTTTTGGACGAACGACATTACTACGCAATCTACCGGATGCTCGACCTTGGGAGACTTACTCGCCTGTAGTAGAAGGAGTACGTGTTCTTAGGAGAAGAAAAATCAATGAGTTGGTAGGGTTAGGGATGCTCATGCAAAAAGAGTCCTGGACGAAGGAACCTGTAAAAAAAACACACCAAAACATTGCCTCCTATCGAGGTCTTCCAGCTAGGAAAGCAGTAAAATGCGGGAAAAATATAAAAGTACCACGCGGATGAAGATCCGAGGTAACAACAATTAAAGGAACGATAAACCCTGAGATCCTTCCAAGCTAACATCATCAAAGAAAGTGGGTCAGTACAGGTAATCGGAATGAACCTCCAGGGGGTATCCCATAAATAAAGTGGAATACCAGGCAAACCATCTCTGCAAGAGTCATATGAGCCCTCACAAAACAAAACTCAACAAACAGGTTAGAGAAATAAAATAGGGTAATCAAGAGTGGCCCCCAAATCAAAATGTAACCACATGAATCATGCCCTTTCAATTCACAAAAAGCTCATAAAAAGCAACCAAGGGTAGGAGGCCTAAACCTCTTGTCAAACACATGCATCAAAAGGGTATCAAATTCACCCATAATACCTCATACATTCAGATGATTCAAATTAAGAGCATAAAATTATGGGAATAAGGCAAACCTGATTGGAGAGCTTGATTGAAATTGAGTTGCACCCGTGAGGTTTACAAAACAATCTTTAGGGTTTATGTGAGGCAGGTGATTCTGTGCAAATGAGTTTCCTTCAGGGTCTGGAGGTTGCTCTGAATTCTCTGTCAGGTTTCTCTCCAGGTTTTCTCCAGGGTTTTGTTCCAAGGAAACCTCAGAGTATTTTGCTTCTCTTCCTTTTTCTCAACTAAAGCCTTGGTATTTATAGACTAAATTTCATGGCTTTGTGGGCTCAAATGAGAGAGGTCCAAGTCCAAGATTTTTTCTATTATATTTTATTTTATTTATTTAATTAATTAATTTTTTATTTTATTTTATTTATTTATTTTTTTCGTTTTTTTTTTCGTTTTTTTTTTTATAAAGTTTCTTGGATCTGATTCTGATTGACATGATGAAATACAATATGAAATGTTAAATGACCTAAAAATGAATGCATGAATGAGGAGGGCAAATTTTGGCGTGTTACAAACAAGCACGTTTGACAAAGCATCTTCCTCACAGTTCATTGAAAAATGCAAAGCCAGATTATGATTTCTCCCCTCTTCAGGGAGTTCTTCGTCACAGAAGCTCAAATTATTGCATGAAGTGATGTTAGCCACAATCTGATCAAACTGATCCACAGTAACATCTTGCTCTACATATGCTTGTTCAAGAACTCTCTATAGTGCTTCTCTATGTGCTTAAGAATTTAAAAGCAGAGACAACACGAAAATCTTTGAGGGAGTCTGGAGCAGTTGCTCAACCACATTAAATTCACTCCTCTTGATCAATCGGAGTACCTCATCATCATCATTAGCTTTCAAGTTGCTGGATTCACCAGACTTATCTTTTGAACAGCCAACCAGATCTACATTAGGCACTTCCACCTTCTTACCAACCACTGATTCTTCTTTATTCTCCGGGAACACCGGACAAAATACTCGACCACTGCGGGTCACCTTCGTTACATCAACAATGCTCACCACTGAACTGGTCGTAGGCAACGAGACCTCTTGACCATTCTCTATCATCGTAGCATTATACTGATACGGTACAACCTTATCAAATGCATACGGGACTGGGCCCGCTAACCGTATTACCAACGGCGATACTCATCTTTGACTGACATTCTTGTTGCTGCTATCATACTGAATTACCAACCGCTCTGGTTGCTTGAAAACGGGCACTATGGCATTAACATCGTCATCTACATGACGGGATTGAACAATCTGAATCATGCCTTCATCCATCAGACATTGGATGTCCTTTTTCACCATATCACACCCTCTTGGGTTCACGCTACAAACAATACAACCATCATGGTCATGTTCACAGTCACTCACCAAACAGATATCTTTGTGCATCTGCACCAAAGATCTTCGTATAAACCGGACATTAAAAACCTTGAATTCACCAGGACAGCCGTCCACCATATTCACTGAAGAGTTCCCATGAGCGGGCAAAGGGTTATCTTTCAAATTCGGCGCACGGTCTTCAAAAGACACCATACCACTCTTCATAAGCTTTTGCACCTCATACTTCAACGGATAACTGTTTTCAATATCATGCCCAGGTGCACCCTGATGAAAAGTACATCGGAGCTTAGGTTTATACCACCAAGGAAGTGGTTCTGGGATCTGCGGTGGGTTCCTCGGCTGAATCAAGTTCTTGAGGACTAAGGAGGGATACAATTCTACATACGACATAGGAATCAGGTCAAAAGAGACCTTCTTCCTCTCAAAGTTTTGCTGCTGATGATAATTGTTATTGGAATTGTTGTTGTTGTAGGTGTTCGTTCTTTGTTGCGGTTGTTTTTGTTGACGTTGATTTTGTTGTTGTTGAATTAGTGTTGTTTGTTGATTGGAAAATACTAGAATAACGGAAGATACTTGATGATGATGATGTTGACGGGGTGGTGGATTTCTTCTAATTTGAGGCCTCCTCTGCCTCCCACTGGAAATTGCATTGGTTTCACTATCCTTCTTCTTGCGGAAACTACTCCCATACCTCTTGCTTGTCGACACCTCATCTTTTGACAAACGTCATTCACGGACCCCTTCTTCAAGTCTAATCCCCATATTTACCATTTCGGTAAAATCACTAGGGGCACTGGCGATCATGCGTTCATAGTAAAATGAACTCAGGGTTTTCAGAAAGATTTTTGTCATCTCTTTCTCCTCCAAAGGAGGAGTGATATGGGCAACCAACTCCCTCCATCGCTGCGCATACTCCTTGAATGTTTCCTTGTCTTTATGAGACATGGACCTCACCTGGTCCCTATCCGGCGCCATATCCACGTTGTACTTGTATTGCTTCATAAAAGCCTCTCCCAGGTCATTGAAAGTGCGGATGCTCGCACTATCCAACCCCATATACCAACGGAGTGCGGCACCAGTTAAGCTATCCTGGAAGTAGTGAATCAGCAATTGGTCATTATCTATTTGAGTCGACATCTTGTGGGTATACATCATAAGATGACTGAGTGGACAAGAGTTCCCCTTATATTTCTCAAAGTCATGCATTTTGAATTTCACCGGGATTTTAACATTGGGTACCAAGCACAATTCAGCAACACTCTTCCCAAACAGATCTTTACCTCTCAGCGTTTTCAGTTCCTTACGCAGCTCAAGGATTGGTCATTCATTCCATCCATCTTCTCATAAACATCCGGACCCTCAGACGGCTCGGAATGATAGATGGTATCCTCTACGCGAGGTAAGGTGTGCATAATGGGAGGTGGCATGGACATGACCGGGCTAGATGCCGACATGGAAGCAAAAGTAGGCGCAAAGCCTTCTGGCACAAAGTTTGGCGGCATTCCCCACGGGAATCCAACACGCAAGTTCGGTGCGAAGTGGGCGGTGGCAGCAGGCACGGTAGAGGTAACCACTTCTGAGATAACTATCCTCGCGGGAGGAGTTGCAGGCGCTGGAGAAGCTTGACTTTGAGCAGAAAGGGCTGACTCCATCATGGCAGTCAATCGGGAGATCTCGTCCTTCAGCTCTCTGTTCTCTTGCTCAAGGTGTTCCATAATTCTCAGATGATTGGCTCTGGTGTTGTACCAATGAGTCAGCTTGGCTAAAGCACAAAAGAACATCAATCAGACACCTGGCAAAAACCTGCTTATGCAAATGATGCATGAAATGCAATGCTTGATTATTTTTATTTCCAAGGAACTTACTATATAATTTGCAAATATATATTAAATGGCAATTGCAACAATTTGATATGACCAAAAATCTCTTTTTATTTATATAAATTGGAAGGATTACACTGAGTACGATTTCAGAAACCAAAATAAAAAGATACAAGAGAAAAGGAAACTAGTCATCCTAAGGATCCCTAACAACAATGTCAGAAGATCTGGCTGAAGGCGCATACTTCCTTCGAATATGACGAATCTCGGTCTCAAAAGAAGCCTACATCTGAGTCTTCCCCAGGACAAGCTGGTCAACAATCTTCTTCCAAGCTACGGAAGGTTGAGGCGTGCTAGAAGATGAAACCTCTGGCTCTCTCTGTCTCTTCGTCACTCGGTCTTTAAGTAGCTTGATCAGTGCATCTTTGTCCTTAGACTCCAACTACAACTCTTCGTGCTTCTTGCTCAAAGCACAGAAATGCTCTTCCGACATATCCTTCTCTTGCTTCATCTTGATGAGCGCATCTTCCAACTCCTCTACATCCTAGTTAGGGAGAGTTAATGGCTCAACCACAACCATAGACATAGGTCTTTCACAAGGATAAGGCATCTTCAACTTCATAGCTCTCTTCTTCACCCAAAGAGTGTAAGCTTCCAAAGCTACACAATTGCGCGGATCAAGCTCGGATCTTCCTTTCCTATGCACATTATGCCAAGCATGCACAATCTTCTGCTTCAAATGTTGGGGATCTTTACCCTCTTGATAGAAAAGACCTTCTAACAAAGTGTTATTAGGTTTGTCTCTCAAGGGGAACCCAAGTTGACGACGAGCCAAAGAAGGGTTGTAGTTAATTCCTCATTGTGTACCAATGAGAGGCACATTAGAGAATTCAGCACAACTATCAACAATCTCCAAGCTTCTTAAGGATGGATCATACCAAACTATATCATCATTAATAAGAGACATAAGTCTCTGAGACCACCTTAGACATTGTTTGTTCTCCACAAAAGCAGACGTTTGAGGCAAGTGCGAAATAAACCACTTGTATAGAAGAGGAATGCAACAGACAATCGTTCCACCACCTTTATAATTCCTTAGATGCAAAGAGAAATACATATCACCCAACAAAGTAGGCACAGGATTCCCAATTAAGAAAAGTCTAAATGCGTTAACATCAACAAAACCGTCAATGTTAGGGAACAAAGTTAATCCATAGATGAGCAACACAAAGATAACTTCAAAAGCGTCCATACTATCAGCTTGAGCAAAAGTGGTAGCTTTCTTGATGAGGAAAACAGATGGCAACCCAGATAACCCTCCTTTCTTCACCCAATGACCCTCTATCTCAGACTTCTTCAAGTGAAGAGCTTCAGAAATAATACTAGACTGGGGAATCTCCTCCAATCCACTAAAAGGTACTCTACTAGAAACAAGTATCCCCAAAAGATGAGAATACTCCTCCAAGGTAGGAACAAGCTGAAAATCTGGGAAAGTGAAACAACGGTAGAGAGGATCATAGAATTGCACCAACACACTCAAAAGTCCTTCAACTACATCAGCAAACAAGATGGACAGAAGCTATCCATGACATTGCTTGAAGTCCAAGGGATCTAATACAAAAGATGCTAGCTTCCTTAACTCTTTCAAGTCGGGACATCTGAAACTGTACTTCTTAGTGTTCCTTCATCCATAATCCATGGTCTAAAAATATTTGCAAATGGTACCTTAGTTCCTTGAAATTTTCGTGCGATGAATGTTATAATGCGCATGAATGCATGAATGCAACAATCACAAATAAGGGATCACACACAAGGCAAACAAAGGTCAAGGGATGAATCAAGTCATTGTCAAGATCAATCATCCATTTTGGTGGATTATGGTTTACACCTTATCAACACCCAAGTTCCATTGATATTGACAAGACTTGATTGGATCAACCAAGAATCAAGGGTTTGTTGCAAGTCACGAGCATGGAGTCTGGGTAAGAACCATCCCAAAGGAGTGAACTAAGGATAAAAACCTGTAGATCATGTTCTAAAAAGTTCCCAAAGTCTTAATTCCATCTATCGGATATTACAGGTTAAGATGACTGACTCATCGACCCATAATATTCTCAAGAGAAACTCGTCTGAGTGTAGTATCGCGTAACAACTATTATCAAGTCTACACTTGAACAGCTTCCGCACTACGTCCTAAATAGGCCAAGATGGGTTAAATGTTCTAAGGTTCTCAGCTTCTCTGACCCAATTAGAGATAGTAATGCCTAACCACAAATACTTGTGTGACATTTCCAAATCCAAAGGAGTCTCCAATGACAACTTAGGACTACTCCACACAAGTCGAACATGACTATACCATCCTCCTATCTTAATTGTACTCAAGTTCGGGTTAGAACTTATCTCACCACTCAGAGATCACCAAGCATAACAAGCAGATTATATCACACATACATATATACAAACATCACATATATACAAATATATTCACACAAAAAGTAGGATAAACCCACTGGAGACTATTCCCCAGCAGAGTCGCCACTTAATTTCTGTAGCGGGAAATTCATGATCATCAAGCTATTGACAAGCTAGAGATCAATTAACTAGAGTCGCCACCGCGCTTTTATTGTTTCCAAGGGAAAAGGGAAAAAGTACGAACAAAACCCAAAAGGTAAGAAGTTTTCAAATAAAAACTAAAAAAGTCAGAGATCACAGGTAAGGGGGTTGGTTACACAGAGGGAAGGTGTTGGCACCCAAAGTGTCCTAGGTGTTCCTAGGGAGCCCTTTTTGTGTGCATATGTATTTTGTACAAAGTGATATTTACAAACAAATAGAATGGGGGGATGAGAAAAGAATTCATTAATTATATTTTTGTGTTTGACAAGACCTTCGGGCTTGTGCCTACGTACCAACATAAAAATGAGGGATCAAAACCTCGTAGTTCGTGCTACAAATTTCAAAATGAGTGTGTTGACTTTAACAAAATTTAAGTTTGAAAGGCACAAAGGCCTGAAAATGGTTTGAATGAGTTAGTTCTTTTTGGCTTTTTGAAAGTTTAAGTCAAGTATTGTTAAGTTTATTTACATGCTTGATTTAAGAAAATAAGTTTGAAAAGCCAATGGCATAAGGCCAAAGTTTCTAATTTTTTGCAAAAGTGGTCAAGGTTTAGAACAAAAGTAGTTCACACAAAGAAGATTTTGAAAATTGAGGGAGAGATTTTAAAATTAAAGAAATGGGAAGGAGATGAAGAGACTACCCTATGCACAAAAATTAAAAGTTTAGAGTTGAAAAGATTTGACCAAATGGGTAGCAATCCAATAGACAAATATGTCAATAGAAACCCAAAATTCCCTTGGACTTTTTAGAATCAAACAACACACAAATGCACAATTATATTATCTTTAAGAGCAAGACATCAAATAAAGATGGCTTCATCCAAGCTTATCCACTCCATGATTTTTCTCAAAATAGCCCATGCAACAGATGAATTCCACAAATCACAGGTTCAAAATAACAGCTTCATAATGATCATGTTGCAGATGAATCTTAGAGAGATCTTCAAAGATCTATCAGATGAATTTCAAATTGCAAGTACTTGGTTCTTCAACAAGTTGGCATTGGCCCAGTCCATTAGCATAGGGAGGTTGCCTAGATTCTAAGTCCTTTGCTCAAGATCAAACCAACGGTCCACACAAACGTTTTTTAGGGTTTTTGTTTTTATTATGTACCTTAATGGTCAAAGACCACACCAGCAAACAAAGTAACACAAACAAACTATGTCACACAATATGGTCCAAGTGGACAAAGTGAAAATTACATTAACATAAACAATTAGAATGATATGTATAATGACAAACGATATAAAGTGCTAAAAGTAAATTGCATTAAAGTAAAAGCTCGAAATTAAAAGTTAATAGTTAGTAGGTTAGAGGTTAGTTTTGTTTTGCTTTTGATTTCAAGACATTTTTTGGAGAATACTTAACCCACTTGTCACAAGCATGGATCCTTGAATCAAAACATCTTCCAAAGGATGGAAAGAAGGCCAAGTTTCCACACAATACCATGAAAGAGGGGAGACTTACAATCTCACTAACTAGAATGCTTATGCCTTTTTATGTCACAAATTTAGTGCTATGTTAAGCAATCGTAATTGGACTTATGTAGAAGTCACAACTATTTAAGGTCGGGCAATAGACTTTTGGTGTTAATGCATGTTAGAGACATAGTATTATGAACTATGCTCATGAAACATACCACACACAAAAAATATACAAAAGGTGTGGCCTAATCTCATCCATACTCATGTCAATTTTTCAATCAACTAGCATTAGGAATTTTGAGATGTCATAGGCCAAATGGAAATGAATGAATGAAGAAGGGGAATTAGATGAAGAGGAAAGGGGATGAATGAGATCACAAATTGGTCAAAGGAGGACTTTTACCAAATTAATATCATTCATTCATTTTGGGAGATGGATTGTACATTTCATCAATCCCCTAAATCCAATGATATTAATTTGACAAAGTCAAATCAACATTGACCAAGGCTCTACAACAAACAAGCAAACTCAAATAAGTTAATACAAATGGTCAACACAATTTAAATAGAATTTATTCAATTAAAAATAATAAAATAGTGCATTTAATTCAAATATGTTTTGTCCAATTTCTAAAATCTCATCAAAACATCAAAGAAATGGCCATGAGATTTATCATAGGTCAAACAAGGTCAAAGGACCTTGGAGAAAAAATTTCATAATTTTTGGACATTTAAAAATATTTTTAAATAATTAAAAACAAATGAAAAATCAATTATTTCATGAAAAATCAATTATTTCATGAAAAATATTAATAATGATCCAAAAAATAATTTTAATCCAGAATATGAAAGAGAAAAATATTTGAAATTTTTTGGTGAAAGTCCCATATTTTTTGGATCAATATTAAATTTAATATGAATTATTGAAGAAAATGTAATTAAAATAAAAAAAATCCGAAAATGTAAATTACGTGGACCCTCATATCTCCCTCATTAATTGAGGTGGCAGATCTGATGATTCAAAACGCGCGTTCCATAAAGACCTGAGTCAACCGCGTGGCATAAATGGTATTTAAAACAAACGCTCAAGATTAAAACGTGGCAAATGGATCATGTGGTTCAGATGCAAGACACCTCAACGCTGGAGCCAGAGCTCTGGTCATCTTCTCCGGTGGCACTCACCGAACTGGTCAAGATGAACCATCACCAAAAAGAAAAACAAGGACATGATCTTGAAGAAAAAATGGCACTGAGCTCGAATCTGACCTCCATTCATTCCAATTCCAAATATATTGAGAGATATTTGGAATTGAAAATTGAGGTACATGAACTGAGTTGCTTCGATTTGACCTAAAAGCAACTCAATCTTCTTGCCTACATTGGTAGGACTTCAGACAACCCAAGAATCAATGGAATTGAGCAAGAATTTAAGAGAATAGAAGAGTTTAAAATTTTTGCAAATTACCTTCAATGGAGGTCTGAACTTGATGGATCTTGAGCTTGCTTGCACTTGGACTCACTTCAATTGCTTGCTGGAAGAGCATGGAAAGGTTTAGAAGCAATGGATTCCTGGAGAATTGAATTCCAAAACAGTGGAGATTCAAGCTCAAATTCAAATGAATTTATCAGGTTTATCCTATGAGAGTGAAGGTTTTCAATGGGGAATCAAAGCTGGTGCAATGGTGTTCTCAATTCTGAGCAATTGAAGCTCTATTTATAGATGAATCATGTGATATTTGCACACTCACTTTCACTTTCCAAAATTGGCAAATGATGATGCCATGCTGCATGGGCACGTATAAGCCCATGAAATGATAGTTTGAAGGTCCAAATTGAAGATCAGATGCTTTGAAGATTGATTGGATTGCAAGGCAAATGTACATTGATGCTTGAAGATTGATCCATGCCAAATGATATCAGCATGTTTAAGCCATGCGCAGCCTATGCATTTCTCATCTAAAATGAATGAATTTGAGCTCTTTGGAAAGGTGAGACCAAGAGGAACAAGTTTGATGTTGAACACATTTTAATTTGGAGCTTGGAACTTAGAGAAATCTGAGGTGGAAGTTTGGAAAATTTTGACATATCAAACATTTTCTAAGTGTTAAGCCATATGTCTCAATATTCCACCTTGCTTAACTTTTTATAGGAGCTTCAAATGAGAAACGTGTCTTCATCAAAGTTGTATCTCTATCAAATACCTTAAAAAGGGTCACCAATTTAATGTAATTTGGATTTGAAATGATAGAGTTATGCATTTTTGAAGTTTGGAAAAATCACTTGATCAATGGTATAGGTCAAAAGTGACCTATAATGTAGCCTCATATCACATGCTCAAAAAAGTTGAATTAGCTCCCACTCCAAACATCAAAGTTGAAGTAGACATCTTGAATTTTATTTTTCAACTTGTAAATATTTCATCTCATAAATATTGAGCAAGTTATGGCCTTGGGAATTTGACTTTCAAATTAGGGTTTAGACAAAATGACCTATAATGTTTCAACATAGAAAATGATTTTCCAAGCAAAACTAGCTCTAGGTCTCAACATGAAAGTTGTTTGAAATGTCATTTAGAGTATGTTTTCTCTTGGAATCATTTTCATATGGTGAAAATTGTAGGAGATAGGGTCTAGGGAGACCCAATTTTGATCAGATGAATCCATCTGGCCAACCACCATCAACCAACTTGCTAATTTCAAATTCTATTTACTTTCTTGGCTCATGGTAGATAATATATGCATAAGATGATGAATTTTGAAGAGTCCCTTGAGAAATTTGATCAATTGGTGAGGTAGCTTGTTGGAGAAGTTACTCAAGATACCTAGTCAAACTAGGGTTTCCAAAGCAAATCACCCTCAAACTCTTGAAGAAAACTTGATAAATATAACATGTAGAGATCATTGGGACTCATATATGATGCTTATAACCATTATTGAATCAATTCTTGGTTGTGCTCTTTGTTCATGAGGGTCTCAAACCCTAGATGTGAACTTGATGAATCAATGAGATCATGCCCTTCCTACAAAAAGTTAGGCAAATACAAATACATATTTTTGGTATTTTGGTTAGTGAAATGATAAAATACAAGTATGATATAATCACAAATTGCTTGGTGACCTCTCCCAAAACAAACCCAATGAAAGAGGGGTAAGGAGGATGCCAAGGGATGATCCCAATGCTAGTGCTTATGATGAAATTGCATGAGGGATCTTAGGGTCAAAATTGGGGTCTTACAAGAACTTACCTCACCACTAAGAGATCACCAAGCACAACAAGCAGATTATATCATACAAACAAATATACATACATCAAATATACCATTATATACACATAAAAGAGTAGGTTAAACCCACTAGAGACTACTCCCCAACAGAGTCGTCACTTAATTTCTGTAGCGGTAAATTCATGACCATCAGGCCACGGATAAACTTAACGTCAATTAAACCAGAGTCACCATCACGCTTTTATTGTTTCCAAGGGAAAAGGTAAAAGTATGAACAAAGCCCAAAGATAAGAAGTTTTCAAATCAAAACTAATAAAATGCCAGAGATTATAGGTAAGGGGGTTGATTACACAGAGGGAAGGTGTTAGCACCCAAAGTATCCTAGGTACTCCTAGGGAGCCCTTTTTTGTGTGTACATGTGTTTTGGCATAAAAGATGTTTGCAATAAATAGAGTGTGGGGATGAGAAAAGAATTCATTAATTATATTTTTGTTTTTTACAAGACCTTCGGACTTGTTCCTACGTACCAACATAAAAATGAGGGATCAAAACCTCGTAGTTCGTGGTATCAATTTCAAAGTGGGTGAATTGTTTTTGATAAAAATTTAAGTTTGAAAGAGGCACAAAAGGCCTAAAAGAGTTTGAATGAGTGTTAGTTCTTTTTTGTCTTTTGAAATTTTAAGTCAAGTATAGTTAAGTTCATTTACAAGTTTGATTAAGAAGAAGAAGTTTAAAAATGCAATGGCATAAGGACAAAGTTTCTAATTTGCAATAAAGAGTCTAAGTTTAAAAACACAAGCAAATAAGATTTTTAAAGAGGGGAGATATTTGAAATTAAAGAAATGGGGAGGAGATGAAGAGACTAATCCTAAGCAAAAATTAAAAGTTAAGAGTTGAAAAGATCTGACCAATGGGATGCAATCCAATAGACAAGAATGTCATATAGAAACCCAATTTTCCCTTGGACTTTAGAATCAAGCAATATCAATACACAAATAACAAGGTGAAGAGCAAGGCATCAAATAAAGATAGCCACATCCAAGCTAGCAACTTCATAATCTTCTTCTTAAGCTCCCATGTATCAGATGACATACTCCTTGAATGGCTCAGAATAAGGCATTAGACACAGGTTCAAAGTAACAACTTCATCAAGACCATGTAGCAGATGGACTCAAAAGGGATCTCAATACTTGCATTAGATGGGAGTTTCCTTCGCAATCTGGCTTCAGAAAAGTTGGCATTGGCCAAGTCCGTTTTGCATAGGGAATGTTGCCTAATTCTAAGTCCAATGTCTCAGATCAAATCCAACAGTCCACACAAAATCGTTTTTAGAGTTTTTGTTGTTATTATGTACATTAAGGTCAAAAGACCACAAACACAAACAAAATACACAAACAAGTATATACAATCACAATGTAATCATAAAGTATGGCTCAAGTGAGCAAAGTGAAAATGGCATTAAAGTAAACAAGTTAAATGGTATGAATAATGGCAAATGAATAAAGACTTAAATTTAAAGTGCATAAAAGTAAATGGCTTGAAATTAAATGTTAGTTAAATGTTAGTTGATAAGAAGTCAGTATTGTTTTTGCTTTTTTTTGTTTAGGTCATTCTTTGGAGAACACTCAACCCTCTATTCACAAGCATGGATCCTTGAACCAAGACATCTTCCAAAGGAAGGAAAAAAGGCCAAGTTTCCATAGAATACCATGAAATGGGGGAGACTTACAATCTCACTTACTAGAATGCTATGTTTTTGGGTCAAAATTTAGCGTTATGTTAAGCAATCGTAATTGGACTTACATAGAAGTCACAACTATTTGAGGTCGGGCAATAGAAATTTTAGTGTCAATGCATGTTAGAGATATGGTATTATGAACCATACTCCTAAAACATACCACACTTAAAAGAAAATGGCAAAAGGATGGACCTAATCTCATCCATACTTATGTTGATTTTGCAATCAACTAACCTTAGGATATAGAGATATTATAGGTCAATCAAATGGATGGGATAGACTGGGATTGAAGATGAAAAGGGAGGGGAAACGGAACAAACACAAAATGGTTATTGGAGGAATTTTATCAAATTAAAATCATTCATTCATTTTGGGAGATGAAATGTACATTTCATCAATCACCTAAATCCAATGATTTTAATCCAACAAAGTCAAATCAACCTTGACCAAAGCCCAAGCAACAAAAGTCAAACTTAACAAGTCAATACAAATAGCTCTACACAATTTATTTCAATTAAACAAATTAAAAATCAATTAAAAGTACATTAAATCAAATTATGGTTGATCAAAATCCTGAAACCTCTTCAAAACACCAAATAAATAGCCAAGAGATTTATCATAGGTCAAACAAGCTCAAAGGACCTTGGAGAAAAAATTTCATTATTTTTGGAAACTTAAAAGTATTTTTAAACAATTAAAACTATGCACAAAAACTGTAAGGGCAAACTGTCATACAACATACGATCATAGGTTTCGATGATGACAAATGACCACCATGGATGAATCGGCATTGTCGATTCCACCTCTACAAAACAAATGCAACATATCACCTATCATATCCTTTTCTATGCTCATCTAAATTTCTATATTTCATACAACATATGTGGATAAAATATGGTCATGACAAAATGCATGAAAACCACAAAAATCTGAATTTTTGCAGATTTGCAGGGTTTGAGTCGACCATAGGTCAGCGCATGGAGACTTTGAGTCGACCGCAAGGGTCAGCGCATGAGCCACGGGTCAGCGCATAACATAGACCAGTTGGTGACTGGTCAGTGCATGGTGGCTTGAGTCGACCACAGGTCGGCGCATGGCATAGTGCAGTTGGCCACGGGTCAGCGCATGGAAGACTTGAGTCGACCATAGGGTCGGCGCATGAAACTTTCATTTTCCCATGGGTCAGTGCACGCCGACCTATGGTCGACCGCTCGTGCGCAAACTCAGTTTTCTGAATATTTTCCACTATTTGAAAAGCTGTTATTTTTGGTTGGTAAGTTGGTTACTATATATAGAAGTTTAATTACTTGTTTCAACTAACATTTGTCAAATTGATTTCAAGTGTTCAAGGAAACAAGAAAGAGTGAAATAGGTGTCCAAGATTCATCATCTTCATCTTCAACATCTCACAACACATCAACTACACACAACCATTTTTGATGTGCTTCGTGATCGGTTAAAGGTGATAAGGTTCGAAGCTGAGATTGGAGAATCCGGTTCGGGTTGAAGCTTGTGGAAGGTTCTTTCTTGAATAAAACCGTTAGGGTTTTGTCCTCCAAGACTGGTTTGTGTTTGGGTTTTTTTTGGACGAATTGCTTCATCAAGTTTCAGCTGAGCGAAGGTGATTGAGAAGAGGAAATCTTCATCAGTCTAGTAGCAGATTCAGTGAAATTGAAGGGAAGAATTCGAGTTCGATTCGTTGTAGTTGAGATCAGTCGGGCCGAGGGTTTGAAGAATGGAAGGTTATTCAACAAAGGGGCTGGAATCGGAGGTCTAGCAACAACAATCGAAGGTCTTGATTCATCATGAATCAAGGAACAAGGAGAGGAAGCAGCATTCAACACCTTGAGAGTTCTGTTTTTACTTGCTTTGCAATCCTTGTATAAACGGTTAAATTCAACAGGTGATATCTATTAAATCATCTCAATTCTATTTTTAGAATTGAGGGCAGACGTACCCCGAAGCGAGGACGGTGGCGGAACTGCCTCATCAAATCTCTGTCTTCTTTAATTTTCTGCATAATTGTTTTTCAGCTTAAAAATTAAGTGATTTTAGTTTAAGCACTTTTACCAAACAGTGATATTAATTGAGTAAGAGATTAAAACTCTGTTTTTGAATCCAAATTACAATAGTATATTGTACTAGATCAATTTGAATTACTTACTCAACTCAAATATCACTTTGAGTGTTTATGCACACCAAGTGTTTGATAATTTGCCTAAACCAAAGTTATCTTAAGTTTGTATATAGTTTGATTTGGTATTTGGATCATTGGAACTAGGAATCCTAGTAAGTGAAACATATCATTGATTGTGCAAATAGTATAGTGATTCGTATTTCACTTTATCTCTAATCCATTAGCTTAACGCATATCCGGTTTTCCAATAACGGTTCGTTTTAGACTATATTTTTCCTCGGCCGCTTCCGCTCAATAAAACAAATTTTCAAAACCAATTTTAAATTGGTAGCGCCGACTCAAATTTTAATTGGGATCTATTCAACCCCCCCTTCTAGATCCGTGCCATAGTCTAACAAGTGGTATCAGGAGCTCCGGTTCACTCCGTGCTTCAAAATATAACTTTGATAGAAAATGGCTAACGAACCTAAAGGGGCTTATAATAGAGCTCCCGTTTTCAATGGTGAAAATTATAGTTATTGGAAAGACTGTATGCGGGTGCACATAAATTCCATAGATAGAAAAATATGGAACGTTATTCTCAATGGTCCAATTGAAATAACCATGACCAATGAGAATAATGAATTAGTGCCTAAGCCCGAAGCACAATGGACTGATGATGATGAAAAGAAATACAATTATGATTGGAAAGCCAAAAATATCCTAATCTCCTCATTAGGTGTAGATGAATACTATCGTGTCTCCCATTGTCCTACTGCTAAGGCCATGTGGGATTCACTACAAGTTGCCCATGAGGGGACGAACGATGTTAAGTTGGAAAGAATCAACACACTAACACAAGAGTTTGATCTCTTTTTCATGGAGCAAGGGGAAACCATTGCTGACATGCAAAAGAGATTTACTCATCTTATCAATCGATTACATTCACTTGGTAGGCCGGTTTCCAATGATGTTGCTACTAATAAGATCTTGAGATGTCTTAACAGGGAATGGCAGCCAAAAGTGACCGCCATCAAAGAAGCAAATGATCTTACCATATTAGACTTGACAACATTATTTGGCAAACTACAAGAGCACGAACAAGTACTCTTGAGCCTAGAACAACACGAAAAGAAAGAAAAGAAGGACAAAGCAAAGGTGAGTGAAAAGAAATCGATAGCTCTAAAGACTTCCTCCTCGAAGTCGCAAGCAAAAGAGCAAAGTGATTATTCCTAGAAGATATGAGGTTGTTCGTTAAACGTTACAATCGTTATGTGAGAAAGAACGACATCCAACACTCCGAGAAGAACTTGGTAAACTTCCGGAAACAATCTAGGTACTCTAAAAATGATGACTCAAAAGGTAAAATGACTAGAGGGTCGTGCTATACTTGTGGAAAGCCCGGTCATTACAAACCGGACTGTCCGATGAACAAAAAGACAAAGGAAAAGGAATCATCCAAATCACACAAGAGATCATCAAAGCCAAGGAGAGCATACATAGCTTGGGAAAGCGATAGCGACTCCTCCGATGATGAAAGTTCTAGTGATGAAGATGAAAATGCAAACCTATGTCTCTCTGCTCATCAAAAGAACAAAAAGAAACAGGTACGACATGCTAAATATGAAAAATCCTCTAGTATGTCTCATCATGAATTGCAAACTGCTTTTGATACTTTACACTGTGAAGCTAAAGAGGCCTTTAAAAGGCTTGCCTCAAACAACAATTTTTTTACTCATTTAGAACAAAAAATTCGAGAATCTGAAAGGAAACTTGAGGCACTTAAAGCTTCTATAGTAGAAAGCACAAAAGCAGGTTGTGAGGACCTTAGAAGTAGAATGATGAACTTTGGGTGTGATACTTGTTACATTTGGCAAGGTGAAGTAAGAAACCTAAAGGCCAAACTTGACAAGGCTCTTGAGCCCAAGATTACCTTTGCTATCGACAAATCAAACTTTCGAAAAAGTATGGTTAATCCATATCAAAAATATAAACATGTTATAAAGGATGAAGATAGAAAAACCAATCAAAATGTAAATTTCTCTTGTCTTTATTGTTGCAAGAAAGGCCACTCCATTGCTAAATGTAGGTTTAGGAGATTTTTAGTTCCTAAAGGCATTTATCAATGGCTGCCCAAATTCAACCGTTTCGTTCCTCACCATTCAGGACCCAATAAGCCATTGGGTACCTTCTCTTGTTAATTACATTTCCACAGGTACAATGCCTCGAGACTACCGAGAGAAGATGGGTTCTCGACAGTGGATGCTCAAGGCACATGTCAGGAGACATATCACTCTTCATTGACTTCGTGGCTAAGAAGAAGGGATATGTAACTTATGGTGACAACAACCGTGGAGCAATACTTGGTAAAGGTAGTGTAGGTAACCCTTCTTCCACTACTATTTCTGATGTATTGCTTGTCGAAGGTCTTAAACACAATCTACTTAGCATCAGTCAATTATGTGACAAAGGATGCAATGTATCATTTTCAAAAGATTGTTGCAAAATTGTACATAATGATGATAAGAAGAGTATGTTTAATGGCCTGCGTGTGAATAATGTCTATATGCTTGACTTAAATGAAGTATCTTTAACAAGTGACAAATGCCTTGTAACAATGAGTGAAGATTCATGGTTATGGCATAGGCGTTTAGCACATGTTAATTTTGACTTACTAAATAAAGTAGTCTCAAAAGATCTAGTCTTAGGTCTCCCCAAAATAAAATTCACCAAGGATCACCTTTGTGATGCTTGTCAAAAAGGGAAGCAAACAAGGATCTCATTTAAATCCAAAAATATCGTTTCAACAACGAGACATCTCGAGCTTCTTCATATGGATTTATTTGGGCCATCTAGAATTAAAACTCTAGGAGGAAACTATTACGGTTTCGTAATAGTGGACGACTTTTCTAGATTTTGTTGGACTATCTTTTTAGTAAGCAAGAGCGATACGTTCTCCGCCTTTGAAAGATTTTCTAAGCTGTCCCAAAATAAATTAAATACAAACATTGTTGCAATTAGAAGCGACCATGGGGGTGAGTTCGAAAATCACTTATTTGAAGAATATTGCGGTAACCATGGTATTGATCATAACTTCTCCGCTCCATGTACTCCTCAACAAAATGGGGTTGTGGAGCGTAAAAATAGAATTTTGGAAGAATTGGGAAGAACAATGATCAACGAAAGTGGGTTACCGAAATATTTTTGGGCCGACGCCATTAGTACGGCTTGTTATGTTCTGAATAGGGTGCTCATTCGCCCCATTCTGAATAAAACATCGTATGAGCTTTTAAAAGGGCGAAAGCCAAATGTTTCTCACCTACATGTTTTTGGTTGCAAATTTTTTGTATTGAATAATGGAAAGGAAAACTTGGGCAAATTCGATTCCAAGGCCGACGAAGGTATCTTCCTCGGATACTCTCAATCGAGCAAAGCATATAGAATTTACAACAAACGATTACTTGCTGTAGAAGAGTCTGTACATGTTACTTTTGATGAATCCAATCCGAGAAACGTCGGAAAGGGTAGTGTTTTTCATGGTGCAGGTACATCTACCGAAGACATACTCAAAGGTGGCGAGCTGGGAATTGATCAACCCCACAAAGTCAAAATTGAGGAGGATAAAGATGTACACCACGATGAAACCGAGGTAGCTCATCCGCCTTCAAACGATGATCTCCCTCAAGCTTGGAAGTCTTCCAAAGACCATCCAATCGACAACATTCTCGGAGATATCTCAAAGGGTGTTACGACTCGATCTAAGCTAAGTAATTTCTGTTATCACTTCGCTTTCGTTTCGCAAATGGAACCTAAAAACCCTAAAGAAGCCCTACTCGATGAACACTGGTTTTTGTCAATGCAGGAGGAACTTAATCAGTTCACTAGAAATGAGGTTTGGGACCTTGTCCCTCCTCCGCGAGATCATCGAGTAATCGGCACCCGATGGGTGTTTAGGAACAAGCTGGACGAAAACGGGGTAATAACCCGTAATAAGGCGCGTTTAGTCGCGCAAGGGTATAACCAAGAGGAAGGCATCGACTATGAGGAAACTTATGCGCCGGTTGCCCGACTCGAGGCTATACGCCTTCTCCTTGCCTTCGCTTGTGCGAAAGACTTTAAACTATTCCAAATGGATGTTAAGAGTGCGTTCCTTAACGGTCACATAAATGAAGAGGTTTACGTTGCACAACCTCCGGGTTTCGAATCTCATGAGTATCCTGATCATGTTTATAAACTAAAAAGGGCTTTGTATGGCCTCAAACAAGCTCCTAGAGCTTGGTATGAGCGACTAAGCAAATTTTTACTCGATCAAGGTTACTCAAGAGGAAAGGTTGACACAACCCTCTTCATTAAACGTCAAGGAAAGCACTTGTTATTAGTGCAAATTTATGTAGATGATATTATATTTGGGTCTACTAACATGAATCTTGTAAGAGAGTTTTCAGACCTTATGCAGAGCGAATTCGAGATGAGTATGATGGGGGAGCTCACATACTTTCTCGGTTTGCAAATTAAACAGCTCAAAGAAGGAACTTTCGTGAGCCAGACAAAGTACTGTTTGGACCTTATCAAGAGATTTGACATGGCAAAAGCTAAGGCCATAGACACCCCCATGCCAACTTGTACAAACTTGAACAAAGATGAAGACGGTAAGGAAGTAGATGTAAAACGGTATAGAGGTATGATTGGATCACTTCTCTATCTTACTGCTTCTCGTCCCGATATTATGCTTAGCGTATGCATGTGCGCAAGATATCAATCATGTCCCAAGGAATCCCATCTAAAAGCTGTCAAACGAATACTTCGATACCTATCCGGTACTCCGAAGTATGGACTATGGTATTCCAAAGGTAATGATTGTTCATTGGTAGGTTTCTCCGATTCCGATTTTGCCGGTTGCAAATCGGATAGGAAAAGCACCAGTGGCACTTGTCACTTATTTTCAAATTCCTTGGTCAGTTGGCATAGCAAGAAACAGGTTTCAGTTGCTTTGTCAACTGCCGAAGCGGAATACGTTGCCGCCGGTAGTTGTTGTGCTCAAATCCTATGGATTAAGCAACAACTATTGGATTTTAACCTCAAACTTGAACGTATTCCCATTTTATGTGACAATACAAGTGCCATTAATCTTACCAAGAATCCTGTGTTGCATTCTCGCACCAAACATATCGAAATTCAACACCACTTTCTTCGGGATCATGTAGAGAAATGTGATATTGTATTTGAACATGTTAATACTGAAAATCAACTAGCGGACATCTTCACAAAGCCGCTAGCTACTGAACCTTTCTTTCATATCCGCCGAGAACTTGGTATTCTCGATATTTCGGAACGGGCATTATAAACTGCTGGTTTTACCTTATTCCATTTAAGACTATAATCTTGTACTTCTAACAAGTTGATGTTGTTGCAAGCACAAGTTTATTGTTCATAAAGCTACTCCGGCATCGAGGTGATACTGTTCCTTTCTCTCTCTCTCTCTCTGCAAAATTTCATGATTAAATAGCTATACTACATAATAATATTGTATATATACATGATATATCTCTTTGGATGTTTATTGTTGTGTGGCATTCTATTTATGCATCAAACATGTAAGCATATGAGCATAACAGCGAAAATTACAAATCATTCTCATTGTGTGTTGCTGACAAAATAACGGATGGTTGTTTCCATCGAGGACGAGGTCATTAGGACATAGAACTACATATGGATCTGAAATTTTCGGTTGTTTGACTGTACTTCTTTTTCTGTTATGCTTGTTTGTGCAAATCCAGTTTAATGTTATATAATTTTTCAATTTAGTCTGTAATAATATTTGGTGTGGTATTATTATATGATTCACTATCTCCTGTTGAATATCATGTTACGTTGAATAATAGTTCCTTTTCTCTTTTTGATGTTGTCAAAGGGGGAGAAGAGCATGTACCAAAGCCAAGCCAAAATACTCATAACAATTAACAGTTTGTTTTGCAGACAGCCTTAGATTACAAAAGAAAAGGGGAGTGTGTATAATGTGTGTAAATATTGCATGTTGTTGTCTCTTTGGTTTCACACAGGTTGTCATCATCAAAAAGGGGGAGTATGTAAGGGCAAACTGTCATAAAACATACGATCATAGGTTTCGATGATGACAAATGACCACCATGGATGAATCGGCATTGTCGATTCCACCTCTACAAAACAAATGCAACATATCACCTATCATATCCTTTTCTATGCTCATCTAAATTTCTATATTTCATACAACATATGTGGATAAAATGTGGTCATGACAAAATGCATGAAAACCATAAAAATCTGAATTTTTGCAGATTTGCAGGGTTTGAGTCGACCATAGGTCAGCGCATGGAGACTTTGAGTCGACCGCAAGGGTCAGCGCATGAGCCACGGGTCAGCGCATAACATAGACCAGTTGGTGACTGGTCAACGCATGGTGGCTTGAGTCGACCACAGGTCGGCGCATGGCATAGTGCAGTTGGCCACGGGTCAGCGCATGGAAGACTTGAGTCGACCATAGGGTCGGCGCATGAAACTTTCATTTTCCCACGGGTCAGCGCACGCCGACCTATGGTCGACCGCTCGTGCGCAAACTCAGTTTTCTGAATATTTTCCTCTGTTTGAAAAGCTGTTATTTTTGGTTGGTAAGTTGGTTACTATATATAGAAGTTTAATTACTTGTTTCAACTAACATTTGTCAAATTGATTTCAAGTGTTCAAGGAAACAAGAGAGAGTGAAATAGGTGTCCAAGATTCATCATCTTCATCTTCAACATCTCACAACACATCAACTACACACAACCATTTTTGATGTGCTTCGTGATCGGTAAAAGGTGATAAGGTTCGAAGCTGAGATTGGAGAATCCGGTTCGGGTTGAAGCTTGTGGCAGGTTCTTTCTTGAATAAAACCGTTAGGGTTTTGTCCTCCAAGACTGGTTTGTGTTTGGGGTTTTTTTGGATGAATTGCTTCATCAAGTTTCAGCTGAGCGAAGGTGATTGAGAAGAGGAAGTCTTCATCGGTCTAGTAGCGGATTCAGTGAAATTGAAGGGAAGAATTCGGGTTCGATTCGTTGTAGTTGAGATCAGCCGGGCCGAGGGTTTGAAGAACGGAAGGTTATTCAACAAAGGGGCTGGAATCGGAGGTCTAGCAACAACAATCGAAGGTCTTGATTCATCTTGAATCAAGGAACAAGGAGAGGAAGCAGCATTCAACACCTTGAGAGTTCTGTTGTTTACTTGCTTTGCAATCCTTGTATAAACGGTTAAATTCAACAGGTGATATCTATTAAATCATCTCAATTCTATTTTTAGAATTGAGGGCAGACGTACCCCGAAGCGAGGACGGCGGGGGAACTGCCTCATCAAATCTCTGTCTTCTTTAATTTTCTGCATAATTGTTTTTCAGCTTAAAAATTAAGTGATTTTAGTTTAAGCACTTTTACCAAACAGTGATATTAATTGAGTAAGAGATTAAAACTCTGTTTTTGAATCCAAAGTACAATAGTATATTGTACTAGATCAATTTGAATTACTTACTCAACTCAAATATCACTTGGAGTGTTTATGCACACCAAGTGTTTGAAAATTTGCCTAAACCAAAGTTGTCTTAAGTTTGTATCTAGTTTGATTTGGTATTTGGATCATTGGAACTAGGAATCCTAGTAAGTGAAACATATCATTGATTGTGCAAATAGTGTAGTGATTCGTATTTCACTTTATCTCTAATCCATTAGCTTAACGCATATCCGGTTTTCCAATAACGGTTCATTTTAGACTATATTTTTCCTCGGCCGCTTCCGCTCTTAAAACAAATTTTCAAAACCAATTTTAAATTGGTAGCGCCGACTCAAATTTTAATTGGGATCTATTCAACCCCCCCCCCCCTTCTAGATCCGTGCCATAGTCTAACAAAAACAATTAAATCATGAAAAATATTATTATTGATCCAAAAAATTTAATTCAGAAAGTGAAAGAGAAAAATATTTGAGATTTTTTTGTGAAAGTCCCATATTTTTTGGATCAATATAAAAATTAATATGAATTAATGAAAATAAGGCAATAAAAATAAAAATAAAAAAATGCAATAATACGTGGACCACTTGATCTCCCTCATTAATTGAGGTGGCATATTAAGTGGATCAGAGCGTGCGTTCCATGGTGAACCTTAGTCAATGTGCCACACGCGTGGTAATCAGTTTGGATGCTCAAGATTAAAACAAAATAAGAGGATCATGTGGTCTGGAGACACGCCAACGCATCGCCGGAGCCAGAGCTCCGGTCTTCTTCTCCAGTGGACCTCACCGGGCTGGTCCACCCTCAACCATCACCAAAATGAAAAAGGAGGACATGAATTTAAAGTAAAAATGCTTAGGAGCTCAAGTCTGGCCTCAATTTTACCTAACTCCAAGTATATTGAAAGATACAAGGAGTTGAATTTTGAGGATCATGATCTGAGTTGCTTCCATTTGACCTCAAAGAAACTCAATCTTGTTGACTACATTGGTAGGACTTCAGACAACCAAAGATTAACAAGAATAATGGAGAATTGAGTGAGAATCGAAGAGATGAAAAATTCAAAAATTCATCTTCGCTGCAGGTTCAGATGGACACGATCTTTCTTTCAATTGTACTTGGCCTTTCTTCTGATGCTTGATAGAGTGTAAATGGATCAAACAAGAAGAAGTACTCTTGGAGTTTTGAATCTCAAAATAGTGGGAGATTCAAACTCGATTTTCAATGAAAATCCTCAAGGTTATCCTTTGAATGTGGAGGTTTAGGGTTGTAGCTTCAAAGCTGGCGCACAAGGGTCCTTAATTCTGAGCATAGACACTTCTATTTATAGCCAAAGCCTATGATATTTGCACACTTCTTTCAAAAGTTCAAAAATAGCAAAATGCCTTTGCATGGATGCATGGGCGTGTGATAGGCCCATGTAAAGATGCATTCAGGTCCAAAATCATGTGTAAGCATTGCTGAAGTCATGTGGAAAGGCCATGCAAACGTGTATGAGAAATGAAAGTTCAAATATTCCAAATGGTCATTCAACTCTAAGCCATGCACAAGTTATTTATACTTTGTCCAAATGGAATTAATTTGGAATTTTTGGAAAGGTTAGGTCAAGAGGGACAACTTTCATGTTGAACACTTTTTCATTTGAATCTTGGGTCATGATGAATTTTGAGGTGGAAGTTTGGAAAATCAAACCTATAAAAAACATTTCTAAGTACCAAGCCATATGTTCACTTCTTCCACCTTGAATAACTTTTTCTATGGGCTTCAAATGAGAAACGTTCCTTCATCAAAGTTGTAGCTCTCTCAAAATACTTAAAACTGGTAACAAATTCGACCTCATTTGGATTTAGAATGAAGGAGTTATGCATTTTAGAAGTTCAGGAAAATCACTTGTTCAATGGTATTGGCCCAAAATGACCTATAATGTTTCCTCATATCACATGCATTTAAAAGTTGAATTTGCACTTCCTCCAAACACTAAAGTTGAAGTATACATCTTGAATTTGATTATTCAACTTGAATGGATTTCATCTCATAAAAATTGAGCAAGTTATGGTCTTGGGAAGTTGACCTCCAAATTAGGGTTTATACAAAATGACCTATAATCTTTCATCATAAAAAGTGACTTTCCAAAAAAAACTAGCTCTAGACATAAACATGAAAGTTGTTTCTAATGTCATTTAGAGTAACTTTTCTCTTGGAATCATTTTCATATGACAAAAATTGTAGGAGATAGGATACATGGAACCTCAGTTTTAACTAGTTGAATTCCTCTAGTCAACCACCATGAACCAACTTGCTAGCTTGCTATTCTTTTGACTTTTGGGACTCATGGGGGATAATATATGCATAATATGATGAAATGTGAATCATCCCTTGAAATATTTGATCAATTGTTGAAGAAACTTGTTGAAGAAGTTACATAAGATACCCAGATGGATTAGGGTTTCCAAGGAAAACCAACTCCAAACTCTTGATGATTTCTTAATCAAAATAACATGTGAAGATCATGGGGATTCATATATGATACTTAGATCCATATTAAACCAAATATTGTTTGAACTCCTTACAATAAGGGTGTTAAACCCTAGATATGAACTTGATAGAGCATATGTGAGGATGTGCACTACCTACAAAAGAGTTGAACTATACAATGATATATTTTTTGTATTTTGGTTAGTAAATAAGGAAAAAATGAAGTATGATACAATCAAATGGTGCTTGGTGATCTCTCCCAATGCAAACCCAATGAAAGAGGGGTAAGGAGGATACCAAGGTGTGATCCCAATGCTAATGTATATGATGAGAATATCACGAGGGATCTTAGGGTCAAAATTGGGGTCTTACACTAATCTAATGGTTAGAATTAATCAAGCTATCCTAAGGGAGCATGTCATGATTAATCAAAAATTCGATTAAAAATTCTAAGTCAAAATCCTAAGGGAACATGCAATTTTGGGGTTAAAATAACCCCTAAGGGCTAAACTGGTCATTCACAGAAAATCCAATTATGAACACAAACTTAATTCCAATTAAAGTTTAATTAGAAATTACAAATTTATTAAGTCCTAAATTCTAAAATTAACCTAATATTCAAGAATTAACTAAATTCTAAAATTAACTAAAATCTAACTATTTTCTAATTCCCAATCTAACTAAACTATATTAAAATCTATTTAGAAAATTATACAAAACTCCAATTAATTCTTAAATTCTAATTAAAATCTAAATCCTAATTAAACCTAATTAAAATGCTAACAAAATAATTACCAGAAATATCAACACAAAATAAAATGGAATTAAAGGTAATTAAAATGGTAATTAAAATATTGGGCCAAGGGTGGTGCAGGCCCTGAATATAGAGTGTAGAATTCAGCAATAGGGGTTTTGGGCCCAACAGAATAAGCCTAAATACCAAGAAGTGTAGTTGGATTTAGCAAGTATGTTGCTAAGCAAAACAGGGGTGTAGAAAGCAAAATATTGGGTCTAATGACTAAGCCCAACAAAATTTGCAAAGGAAATGGGAGAAAAATTCAGCAACCATAATTCATCATCTCTACACACCAAATTCAATTCTCATGTCAAAAATGAACCACCACCGGAGCTCCTGCACCACCGTGCCGGCGGCGTCGGAGTTGGCCGGAATCAAGAAAAAGAACCATTTTCTTACTCCTCTCAACCTCTTATATCCTAATCTTTCATCTATTCTAACTAGAAGTTAATAAATTCTAGAAACTGAGTCATTAGAGTCAAGAACCCTAAGCACAAAGTCTAAAATTTAATGGATATGGAGGAGAACCAAACCACCAAACCTTGGGGTTTTGATTCTCCACTACATAACCTACATTGTGGTGTCAAAAATTCAGCAAACGAGCAAATATGAAAATTCATCGACCTGCAAGATGGAGGCTTGTCTTGGAACTTGTTGAAATTTGAAGGTGATGAAGATGAAGAATATGAAGTGAAAACCAAAGGTATGCTACTTGGAATCTTTAATCTTCTACTTCTACTATGAACTCTCCCTCTTCAAGAATCAACTCTGAAAAATTCTGAATTGAGTTGTTCTTATTCATGCTGATTATGTGAATGTAGGGATGATTGTTGAATGCAACATGTTTAGCTCAATTGATAACAAACTTCAATGTGAAGCTTTCTCCAATGGTGATTTGAGATTTGGTGTAGGGAGAAGAATTGGATAAGATGAAGTGAGAGGAGAAAAGTTGAATTTGCAATGAGTAATTTGAGAGAATTCTGATTTTGGTCATTCTCCTTGATTTGATAAGAGTGATGAGTTTATAGAGATTATAGGTTTTGATCAAACATAGGTTAGGAGCTAGTTTTAATATGGCTCAAAATTAATTAAATGAGGCTTGGAGTTAATTAAAATGGTTTGGAATTAGTTTGAAGAGGTTTGGAGTTAGTTTGAATTGGTTTGGAGTTAGCTTGGGAAGTTTGGTGAATTATAGTGTTAAGAGCTTGGTTTAATGCATGGATGATATGGTTGGTTGTTGCATAATTATGTAGAGATTTCAATGTGCATTGATGCAAGCATTGGGATTGGTTTGGAGTGCAAAGGATACTGCATTACTGTTGAAAAATGCAGTATTTTTGCTACTGCCAGCAGGTGTAATCGATTACCCTAGACATGGTCATCGATTACCATAAAAAATGGGTTTTTAGGCTACTAGAAGCAGTGTAATTGATTACCCAAACATCGTAATCAATTAACATCATGAAAAAATGATTTTTTTGTCTACTGGGAGCAGGGTAATCGATTACCCAAACATGGTAATCGATTACCATCATGAAAAAAATGGTTTTTTGCTTGTTTTTGATGCATGGGATCATGTGTGGGGTATAATGGCTCGACTTTCTTTGAATGGATGAATGAAATGAAATTAATGGGTCATGGAATGACTTGATCAAATGGACAATAAACTTGTATTAATGGGACTATAAATCAAAGCATGAATGAATCTTTCCATTTTAATAAAACCATGAAAGTAATGGATGAAGTGGGAATGAAATAAGACTCGGATCAAATGGATCATGAGACCATGAGGTCAATGAAATATGAATGCAAACATGCCTTGAATCAATCACATAACACCATGCATTAGGGTTTACTAGGTCCAAGTTCAAAGCTATGTATAAAACAAGAATCTCGAGCCAGGTGAGAAGCTAACTCAAGTGGTGTATCAATGCCATGAACCACAATCAGGGTTTCCACTACCTCAATGCAAACCATAGGGTTCACAAACCTCAAAGCTAAGGACTAGGATTTTGATGAACCATAGATCAGAAAGCCAAACCAGCAAAGCACCTGAATACCAATTATCCCTAATTAGGGTTTCAAATAAAGCCCAAAGCTCCACAGGTAACACGTTAAACCATGGACCCACAATAAGGGTTCAGAAGTCAGGTTAATTACACAGAAGGTAAAAAAAACCCATATGATCAAATTCAAGAATTAGGGTTGGGATGTATAAATGAATGTCAAGATGTAGGCCACAAGAGTCAAGGTCCCAAAGAATTCATAAATTAGGGTTTCTCTCCACAAGATGAGCAATACCATAATCATAAAGCCAAACCCCTGATTTTCATTAGCCACGAACCCTGAATTTATGATGTATGTTAGCAAGTGTTAATCATGAATGAACGATGCACATGAATGAGTCTCAAGCCATAAGTCAGATGAGAAGCAAAGAGGGAGGACAAATTTTGGGGTGCAACAACTTGGTTCGCAAATCTCGTGATTCTTGTTGTGAATTCACTAATGGTTTTCTTCTCTTCCATATGAATCAAGTCCAACTGCCTCTTGTGAGTTTATAACCTCACCACCTTTGTTATATCATGTATTGCATAACTTTTTTCTAAAATTTCACAAGCTTCCTTTGAGGATGTGCAATCACCAACCTACTAAAAGATATCAACATCAACACACTGATGAATCAGATATAAAACTTTGAAGTATTTCATCTTCTCTTCCTTATGCGCAATCCTTTATGCAGCGGTTGCACTTTCTACAAGTGGATTAAGACTATTCTTGATCACTTCAAGAATATTTGGATAACCAACTAACACTTTCATCTATTTACACCACTTATTATAATTCTTCGCATTGAGAATTAGAAGTTTTGCAGGAATTCGTTCATTGAAGATGGAAAACGTTATCACACACTTAGTGTTTGATGAAAGAACTAGGCTCTTGATGCCAAATGTTGGGACAAGTCAATAACAAGATCACACTAATGAACAATGCGAGAGACTGGGAGAATGAAAGACTTAGAGAGAATATGGTAGAATAATAGTCTTATTTCATTCTGAACCCAACGGGGTATTTATACAATATTACACAATAGTACAACTAACCTACTTAACTGAACAAACAAACTTTTCGAACTGGTAACTGGTACTCTGTTATACAAAAAATTCTGCCTCGAGTGGTAACCGGTCACATAATCTGGTAACCAGTTACAAAAAACATATTACCAGTGTGGTAACCGATTAGAGCCCTGACGTAATCGGTTATGCCTACTTGACTTACCAATTTTCTAAACAAGTTTGACTTGACAACCCTCTACTGTGTACAATTTTACCAAAATATCTCCAATATAAGTGTTTGAATTTTTGAAATTTTTGTGGTTTTTCCAATTTTTGGATTAATTTATCGGATTTTTACAAAATTCTTGGTTTCTGGTTTTTATTTAGGTTTTTCTCGGATTTATGTGTAATGTACTGGATTTTTAACAGTATAAAAGCATAGATTTTACAATTGTTTAAAATCATAATTTGTGTTTCAAAAATATATGATTTTATACCTAATATTTTGAAAAAACTGGTATAAAATCATATTTTTTATATTGGATTTTTCAAATATCTCGTATAAAATCATATTTTAAAATATAAATTATGATTTTATATCAGTTTTTCAAATTTTCAAAAAACTATAAAACATACTGAATTTATCAAAAAAATCGCATAGTATTAACTTCGTTTTTCTATTTGTTTACAAGATATGAAATACCGAATTTTTTATAAAATTGAAAATTTACATAGTTTTATTGGATTTTTGAAATTTCCATAAAAATACATATCGAACTTTTTATTGGCCTATTGAATTTTTTTTCGCACGGGAGAATTCTTTTCAATAACTTATTAGTGAAAAAAATGATATTATAAAAAATTAAATGTGTCGGATAAAAAAAGGTTGACATGATAAATTCTCTTAGATTGCCCTATATATCAAAAAAATGGAAGTACTAATTCCATCCTAAATGGTAGAACAACATCCTATGAAAATTTAAAAAATACTTTTCTGATTTTGGAAATACATGTTTAGATATACACATATAATTCATTCGTTTTTGAATTACACATTAATTATAATTAAATTTATTTTGAAATTGTATTTTCAAAATCCAAAATATACATTTCTAAAGCCTACTGAAATTTTGTATGAGTTTGTTTGGAACATATTTATTGTTAGTCTTTACGTTCACATATAAAAAAAAAGTAATACATCTAAATACTATTCTTGAAAATAATAACTAAATATACAATTAATAATTAATAATGTATTATGAACAATTGAATTTACTCCACCAAAGATCCATGATTCTTCCATTTATTATACAAAAGATCATCTACATCACAGTAGTATAACAAAAGGGAGACTCAAGAATTTTCTTATTAAGTGATTTCGGAAATGTATTTTCAAATATATTACAAAAATATATTTTGGAATAAATTTTAATATAAAATTGAGATATGATTTAAAAACAAATGAATTATATGTATTTGTGATATATTCAGAGATATATCTTTAAAATTTATAAATAATTTTAATTTTTCACGAGAATGTAACAGGAGAGAGGCTCAAGAATTTTCTCGTTAAATGATTTCAGAAATGATTTTCAAATACATTACAAAAATATATTTTGGATGAATAAATTACGTGTGTTTATGGTATGTTTGACGCTGTATTTCTAAAATTTAAAAATATTTCTAATTTTTCAAGAGAGTATGATAGTAATCTTTAAGATGTCTTAAGAAATTAAAAAAAAATCATGAGTTGCCAAAGTCCAAATGAGCTCTGAAGCTACATTCACACAATCCTTGCAGGTTACTTTTCGATACATTACTATTTCTTATACACCCCGTCAATTTGTAGTTATTTTATTTTTCAATTTTAAACTTTTTTTTTGTTACGAGTTTTAAACCTTTTTTTTTGTTACGAGTTTTAAACTATTCTAAATTTGATTAAAGAGCATATATATTTCTCAAAGGGAATGCATGAATTAATTTCTATAGTTTTAGTATATAAATGAATAATTACTATCATCATTTTTAGAATTATATGTATTGATATCTTTTATTTACTTCACTATTATAATAAGTAACACTTACATTTCTTTTGAGAAATAAATAGAATCTTTACCTTTGAAATCTTACTCCAAAGGAAAAAAAAGTGTGTTTTAATTTTAAAAATCTCACTTCATATTTTATTATTTCACATTCTTTTTTATATGTGGTCAGTGATAAATCCATAACTTTATTTAAGAGGTGAAAAAATTTAAATATTTTTTGAACTAATTTTATAAAGAATATTAAAATTTTAAGATACAAACTCTATAAAATATATATATAGTGTTCAAAAATTTAAATTCATCCTAGGAAAAGAAGAGAAATAGCATTATCAATTATACTCATTCACCCTTCTATTCATCATTAAATTTTGTTGTTGCTTTCTGAGATACATGTATTTACGTGCTATGTTAATTCTTTTTTCATGTTTTAGGTTTGTTCCTAAAATGTTTTTTTAAATATTTACTTTTCATGTGTTTACAGGCTATGCTATTTCTCATATCAGAAGTTGATCATACCTGGTGGTTTTGGTGATGTTACCCCAAAGAGATACGTGTGAAAAATTTAAAGCAAATGTTGATTTATAATAAACTAGTTTATTGTTTAACCTAGCTTAATTCTTAGCCTGCCATATGCCATTAACAATATTTATCACAAGAGTGTGAAGGATATATCTCTTGTCAATATGGCTTTTTTTTTTTTAGTAAAATGGAAATGGAGGTTTCTACACGATCAAGAAGCAGTTTGGAAGGGTATTTATGATAATTTAGTGAAGGAAACTCTCAACCAAACTTCATCGAAGCCTTTGAAGTTTGCATCTATTTGGTGGAGGGATTTGAAGTGTTTGGGCTTCAAGAAAACCAACAACTTTGATTGGAAAATTTTACTTCATACCCCTATGTTTAGACTTATACCCCAACAATTTTTTAAAAATACCAATTTTATCCTTAATTGGTTTTAACCAATTTATCATTTCATTTTTACCATTCAGTTGATGCTTCCGAAAATTACACATTCCACCCTCGCACCGGAACTCCTGGAAAAAGACTTCCGGTATGTATTTTTTTTCAAACCGGAAGACTAAATCAAAGACATTCGGAACACTGCAAACAGTAAACCGGAAGACTTCAACAAAGAGTTCCGGTTCTTTAAATAAAACGTTCCGAAACACTTATTGAAAGAGTTCCGGTAAACAAAGTCACACATACCGGAACTCTTTGTTGAAGTCTTCCGGTATTGTTTTTATTTATTCCGGAACTCTTCTTTGAAAACTTCTGGTTTGCATTTTTTTTTTACTTTTTTTTGTGCATGAATGGAAAATCTTCCCCAAATATACGTAGATACTTCTGATGCGTTTTTATCGACTAAAAGATTTGGTACACGAGAAGAGGTGATCAGATGGATTAAAGAGGTTGGAATCGATAATAAAGTAATCGTTATTATCACTCGTTCAGATACTGAAACAGGAAAGAGAGGGAGAAGTAACAAATTAATATTTGGTTGTGATAAAGGTGGGAAACACAAGAATAATGATAGTGGAACCCAAAGTGCGTCCGAGAAATATGGATGTCCATTTAAAATCAGGTCGACTCCGGCGAAAGATGGGCCTGGTTGGAAGATTGATGTAAAATGTGGGTTCCATAATCATGGTTTACCTGATAGATTAGAAGGTCATTCCTTTATTGGTAGGTTGACCACATATGAGAAGCAACATGTCGCTGATTTGACAAAGAAACATATACCACCTAGACACATATTGTTTTCCTTGCAAGACCGAGATCCTGAGAATGTCACTTGGATTACACAAGTGTACAAGCATAAGAGTGTGATACAAAAAGAGATAAGAGGTCCTAGAAGTGAGATACAACATTTGTTTAAGCTTATTGAGGATGCATGCTATGTGTATTGGAGTAGAAAAAAGGATGACTCGGAAGTTGTGAGAGATATATTTTGGGCCCATCCTGATTCAGTTAAGTTGTTGAATATTTTTCCTATTGTGTTAGTTATGGATAACACCTACAAGACAAACAAATATAGACAACCTCTATTTGAAATTGTTGGCATGACATCAACCGAGTTGACTTTTGCTGTTGCATTTGCGTATATGGAGTCTGAGCAGACATATAATTTTTGTTGGGTATTGGAGAAACTAAAAGAATTGTTTGTGAAGAATGATTTGTGTCCACAAGTGATTTTGATAGATAGAGATCTTGCTTTGATGAAAGAAATTGAAATTGTGTTTCCCAAGTCGATTAATTTGCTATGTAGATTTCACATTAACAAAAACGTTGGTGCAAAATGCAAACAACATGTGGTGAATGACCTGCAAAAGACGATAAACACATTATGGATGGAAGTTTTTTTGGTCTAGTGATGAGGTTGAGTATGGTCAACAGTTGCATCAACTTGAGCAAGCATGTGTTGATTATAGTGGATTTATTAATTATGTGAAAGACACATGGTTGACTCCACATAGACATAGATTAATCGAGTGCTACATTTGGGTAACACGACGACTAATCGGTACGTGTTATAATTTTTTCTATGTTATATTTTTTCTATGTATTTTTTTATGTGTTATTTTCAATATTTTAAGGGTTGAGTCTGCTCATTGGAAGTTAAAGCAGATGTTAGGAAACAGTATAGGTGACATGGTCAAATGTTGGGAAGCTATGTATAACAACTTGAGGTTACAACTAGGAAACATTAGAGCTTCTTTTCAAAAGAGTTTTTACGAAGTTGAGCACGCACAAATAAGTTCGTTTTATGGTTATTTGCGTGGTTCAGTGTCTCGAGCTGCTTTGAGACGTATTGCTAAAGAGTTATCGAGAGTTGATTATGTTGCAACTAACAGGAAAATATGTGGTTGTACTCTTAGAACATCTTACGGGTTACCTTGTGCATGTGAGAGTAGGATATCCACCGAGCTATTTGCAACTGAACATGGACGCATCTCCAAGGTATCTGTATAGGGTAACCAGTGCAGTTGTTCCCCAACTATATCCCGAACATCTATCTAAGTCCGTAAATAGTAGGAGATATCGTGCCTCGACAAGTGTAAAGGTCTTGTCGGCAAAAATTATGGAACCCACCAACATCAAGAAATATGCTCTGGTCGCATATGCCCAGCTAGAAGCAGCTCTATGTTATACGAATAAATCGTATAACCACTCCAATTTATAATAAGAACCCCTGCAGCTACGAACATGTGATTGTGTCTCACCATGTGACACTCCTAAGTAGTCAACAGCAAGTTCAACAGCAATCTCTTCCGTGACATCCTGAGGACTCCAGAAGACACCCCTGATGGGAAAGTGAAGCAAACATGAGATGTCATCTAAAGTAATGCTCATTTCACCAAACGGCATGTGAAACGAAGATGTCTCTAGATGCCATCTTTCCACAAATGCAGATACCAGATTTGTGTATATCTCGTTCAGACTAGTTCTCTGAAGTGAAGATAACCCAGATCTATATACCCAACTCTCCACCTGTTGTGGAAGAGCTAGTGGAACTCTCGATGTCAGCTTTAATCCGTGCTCAGCAACCTTTAACTCTTTCTTCAGGCTTCTTTCCTAAAAATAATTAAAACACATATTAGAAAACACAATATAAAATATTCAAATATTATTCATTTTCAAATATATCCCGTTTATTTATCTCACCAAACCATAAATGGAGAGCAACATGATGCTCGTACTTTACCAAAAGAGACATATCGTACGACCCTCTTGGATATCCAGCCGGCTTTGCTGCAGATGAAAATGCGTCCCGGTCTAAACTGCGGTCTGGAATCCTACCATCTACACCTCGTCTCTTAACCACTATAAAAAAATATTATAAAAATATAATTAAAAATAAAAGTAATAATAAGAAGAAGAAAAACGCACCGGAACACTTCTTAAAAGAGTTTCGGTGTGAAAAAAAAATGGTTGACTACCGGAACACTTCTTAAAAGAGTTCTGATTTAGTTCATGCAAACAGGAAGTCTTTAAGAAAGAGTTCTGGTATATACTCTTACAAACCGAAATACTTTCTTAAAGAGTTCCAGTTCAATGCCCCAAAAATGCAGCGCCGAAAGTCTTTGAAGAAGTGTTATGGTATACGTTTTGTGAACCAGAAGACTTACTCTCAGTATTCCGATTTACAATGCCAAAAAATGCTCTTCCAGAAGTGTTCAAACGCAACTAGAAAAAAAATTCCATTTCTGAAAAATATACCCTATTTATATGAGGGTATTTGGGTCCAAAAAAATTATTTGTAGGGGTATGGGTACAATTGTAGGGGTACGAGGTAAAGTTTTCTCTGGTTCTTGACGTTTTTCCTTTATAAGAGTAAATAATTTTTCAGCATTTCTCAAACATGTTTCTTCAACAAAATGATCCAAATCCAACCAATCAAAAATGATTTTCCAAACTGTTGAGGCAAAAGGACAAGAGAACAAAAGATGTTGTAAACCTTTCTAGAGTGCAAAACAGAAAACACACCTGAGATAGTTGTTAGAATGAAGCACACCTCTCTTTGCTAATTCCTTCTTAGTTGGAAGTCTATTAATAACAATGTGCCACCCAAAAATATAAAATTTTGACGAAATTTTAGTTCTCCAAAGCCTCTTTAGCGGCATTATGTCCTCAGAATCTCCACTGCTCACATGTTGACTCTTCATCAGCCAAAAATAACAAGATTTTACTGAGAATAATCACGTCGAATCACCAGACTAGTAAAAATTATCCTCAAATCTTTGAAAAAGCATGCCGAAGACAAAACTTGCCAGAAGCAATTCTACTATCGCGCCTCCTGTAACACCCCTTTTTCTACCCCAAATTATTTAGCATATAATCAGAGTAAATAAGCACGCATATAAACAAAAGGGCGTCACATCGACGTTTTCAAAATTTAAAACTTTCAAAAACCAACAATACACCTGGTCATTCAAAACAACACATTTCACTCCTCATGAATATTCAAACAATATGCGTTCGCAGCGGAAAATAAAGAATAGTCATGTATTTCATAATATGATCCATGTCCCATACCATGATCATCTCTCAATAATCACTTCAAAAAAATAAAACAATTAATGACATAAAGCATATCAAAATAAGATATGAGTTCAATACCACTAATCTACTCAGTGTTACATGACCAGAGCATTGACTCATTACCTAATTTCAAACTAAATACGGAAACTCTCCAGCTAATCTTGAGCGAGCTACCGTCCGCCTACTCCAGCAATACTACTCTGTAGTATCTGCACGATACCCATGTAAAGGTAACATTCAAACAGAAAGGGTGAGAATTCAAATAATTATGAAATAGCATAATAGGGCACAATGAATTAAAACAACAATTCAAGAATTCATCACACTTTGTATTATTATATCACTGATATTAACAAACAATCATCTCACATGCTTCAAACATGCATCACACCCACATCAATACATGCATTCAATGATCACATAACTATAAACGACTCGATGCAAGACAATGTGACTCCATGCATGCGGTACCTCAATGTGAACTCAAAGTTTCACCGCTTTCCGATTCAATATCTAGAATCCAAGCCACGCTTCCGATCCGGACAAGACCAAAGCCCTACATCTGTTTCCAATGAAGGATCACCGTTTAATACTATGCCTAATCCCAATTAAGGATTAACGTCTGCTACGTTTGTTTCCAATGAAGGATCACCGCTTAATACTACGCCTGATTCCAATTGAGAATCAACATATGCTCATGTGAACCCACAGTTTCACCACTTCCACAATGAAGTCAACCATGCTATGAATGAATGCACACATACCAACACATATGCAATTAAGACCATCTATACCGTCTTAACATTCCACATATCATCATGACTCACAATTGGTACATATACACATTCATCACAACACATCATCTACGATTACATATACACATCCATAACCATTCAATCATTCACAATTCAATAATGGTATACATACACATTCATACAATATATTATCCACCAATACAGGCCAATCATCAAATATGTACACATAGATTTCATTCCAGAACGCACACAACATTTAAATATCAATTTTTCACTTTTCAAACAGTGCTAACCGGTTAACGCCCTGGGTTAATCGGTTAACGCAAAACAGAATGCGCTTCTTGGCAATTTTTAATAGTGTTAACCGGTTAACGCCCTGGGTTAACCGGTTAACGCAAGACAGAATGTAATTTTTCAATATCGCAACAGTGTTAACCGGTTAACGCCCTGGGTTAACCGGTTAACGCAAGACAGAATGCTGTTCCTGCGCTAACACGAAACAGAATGCAGATTTCCCCGCATTTTTCATCGTTGAAGGACTTCCGGACCTCCGATTTCGATTCCGTAAAAAGCTACACGTTCAGAAAATTATGACTCATCCAATTATATATTCATTCACAGTTTTAGCATAATTTAATCATCACAATTCAAGAGTATTTATCAAGACCTAATAATTCCAAATCATACCAATTAAGGATTTCAACCTAAAACATGTTCCTACCCATTGACCCAATCATACTAACCCATAATAATAAGGCTTTCCCCCATTACCTTGTCAATTTGATGGAAACCTTGACTCCTCTCGTTTTTCCTCTCCTCTTTCTCTATTGCTTTCAGTGCTCAAGTGAATTCTAATTCTCACATCCTTCACTCTTACTATTTATAATAGTATTCTAGTTGGGCTTAAATCATCTAATTTAATCACTAGGCCCAAGAATACCTAATATTTAAATACCTCTATTTAAATTTAAATAATTAACCACTCACTATGCAACCAAGTTAATTAATTAATTCAATTATTTAATTATTTCTCATATCCACTAGATAATGAATTAATACACCAATTAATTAATTAACACTCCACATAATTAAATTAAAATTATAATAATAATAGTATAATAATTCAATACTAAAAAAAAATGGGTTGTTACAACTCTCCCCCACTTAAAAGATTTCCGTCCTCGAAAATTTACCTCAAACGAACAACTCCGGATATGATTCCCTCATCTTATCCTCGAGTTCCCACGTAATATTTCCAAAGCAATCTCCTTACCACGAAGCTTCTTCACTTCTCGATCTTCAATCCGCACAGGTGATGTATCAACCGTCAAATTATCCCGTACTTGCACATCATCTAATGGAACAACATGCGATGGATCCGCAATGTACTTCCTCAATTGAGACACATAGAATACATCATGAAGATTAGAAAGTGATGGTGGTAACGCAATCCGATATGCCACTTCACCTATCCTCTCGGAAATCTGATAAGGACCAATGAAACGCGGCGTCAACTTACGCGACTTCAAAGCTCTACCAACACCCGTTATTGGCGTAACTCGAAGAAACACATGCTCGTCTTTCTCAAACTCAAGAGCTTTCCTCCTCTTATCATGATAACTCTTTTGACGACTCTGAGAAGCCTTCATCTTCCCTTGAATCATCTTAATCTTATCTGTAGTCTCTTGAATCAACTCGGGTCCAACCACAACACTCTCTCCCGATTCGTACCAACATAAAGGAGTTCTACACCTTCTGCCATAAAGGGCCTCAAACGGTGCCATTCCAATACTCGAATGGAAACTGTTATTATATGTAAACTCGATTAAAGGCAAGAAACTATCCCAATTTCCTCCTTGTTCCAAAACACAAGACCTCAAAAGATCTTCAAGTGACTGAATAGTCCTCTCCGTTTGACCATCAGTTTGCGGATGATATGCTGAACTCAAACGCAACTTCGTACCCAAAGCACTTTGCAAACCTTCCCAAAATCTCGAAGTGAACCTCGGATCTCTATCCGAAACAATACTCGACGGTATACCATGCAAACACACAATTCTTTCGACGTACAACTTAGCAAGTCTCTCCATCGAATAATCCATCCTCATCGGAATAAAATGAGCACACTTCGTCAGTCTGTCCACAACGACCCAAATCGCCTCACAATTACTCGATGTTCTTGGTAAGCCCGAAACAAAATCCATAGAGATACTATCCCACTTCCACTCGGGAATAGATAACGATTGCATCAAACCAGACGGCTTTTGATGTTCAATCTTTGACTTTTGACAAGTCAAACATGAATACACAAATTCCGCTACATCCTTCTTCATACCTTGCCACCAAAACATCTTCCTTAAGTCTTGATACATCTTAGTAGCACCAGGATGAATACTCAGACCACTTCTATGCCCTTCCTCAAGAATCCTCTTTCTCAAATCCATACCATTCGGAACACACACTCGATCACGACACCTCATGATACCATTCTCATCAATCCGAAAGTCACCACCTTTACCTTGGTTAATCAATGTCGTAACATCGACTAACTTCAAATCTGACCTCTGACCTTCTCTAGTCTCGTCAAGAATGTCACACGTAAGCTTCAACATCCCAAGCTTAACACACGAAGACGTCGCTTCACAAACCAAACTCAAATCCCTAAATTGCTCCAACAATTCAAACTCTCGCATCATCAACATAGACATATGCAATGACTTCCTACTCAATGCATCGGCTACAACATTCGCCTTCCCAGGATGATAATTCAAACCAAAATCATAATCCTTCAAGAATTCCAACCATCTCCTTTGCCTCATATTCAATTCTTTCTGATCGAACAAGTACTTCAAACTCTTGTGATCACTAAACACATCAAACCTCGATCCAAACAAGTAATGTCTCCAAAGCTTCAACACAAACACAACGGCGACCAACTCTAAATCATGCGTCAGATAATTCTTCTCATGAACCTTGAGTTGCCTTGAAGCATAAGCTACCACTTGCCCCTTTTGCATCAGAACACCTCCCAAGCCCAACAAGGAAGCATCGCAATACACAACGAAGGTTTCTAACGGATCCGGTAAAATCAAAATAGGAGCCGTAGTCAATCTTCTCTTAAGCTCTTGAAAATTCGCTTCACATTGCGAAGTCCAAATGAAAGCTTGACCCTTCCTAGTCAACTACGTCAACGGTAACGACAACTTAGAAAATCCCTCAATGAACTTCCTATAATAACCAGCCGAACCAAGGAAACTTCGAATCTCAGCAACAGACTTAGGAGCTTCCCACTGAGATACAGCTTCGATCTTCGTAGGATCCACAGAAATCCCACCGCTCGAAATCACATTTAGAGAGTTTAGCAAACAACTTCCTCTCTTTCAACACCGATAGCACAACCTTCAAATGCTCTGCATGATCCTCTTCGCCCTTGGAATAAATCAATATATCATCGATGAACACAACTACAAACTTATCCAGATAATCATGAAAGATTCTATTCATATACTCCATAAATACATCAGGTGCATTCGTCACCCCAAAAGGCATCACGGAGTACTCGTAGTGACCGTACCTTGTCCTAAAAGCAGTCTTCTGAATATCCTCAGCCTTTACACGAATTTGATGATACCCAGACCTCAAATCAGTTTTGCTAAACACACAAGCTCCAACCAGCTGATCCATCAGATTGTCAATCCTCGGAAGTGGATACTTGTTCTTAATCGTCACTTTATTCAGTTGTCTATAATCAACACATAATCTCATAGAACCTTCTTTCTTCTTGACCAATAGCACAGGTGCACCCCACGGCGACACACTAGGACGAATAAACTTCTTCTCGAGTAAGTCTTCAAGTTGACTCTTCAACTCTTTCAACCCAGAAGCGGACATTCGATAGGGAGCCATCGATACAGGACTAGTTCCAGGAACTAAATCAATCGAAAACTCGACCTCTCGTTTCGGCGGTAAATCACTTATATTTTCCGGAAATACCTCCGCAAATTCACAAACTATTGGCAGTTCTTCGATCGTCCTCTTCTCCCGAATATCCAAAGTTGCCAACAACATAAACAACTCGACACCATCTTGCACCGATTCATCAACTTGCTTAGCAGACACACACCAATCTTCCTTAGCATCAACCTCAGGAAAAATAACCGTCTTCTCGAAACAATTGATATACACCCGGTTAACTTTTAACCAATTCATACCCAAAATCACGTCGAGTTGCTCTAACGGAAGACAAACTAAATCAATTCCAAAATCCCTACCAAATATACTCAACGGACAATTCAAACACACATAGGAAGTAGAAACAGAACCCATATCAGGTGTATCAATAATCATACTTCTACGCATATAAGATAATATGAGATTCAGCCTCTTAGCACAATCCAAAGAAATGAAAGAATGTGTTGCACCGATATCAATAATGGCAATCAAAGGTGTACCATTAATAAAGCACGTACCTTGGATTAGTCTATCATCGGTAGTGGTCTCCGCACCAGACAATGCAAACACCTTTCCCTTCACTTGCTTCTTCTTCGGCTTATCACATTGCGAACTAATGTGACCTTTCTCACCACAGTTGAAACAAGTTACGTTCGAACCAACCCTACACTTGTTTGCTCTGTGACCCATCCTACCACAATTGAAACACTTCCCAGAATCTCTACTACACTCCGTAGCACGATGGCCTTCCACACCACATTTGAAGCACTTAAGTGGAATAGAAGATACTCCCCCACTTGGCTTCTTGCCAACACTAGATTGTCTCCTCTTCTCATCATATGGTTTTCCCCGATCTTGGTTTTTCCCCTTCAGACTCTTGTAGACAGAAGCACTCTCCCTACTATCCTCGTCATAAATCCGGCTCTTGTTAACCAATTCTGTAAAACGAGTAATCTGTTGGTAACCAATGGCCTTCTTGATATCATGTCTCAAGCCATTCACAAACTTCAAACATTTAGATCTCTCAGCATTAGCAGTATTGTAATGAGGATAATACTTGATAAGCTCCTGAAATCTAGCAGCATAATCAGCAACGGTACCATTTCCTTGCTTCAATTCAAGGAACTCCACCTCTTTCTTCCCACGACAATCTTCTGGGAAATAGTTCTCCAAGAAGGTATCACGGAAAAGAGTCCAAGTAACTTCAATGTTGTCTCCTTCGAACCTCTGAAGAGTGTTATTCCACCAATCTTCAGCTTCCTTCTCAAGCATATGGGTACCAAACTGCACTTTCTGAGCATCAGTACAGTTCATGACTCTGAAGATCTTCTCAATTACTTTCAGCCAAGCTTGAGCTTTCTCAGGTGCATGCTCACCCTCAAAGATAGGAGGATTGTTCCGCTGGAATCTCCCCAAAGCACGGAACTCATCATCATCTCCCTTTTGGTTACCGGTATTCGCATTCGCTTGATGGACATTCGCTTGATGGATCTGACCCATGGATTCAGCCAGCATCCTCAGCGCCTCAGCAATGGCATCGTCATTCCTGCCTGCAACCATTGTCCTAACAACCCGAAACATCAAACAAACAGTATCGATCGTGTCAGATACACAAATCAAATACCACGGAAAACCTACTACTATTGACCAACTGGTCGACCATGCTCTGATACCACTATTGTAACACCCCTTTTTCTACCCCAAATTATTTAGCATATAATCAGAGTAAATAAGCACGCATATAAACAAAAGGGCGTCACGTCAACGTTTTCAAAATTTAAAACTTTCAAAAACCAACAATACACCTGGTCATTCAAAATAACACATTTCACTCCTCATGAATATTCAAGCAATATGCGTTCGCAGCGGAAAATAAAGAATACTCATGTATTTCATAATATGATCCATGTCCCATACCATGATCATCTCTCAATAATCACTTCAAATAAAATAAAACAATTAATGACATAAAGCATATCAAAATAAGATATGAGTTCAATACCACTAATCTACCCAGTGTTACATGACCAGAGCATTGACTCATTACCTAATTTCAAACTAAATACGGAAACTCTTCAGCTAATCTTGAGCGAGCTACCGTCCGCCTACTCCAGCAATACTACTCTGTAGTATCTGCACGATACCCATGTAAAGGTAACATTCAAACAGAAAGGGTGAGAATTCAAATCATTATGAAATAGCATAATAGGGCACAATGAATTAAAACAACAATTCAAGAATTCATCACACTTTGTATTATTATATCACTGATATTAACAAACAATCATCTCACATGCTTCAAACATGCATCACACCCACATCAATACATGCATTCAATGATCACATAACTATAAACGACTCGATGCAAGACAATGTGACTCCATGCATGCGGTACCTCAATGTGAACTCAAAGTTTCACCGCTTTCCGATTTAATATCTAGAATCTAAGCCACGCTTCCGATCCGGACAAGACCAAAGCCCTACGTTTGTTTCCAATGAAGGATCACCGCTTAATACTACGCCTAATCCCAATTAAGGATTAACGTCTGCTACGTTTGTTTCCAATGAAGGATCACCGCTTAATACTACGCCTGATTCCAATTGAGAATCAGCGTCTGCTCATGTGAACCCACAGTTTCACCACTTCCACAATGAAGTCAACCATGCTATGAATGAATGCACACATACCAACACATATGCAATTAAGACTATCTATACCGTCTTAACATTCCACATATCATCATGACTCACAATTGGTACATATACACATTCATCACAACACATCATCTACGATTACATATACACATCCATAACCATTCAATCATTCACAATTCAATAATGGTATACATACACATTCATACAATATATTATCCACCAATACAGGCCAATCATTAAATATGTACACATAGATTTCATTCCAGAACGCACACAACATTTAAATATCAATTTTTCACTTTTCAAACAGTGTTAACCGGTTAACGCAAAACAGAATGCGCTTCTTGGCAATTTTTAACAGTCACTACGCCAAAAACTGGAATAGACACTGCACCTTAGAGGGCGCTTTATTACAAAAGTGCACTCTAAAGTGAAGCGAAAAAATAAGGAGCGAACTACTGGAATAGACAACGCACTTTAGAGGACGCTTTTGTAATAAAGCGCCCTCTAAGGTGAAGCGAAAAAATAAGGAGGAGATAGAGGGACAACAATACAGGGCGCTTTTTAGAAAGCTCCCTCTAAGGTTACCCTTAGAGGGCGCTTTTAAAAAAGCGCTCTATAAGTCCATGTGCATTTCCAGTTTATAAAGCGCTTTTGGAAAGCCTTAGAGAGCGCTTTCATAAGCGCCCTCTTAGGCCCCCTTTAGAGGGCGCTTTTTTTCCATAAGCGCCCTCTAAGGTCCCCTTTAGTAAACATTAAAATTATAACATACTGCGCGTTTTGTTATTTCACTCTCTGTTATTTTCGTTCTTTTTCACGTTAGGGTTCTCACTGCTACGATTTTCGCTACTTCTAAGGCGTTCTCCTTCCACCTCTGTTAGATCTACGACGTTTCCTCCTTCTATTAATTCGTTTTCAGCTGTTCGATTTTGACACCATAGGTATTTTTCTAATCTTCATATTACTTGGTTTCTCTTCTGACGTTCGCTATTGTTCATTTTTGGTTTCATTTTTCTTGGTTCATACATTTATTGAGTATTCTCAACAATAATTATTGTGTTGCAATGCTAGCAATGGAGACTAGGCATTATGGGTTAAATTTCACCAACTGTTCCATTTGTTTCTCAATGTAGAAAAAGGAGGCAGCAATATCTAAAACACCTTCTACCAATCAAAGGTACACTATGCAGCTTATGAGTGTATTTATTCTAGCATACATAGCGTAGCTAGTAACTTAAGAAGTTTAGGTATGGATGTTATTTGATAGAGTAAATTAGAGTCGACTATTCTTCTGTTAGCTTTCAGTTAGACCATTATACAATTCTACATATATATTTTCTAGTCAATGTTTATCTTTTGTAAAAACTATATGATGAATTTTCAGTTACACCATTATACAATTCTACATATATATTCTCTATTTACATTTTTCGTATCTATTTACTTTTGAACCACAGTTATTGTTCTAACAGTAACTAACTTTACATCGGCCCTGTTCAGCTTCGAGCAATTTTGTATCAATTTGACAAATGAGAAGTTACAGCAGCATTTCAACCAGGTTTGATTTTTCTACTATCTCCTGGTAAACAATTTCTATAGACTCAAATAACACTTCATTATTTCATTATGCAACATGTCTTCAAAATGGAGCAAGAGGAATATACAAAGGAAGAAATTGATTGGAGTTATATAGAGTTCGTTGATAATCAAGATGTTCTCGATCTTATTGAGAAGGTGCAACTCACCCTTGCATTTTTGTCATTTTAGAAAAGTTCTATCAGTTTGTCATCTCATTCTTGTTTATAACTTCAGAAACCTGGCGGCGTTATTGCTCTTTTGGATGAGGCCTGGTATGTATTAAATGACAATAGTTCAAATATTTGTATTATAGTTAATGGTTTGTTTATGTCATTTTACATAATGTAAAGTGGCGTTAGCGCATGCAAATATATATACTTTGAGCAATAACTATGTTTTATAGTCATTCTTTTATATATTGTCCTGCTTATTCTTTGTAGTATGTTTCCAAGATCAACGCACGAAACATTTGCTGAAAAGCTATATCAAACACTTAAGGACAATAAGCGATTCAGCAAACCGAAGTTGTCACGAACTGACTTCACCATCAATCACTATGTTGGTGATGTGAGTAAAATACATTTTGGTCTACGCAGTTATATCAACCATGAAATAAAAAGTTAAAAGCTTAGTATATATGTCGAACTTTGATTTCAGGTCACGTATCAAACTGATCTTTTCCTTGATAAAAATAAAGACTACGTTGTTCCGGAACACGCTGCGCTGCTCTGTGCTTCCAAGTGCTCCTTTGTTTCAGGACTTTTCCCACCTTTACACGAGGAAAGTACTAAATCAACAAAGTTTTCTTCTATAGCCACTCAGTTTAAGGTCGGTTTTCTTTAAACATGCATATGCTTGAAAATTATAAGTCTTTTGTATATAACTATTGATCATTGTTATTCTTATTGCTTATGGAATGAAGCAACAACTGCAATCTTTGCTTGAAACATTGAGTGCGACTGAGCCACACTACATTCGTTGTGTAAAGCCAAATAATCTTCTTAAGCCGGGGATATTTGAGAACAACGATGTGTTACAGCAGCTTCGATGTGGGGTGAGTTCAACCCCCATATTAGCCTTGTTCTTTATTATGACATGAATATTTTTGTTTCAAGTTACTTCAAACTCTGTGGATGCCTTTTACAGGGTGTAATGGAGGCAATTAGGATAAGTTGTGATGGATATCCAACTCGAAAGAACTTTGATGAATTTGTTCAGCGGTTTAGTATAATGGAACCTAAGGTTCTAAAATCATGGTATTTACTTCTCCTTTTTTCCGTGTTTTCTTTTTCTGATCATACAGATGAATGTGATTGTACTGAACATAATTAACCACCTAGATTGTTGTCACGGAATTTTTCCGGTTTTAGATGTTCAAATAACACAACTATATCTGAAATAACTAATAATAAATATATATCTACAGTCCTGATGAGATGACGGCTTGCAAGAGACTTCTAGATAAAGCAAACCTTAAAGATTATCAGGTAGTAGTTCTTATCTTAATCTTAGTTATAGCATTTTTATTTGCTCGCCGGTTACATTGAATCATAGATGATGATGCTAAAAAATTTCGAACACGCTATGTATGATAATATGGATTGGAATAAAATGTTGTTTGGGTTTCTTTGCAGATAGGAAAGACAAAAGTTTTTCTGAGAGCAGGTCAAATGGCAGAACTAGATGCATGTCGTGCCGAGGTCCTAGGAAGATCCGCAATCGTTATTCAGAAAAAAGCTCGCACATATATTTGTGAGAAACAGTACAAGTTATTGCGATTTTCTGCCATAGAACTACAAAGGGCTATTAAAGGTATCAATTATTTGAATCCTTTTTGATACTATGTATGAATAATCTTGTTATCCATTTTCTAAGTCATTTAGTTTTACGTATCCTATGAACTTAGCATAGGACAACTTGCAAGACGTCGGTATGAATGCATGAGAAGGGAGGTCGCATCTTTGATAATCCAGAAACAAACCCGCATGTATCTTTCGAGAAGTGCTTATAAAACTACCTATTCCAAAGCTGTTTGTATTCAAACCGGCATGCGAGGAATGGCTGCTAGAAATGAACTTCGATTCAGGAAGCGGACCCTAAGAAGACTGCGGCTAGCAAAAAAAACATACATCTCAGAGATGCTTTTGCTACTTAGTTTTATTTCTTTTTAAGTTATGAATTGGTTGTATATTTAGAATCTTTAGAAGTTAAACGATTATATATCAGTGGATTGTTGTATATGTATGGATTGTTGTATATAAGGCTTGTTGAATGCAATGTGTGAAAAAGGGCTTCAAATTATACAGTTTTAGGTGTACTGCTTCAATATACAGGTTGTCTAAAATAAATAAATAAATATAGCGCTTTTTAAAAAAAAAAATTTAAATAACCACCCACTTTAGAGGGCGCTTTCCAAAATAAGCGCCCTCTAAACCCTTTAAATTTCCACTTTAGAGGGCGCTTTCCAGTAAAAGCGCCCTCTAAACCCTTAAAAGTTTCCACTTTAGAGGGCGCTTTCCAGTAAAAGCGCCCTCTAAACCCTTAAAAGTTTCCACTTTAGAAGGCGCTTTCTTTAAAAAGCGCCCTCTAAAGTGGCCCTTAAAGGGCTTAAAGAGCCACTTTAGAGAGCGCTTTCACCAGGAAAAAAAGCGTTGTCTTTACCTATGCCAGCGCCAGATTAGAGGGCGCTTTAAAGTGCTGTTATAGGCCAAAAAAAGCGCCCTCTTTTCCCTTATTTGGCGTAGTGAGTGTTAACCGGTTAACGCCCTGGATTAACCGGTTAACGCAAGACAGAATGTAATTTTTCAATATCGCAATAGTGTTAACCGGTTAATGCCCTGGGTTAACCGGTTAACGCAAGACAGAATGCAGTTCCTGCGCTAACACGAAACAGAATGCAGATTTCCCCGCATTTTTCATCGTTGGAGGACTTCCGGACCTCCGATTTCGATTCCGTAAAAAACTACACGTTCAGAAAATTATGACTCATCCAATTATATATTCATTCACAGTTTTAGCATAATTTAATCATCACAATTCAAGAGTATTTATCAAGACCTAATAATTCCAAACCATGCCAATTAAGGATTTCAACCTAAAACATGTTCCTACCCATTGACCCAATCATACTAACCCATAATAATAAGGATTTCCCCCCTTACCTTATCAATTTGATGGAAACCTTGACTCCTCTCGTTTTTCCTCTCCTCTTTCTCTATTGTTTTCAGTGCTCAAGTGAATTCTAATTCTCACTTCCTTCACTCTTACTATTTATAATAGTATTCTAGTTGGGCTTAAATCATCTAATTTAATCACTAGGCCCAAGAATACCTAATATTTAAATACCTCTATTTAAATTTAAATAATTAACCACTCACTATGCAACCAAGTTAATTAATTAATTCAATTATTTAATTATTTCTCATATCCACTAGATAATGAATTAATACACCAATTAATTAATTAACACTCCACATAATTAAATTAAAATTATAATAATAATAGTATAATAATTCAATACTAAAAAAAAATGGGTTGTTACACCTCCTAGAAAACATCAAGTTGACCTGAAACAGTAGGAAGAAAATAATTCCATATCCAAACATCATTTGCCCAACTACCCATGTCAGACTACCCATCTCACTGATAGTGGACAATTTCGTTGTTGAAGAAGAGAAAAAAATCCAGAAACGTTTGAAAGAGAGTCTGCTCCCCACACCACTTGTTCCACCAAAGCATAATCATATCTCCAATTCCCAACTTGCACTTAATGTTATTCTCAAACCAATCAAAGGAAAACTTTACCTCGTACCCCTACAATTGTACCCATACCCCTACAAATATTTTTTTTGGACTCAAATACCCTCATATAAATAGGGTATATTTTTCAGAAATGGAATTTTTTTCCAGTTGCGTTTGAACACTTCTGGAAGAGCATTTTTTGGCATTGTAAACCGAAATACTGAGAGTAAGTCTTCCGGTTCACAAAACGTATACCGTAACACTTCTTCAAAGACTTTCGGCGCTGCATTTTTGGGGCATTGAACTGGAACTCTTTAAGAAAGTATTCCGGTTTGTAAGAGTATATACCAGAACTCTTTCTTAAAGACTTCCTGTTTGCATGAACTAAATCAGAACTCTTTTAAGAAGTGTTCCGGTAGTCAACCAATTTTTTTTCACACCGAAACTCTTTTAAGAAGTATTCCGGTGCGTTTTTCTTCTTCTTATTATTATTTTTATTTTTAATTATTTTTTTATAATATTTTTTTTATAGTGGTTCAAAGACGAGGTGTATATGGTAGGATTCCAGACCGCAGTTTAGGCCGGGACGCATTTTCATCTGCAGCAGAGCCAATTGGATATCCAAGAGGGCCGTACGATATGTCTCTTTTGGTAAAGTACGAGCATCATGTTGCTCTCCATTTATGGTTTGGTGAGGTAAATAAACGGGATATATTTGAAAGTGAATAATATTTTAATATTTTATATTGTGTTTTCTAATATGTGTTTTAATTATTTTTAGGAAAGAGGTCCGAAGAAAGAATTAAAGGTTGCTGAACATGGATTAAAGCTGACATCGAGAGTTCCACTAGCTCTTCCATAACAGGTGGAGAGTTGGGTATCTAGATCTGGGTTATATTCACTTCAGAGAACTAGTCTGAACGAGATATACACAAATCTGGTATCTGCATTTGTGGAAAGATGGCATCTAGAGACATCTTCGTTTCACATGCCGTTTGGTGAAATGAGCATTACTTTAGATGACGTCTCATGTTTGCTTCACTTGCCCATCAGGGGTGTCTTCTGGAGTCCTCAGGATGTCACAAAGAGATTGTTGTTGAACTTGCTATTGACTACTTAGGAGTGTCACATGGTGAGGCACAATCACATGTTCGTAGCTGCAGGGGTTATTATTATAAATTGGAGTGGTTATACGATTTATTCGTATAGCATAGAGCTGCTTCTAGCTGGGCATATGCGACCAGTGCATATTTCTTGATGTTGGTGGGTTCCATAATTTTTGCCGACAAGATCTTTACACTTGTCGAGGCACGATATCTCCTACTATTTACGGACTTAGATAGATGTTCGGGATATAGTTGGGGAGCAGCTGCACTGGTTACCCTATACAGATACCTTGGAGATGCGTCCATGTTCAGTTGCAAATAGCTCGGTGGATATCCTACTCTCACAAGCACAAGGTAACCCGTAAGATGTTCTAAGAGTACAACCACATATTTTCCTGTTAGTTCCAACATAATCAACTCTCGATAACTCTTTAGCAATACGTCTCAAAGCAGCTCGAGACACTGGACCACGCAAATAACCATAAAATGAACTTATTTGTGCGTGCTCAACTTCGTAAAAACTCTTTTCAAAAGAAGCTCTAATGTTGCCTAGTTGTAACCTCAAGTTGTTATTCATAGCTTCCCAATATTTGACCATGTCACCTATACTGTTTTCTAACATCTGCTTTAACTTCCAATGAGCAGACTCAACCCTAAAAATATTGAAAATAACACATAAAAAAATACATAGAAAAAATATAACATATAAAAATAACATAGAAAAAATTATAACACGTACCGATTAGTCGTCGTGTTACCTAAATGTAGCACTCGATTAATCCATGCTCCAACAAATCTATGTCTATGTGGAGTCAACCATGTGTCTTTCACATAATTAATAAATCCACTATAATCAACACATGCTTGCTCAAGTTGATGCAACCGTTGACCATACTCAACCTCATCACTAGCCCAAACAACTTCCATCCATAATGTGTTTATCGTCTTTTGCAGGTCATTCACCACATGTTGTTTGCATTTTGCACCAACGTTTTTGTTAATGTGAAATCTACATAGCAAATTAATCAACTTGGGAAACACAATTTCATTTTCTTTCATCAAAGCAAGATCTCTATCTATCAAAGTCACTTGTGGACACAAATCATTATTCACAAACAATTTTTTTAGTTTCTCCAATACCCAACAAAAATTCTCTGTCTGCTCAGACTCCATATACGAAAATGCAACAGCAAAAGTCAACTCGGTTGATGTCATGCCAACAATTTCAAATAGAGGTAGTCTATATTTGTTTGTCTTATAGGTGTTATCCATAACTAACACAATAGGAAAAATATTCAACAACTTAACTGAATCAGGATGGGCCCAAAATATATCTCTCACAACTTCCGAGTCATCCTTTTTTCTACTCCAATACACATAGCATGCATCCTCAATAAGTTTAAACAAATGTTGTATCTCACTTCTAGGACCTCTTATCTCTTTTTGTATCACACTCTTATGCTTGTATACTTGTGTAATCCGAGTGACATTCTCAAGATCTCGGTCTTGCAAGGAAAACAATATGTGTCTAGGTGGTACATGTTTCTTTGTCAAATCAGCAACATGTTGCTTCTCATATGTGGTCAACCTACCAATAAAGGAATGACCTTCTAATCTATCAGGTAAACCATGATTATGGAACCCACATTTTACATCAATCTTCCAACCAGCCCATCTTTCGCCGTAGTCGACCTGATTTTAAATGGACATCCACATTTCTTGGACGCACTTTGGGTTCCACTATCAGTATTCTTGTGTTTCCCACCTTTATCACAACCAAATATTAATTTGTTACTTCTCCCTCTCTTTCCTGTTTCAGTATCTGAACGAGTGATAATAACGATGACTTTATTATCGATTCCAACCTTTTTAATCCATCTGATCACCTCTTCTCGTGTACCAAATCTTTTAGTCGTTAAAAACGCATCAGAAGTATCTACATATATTTGGGGAAGATTTCCCATTCCTACACAAAAAAAAAGTAAAAAAAAAGTATAAAAAAATGCAAACCAGAAGTCTTCAAAGAAGAGTTCCGGAATAAATAAAAACAATACCGGAAGACTTCAACAAAGAGTTCCGGTATGTGTGACTTTGTTTACTGGAACTCTTTCAATAAGTGTTTCGGAACATTTTATTTAAAGAATCGGAACTCTTTGTTGAAGTCTTCCGATTTACTGTTTGCAGTGTTCCTGATGTCTTTGATTTAGTCTTCCGGTTTGAAAAAAATACATACCGGAAGTCTTTTTCCAAGAGTTCCGGTGCGAAGGTGGAATGTGTAATTTTCGGAAGTATCAATTGAATGGTAAAAATGAAATGATAAATTGGTTAAAATCAATTAAGGATAAAATTTGTATTTTTAAAAAATTGTTGGGATATAAGTCTAAACGTAGGGGTATGAAGTAAAATTTTCAGAATAAGAAGATGCTAGTTTGACTGGCTATTTGTTGGTGTTTATGTATAAAGAGAAACAACATTATATTCACCAATGAGAATAGAAATGTAGAAAAAACTTGTTATCATAATAAACTTGTTTCTTGGAACTGACTTTCTATGAATTTGAAGAGTAGATTGATTTTGTATTTTTACGATCGATGGAAAAATCCGATGGATTATCTTAAATTACATTGCTTATTGAAAAAAAAAACAATATTTATGGTAGCATAAAGGAGAATAATTTTGCACTGATTAATCTAAAAGTGAGTTTGGATGCAATATTTTTATGATAAAAAATAATTTTTTCAAAAATTTATAACGACTTATCAAAATTTATTGTTAGGATAAAAACAAGCATGTAAATTTATAAAGTATTTTGTTAAACTTAAATTTAAGAAATTTCAAATGGTAGTAACGAATTTAAATTTCTCATTCATTCTATATAATAAAAATATTAAATTATTTATCATTAATTTTTTAAATTTTGCTAGATGAACACCGTATTTTACAAAAAATTTATATTCATCCTAAAAGTTTTAAAAATTTGCAAATAAATTCTTAATAATATTTAAATTTTATAAATAGGTCCCTTCAAATTTTCAAAAATTCCAAATTGATTCTTATTTTTCTATTTTAAATTTGTCTAAAAAATAAAATTTATGAAAATGATCCCAAAAATTTAACAATAAATCATTTTAATATTCCATCCAAATTAAAAAAAATTAAAAATAAATGCATTTCAATTGAATAATTTAAATTATTTAGAATTTAGAATTTCTTAAAAATTATCAATTATATCCTTCAAGTTTTTTAAACCTCACAAGAATCGGTTTTTTTACCGAGATAACCCACTTTTTCGAAAAAATTCCCAAAATACCCCACTTTTTAGCAAAATTCTCAATCTACCCCACTTTTAGGAGGAGGCGCCAATTGGATTGGCGACCCCTCTTAAAAATTGCAAGGAGGCGCCAATTCAATTGGTGACTCCATTAAAAAAGCCTCAAATAAAAAAACCTCCAACATGAAAGTTGTATATCTTTTCAAGACAATGAATTTCGATATAAATTTTACATCATTTAGATTTTTTATGAGAAAGTTATGGGCAGTTGAAGTTGGACTTCTGAGTTTTTCAACTGTTATCTGACCTATAATGTTTTGTATTATTGCATGTGTTTGTGTTAGAGTTATGAAATTTGGTCCAACATAACAACTGAAGTAGACATCTTAAATTTTCCAATGCACTTGGTCCCACCTCAAAATAATTAAAAATGAGTGAGTTAGGTCCCTGCGAACTTGACCTAAAATTAGGGTTTCTGTCAAAACATGTGTATGTGAATTTTGCCAAAAGGGACCAACTTCAAGCCCTTCTGTTTGAATGATAAAAGCCTCAAATGACAAAACCTTCAACATAAAAGTTATAGATCTTTTCAAGATAATGAATTTGGGTTAAAATTTTGCATCATTTACAATTTTTTTGAGAAAGGTATGGGCACCTGAACTTGGACTCTTTGACATTTTAATTGTTATCTGACCTATAATGTTTTGTATTATTACATGTGTTTGTGTTAGAGTTATAAATTTTTGTCCAACATAACAAATTAAGTAGACATCTTAAATTTTACAATGCACTTGGTCCCACCTCAAAATAATTAAAAATGAGTGAGTTAGGTCCTTGCGAACTTGACCCAAAATTAGGGTTTCTGTCAAAACATGTGTATGTGAATTTTGCCAAAAGGGACCAACTTCAAGCCCTTCTATTTGAATGATAAAAGCCTTAAATGACAAAACCTTCAACATAAAAGTTGTAGATCTTTTCAAGATAATGAATTTGGACAATTTTTTTGCATCATTTGCATTTTTTATGAGAAAGGTATGGGCACCTGAACTTGGACTCTTTGACATTTCAATTGTTATGTGGCCTATAATGTTTTGTATTATCATATGTGTTTATTTTAGAATTATGAAATTTTGTCCAACATAACAATTTAAGTAGACATCTCAAACTTTCCAATGCACCTTGTCCCACCTCAAAATCATAAAAAATGAGTGAGTTAGGTAGTTGGGTAGTTTTGCCAAAATTAGGGTTTCAGTCAAAACATGTGTATGTGAATTTTGCCAAAATGGAGTTTAGACAAAGAAACCTAATGTTTGGAGTTTACACAAAGATAAATTTGATATAATACGAATTGATATTAATAAAATTTGGATTTTACACAAAGAATCCTAATGGTGATGACCGGGATCACCTAACCGACCTCCGGCCCCACATCCCCTAGCTACCCTAACCCTTGGCCCTAACCCACGTTGACGATTCTGCACCGGTGTTTGTTCATCTGATGGTCCAGGAGCGTCATTACCTCCTATAGGAGAAGATCCGCTGAGGTATTCAGCCAACTCAGCATAGTCTTCAGTATTCAGTGATGGTGTACCGGCGTAGCTGAGCTCATGACCCATGCCAGAGAAGTTGGGGTGTGGTTGACTCATGGATGGGCGACCAAGACGGTTTAAGGGAGACATGGGTGTGAATGATGGGTCTAGGAACGGTTGGAAAGGTTGTTGGGGTGTTTGGAAGAGATATGATTGTGGAATGTTTTGGTATTGTGATGTTTGGGGTTCTTGGCTACGGTAGGAGGAGGGGCGGTTAGTGTTTTGGCTAAGGCGACTTTGGTAGGGTGATGGTGTGGGTGCGAAGCGATGTTCGGTCTGAGGTTGATTATCCATTTGTTGGTGGTGGTATGGGGGATGTTCTTGGTATTGGGGTTGGGTGAATGGCATGTTTTGGTTGTATGTTTGTGTGTTTGTGGAACGGAAAGTTTGACGGATAGGTGGTTGTGAGTAACCGGGCTGAGAATGTTGTTGGGGGTTAGATGTTGATCCTTCTTGTGTGTAACTTGTCTGGCGTGGGTCGTAGAGGTACATATCATCGGCGATGAATTGAAATCCAACCGATCTGTACCAAGCCATATAAGTACGACTTGGTTTTACGTCATTTGGCATGACTGCGTCAGTTAAGACATGGTCATGATGGTGCTTCCACTTGCGACACTCTGGCCTTGCGAAGGTTTGCCAAGGGTTGAAGTTCCATTGGCCGTTCACTTTACACATATGCCATTCTCCTAGGCTAGCTGGGGGGTCTGGGATATTCTGGACCATACCGAACTGCAGCTTCACACGATCGGTGTTGTGCATCTCCACTGTTGTGAACCGTATTATCGGTGTGCATGCTGTGCATACGGCTGCGTCTTCAGGGTTGACCTGATGCTCATGATCCATATTAAGGTATGGACGCCAAATGAACTGAAATGTTAAAGACGATAGGATTTAAATGAATGTAGAAAAAGTCAACATAATATGACGAATTAATGAAGTTATTTTGCTTACGTCTGTCGGTCGAAGGTGATCCAACAGGTTGCGATACTGAGTAATACAGTGTCTCGGACATCTGCTGTAATTCATACCGCGTGCCGACCATCTACACCAAAAAGTTAAAATAAATTAGTTATGGGTACTAAACTGTAAGGAAGTAAGTAAAGATATAGCAATTTAAACAACTTACTTTTTTGCAATTGGAAAAGTGAAGGGGTTGTTATTGACCGGTGCTAGAGACGGTAGTCTTGACCATCCCCATGCTTGTAGCAAAACAGCACATCCAGAAAATGTAGATGTGTCTTTGTGGGAGTTTTTGCACAACGAACTATAGAGATAGGCTAGACATGCGGATCCCCAACTGTAACTACCTATTCTATCTACATGTCTAAGTAGAGGTAAGTACATAATATGCATGCTAGAACCACTACCTTCGGGAAATAAAAAGGATCCTAGTAACAACATAATGTAACACCTAGTTTTGATTATTCGAGCATCTTCGGTAGAATGCTCATCTAAATATAAACTATTATAATATGACTTTAGGCGTGAGAGTAGTATACCTTGACCTCTAGCATTATCATCTAAAAAATCAGTGTTTAAAAGCTCCACGCAAATTGAATTTGCATAGTTGGTCTTACCATTAACAGCTTTGCCTTCAATTCGTAGTCCTAAAAGCATGTAGACGTCTTCTAACGTCACGGTACACTCACCGGTTGGAAACCAAAATGTGTGTGTCTCTGGCCTCCATCTTTCGCATAAGGCTAGAATGAACTTGTTATCTATAGACCAAGACACAATCTTGCTAATCTGACCAAAATCGGCGAGTTCAACATAAGGTTGAATCATCGGGTCCATTGGGACAAATTCGTGGACTCGAGTTCGAAACCTTGATACATCCTATAATAGAAATAATATAACACTTGACTAAGTTGGTATTTCAAAATAAAATGGGGATGGTGGAGATGAAACATAAAAAATTAGTATAAGAAAAAACTTACGTATGTTGCGATGTTTGCAACTGTTCCTCTGTGTGCTTCGTCCATTGTGAGTAAAGACATATTGTTGGGGAGTTGGTGTAGATGAAATTGGAAGATGTTGTTGAAGATGAAATTGTAAAAGAAGTAATGTGGATGAAGTAGTGAGAATGTTGGTGTGGAAGAATTGTTGAAGGAGTGGATGTATTTATAGGCAAATGGATGAGAGCATAAAAATTTGTGTTTGCATGGTGTCTCCACCTCATTTGGCGACCATGTACAATCCTAAAGAGGGGGCGGCATTCAAATTGGCGACACCATAGGGTACATGCATGCAAGGCTAGTTCTGAATGCTTGGTTTCGAGGACTGACTCCATGGGGGCGCCATTCAAATTGGCGACCATGTACATGCCTTAAGTGTAGGCGCCAAACCAATTGGCGCCACCATCTGCATGTCTGACACGTGGCATTCTTGTCTCCTGCATGCTGAATAACTCACTTGTGGATGGCTTGCATGATTGACACATCATCTCTGACTATGTTACATGTCCGACACGTGTCTGTCTTGTCTCCTGCATGCTGATGACTAGCTTCTTGATAGCTTGCATGGTTGACACATCATCTAAGACTGTCTTGCATGACTGACACATCATGTCTGACCATCTTAGGTGTCCGACACGTGGCTGTCTTGTCTCCTGCATGCTGATGACTAACTTCTTGATAGCTTGCAAGGTTAACACATCAACTCACACTGTCTTGCAGGATTGACACATCATCTCAGACACGTGGCTCTCTAGTATCCTGCATGCTGAAGAGTCACTTCTTGATAGCTTGCCTGGTTGACACATCAACTCACACTGTCTTGCATGACAGACACATCATCTCATGACTAGCTAGCATGCTTGACACATCAACTCACACTGTCTTGCATGACAGACACATCAACTCATGACTAGCTAGCATGCTTGACACATCAACTCACACTGTCTTGCATGACAGACACATCATCTCAGAACTGACTTGCATGCTTGACAAATTATCTCAGAGTAGCTTCAATGTCCATCACATCATCTCAGAACTAGCTAGCATGTGAGACACTGATACCATCTATTTAAGTGTCTTACTATCAACATCCAAGACACTTCACTCACATTCATCTGCACTTGCAAAATAGTTTTCATCTCCAAAATGTCATCTTCATCATTATACAGTGTCAACGTTCACTGCAACGGTGAAACTTTTGAGTCTGAGCTTCATGGTTTTTGTTTTAGAAACACTGATACCATTAGAGTCACGATGAAGAGAAATGCAACCTTTTTGCATTTGAAAAAAAGAATACAATGCTTTATAGGATCAGGTATTGTGTCAAAGATGACATATCAAAATCCTATATTTTTTGAGAATGGTCAATGCAAGTTTTTCCCCCTTAAGGTACGAGACGATGAAGATGTTGAAAACATGTTTCTTAGTCATGAACATTCAGGCATGGATTGTATCGAGTTGTACATTACTCTACAACCATGTATACCGTCTCAACAGTCTCAACTAACCGATCAGGATGCAGCTGGTGAAGATGCTGCAGATGATGCACAATGGTCAGATGAACTCAACCCAGAAGCAGAAGTAGAAGTCGACGTTGTTAATGAAGAAGAAGAGGAGACCGAGATACAGGTTGATCACATCCTGAACAACGACGATGAAGATGAGGCTCAACCACCACCAATACCTCCTAGTCATGCCTACAATCCTCCTCAACATATGACAAATATGGATCTTCACGACGATGAAACGTCCGACAATGTCTTCTATAATCCGTATCCGAGACCAGTAAGCGAATTAAAGGTGGGAGACATGTTTCGTACCAAAGAAGAATGTGTCTTGGCAATCAAAAAATTCCACATGAACAACTTTGCTGACTTTACAGTCAAATGCACTGATTTTAGAAGGTATGTTATCGAATGTCGTAACATGCTTTGTAAGTTTTGTTTGGCTGCATCTTACAAGAAGAAAAATGACTCTTGGGAGATCGCTTCAATAGACCCACCACACAGTTGCGTTGCAACTAACGTTGAACAACATCACCGTAAACTGAGCACAACTTTGATATGTCAAGACATTCTGCCATTGGTAAATAAAGACCCATCAGTGAAGGTGAGTATAATTATATCCCATATCCGAACAACATATAATTATACTCCATCTTACAAGAAAGCATGGATTGCAAGGACAAAGGCTGTTGAACAGGTTTTCAGCAACTGGGAGGATTCATTCAAGGAATTACCACGGTTTTTATGGGCACTAAAAACTTATGTCCCAGGAACTGTGGCAATTCTGGAGACAGTGCCAACAATGATGCCAGACGGAACCTGTGCTACTGGTAATAGAATATTTCACCGTCTCTTTTGGGCATTTGACCCGTGCATCAAAGGTTTCGCTTTCTGCAAACCTCTCCTGCAAATTGATGGCACTTGGTTATACGGAAAATACAAGGGTACTTTGCTCATGGCAGTTGCACAAGACGGTAACAACAATGTACTTCCCATTGCCTTTGCTCTTGTTGAAGGTGAAACGGCTGGTGGATAGGGTTTCTTTCTTCGACATCTCAGAACGCATGTCGCTCCACAAGCCAATCTATGTTTGATTTCTGATAGACATGCTGCCATCGAAAGTGCCTACAACAACCATGACAACGGATGGCATGATCCTCCTTCTACACATGTCTACTGTATCAGACACATTGCACAAAACTTCATGCGTGCTATAAAAGATAAGAATCTTCGCAAGAAGGTGGTGAATGCTGGGTATGCTTTAACTCAACCGTCTTTTCAATATTATTGTGATGAGATTCGACTGTCTAATGAAGACGCGGGGAGATGGATAAATAACATCCCAGTAGAGCAGTGGACAAGAGCATTTGAAGGTGGTTGTCGATGGGGCCACATGACAACAAACATTGTGGAATGCATGAACGGGGTTTTCAAAGGGATTCGAAATCTGCCGATAACCGCCTTGGTAAGATCAACCTATTATAGGTTGGCTTCTATGTTCGCAACCAGAGGTGAAAGATGGAGTGCAGTGTTAATGTCCGGACAAGTATTCAGTGAGTGTTGCATGAAGGTCATGAAAGAGGAGAGCATCAAAGCTACGACACATGCTGTAACAGTGTTTGACCGTCATAGACAAAATTTCAGCGTCCAGGAAACAATGGGCAACAACGAGGGGAGACCGAATTTAGCCTACGCTGTTAGACTACATAGAAGTTGGTGCGATTGTGGAAAATTTCAGGCCTTCCGCATACCTTGCTCCCATGTCATTGCAGCATGCGCTTATACTCGTTAAGACGCTTACACCCATTTATCTGATGTGTACAAGGCCAGCACCATCATGAATGTATATAGTCAAAGCTTTTCAGTACTACCAATGGAGGATTACTGGCCTCCATATGAAGGAGATATTGTTTGGCACAATGAAGAGATGCGTAGAAAGAATAAAGGAAGGCCAAACAACACACGTATCAGAACAGAGATGGATTCCGCAGATAAAATGATAAGATTATGTAGTATTTGTCGTCAACCAGGACACAACAAAAACAACTGTCCCAATCAAGGAGCATCATCTAGATCTTAAGCTTTTTGTAACATTTTATCTAGATCTTAAGCTTTTTGTAACATTGTATTTCTGTAACAATCAATCATTATATATCATTAAGTTCTTGTTACAACGAGTTTCATAACCAACATCATGACAAAACATTTGAAAACATAAATAATTCTAACTGATTACAACAATCAAATTAATGTCGTCTCGACCGAACATCATTTCCCTAGCATCCTTATCAGTCTTCATTCGCACCCAACCAAAGATATTGTCAAGTCTCTCAATACTTCTGATATTTTCCCCTTCTGGTATTTTCCCGTCTAACCATCGAACCAGCTCCCTCTTCAGTTGATCTAACGCGGTGATGTTCCAAAACAGCATCAGTAATTGAGGTTTGTCTCTCGCATAAATCACCTTACCGTATCGGCGACGAACACCAAACATGATAGCCAAATAATTATATGAGTTGTGAAACAATAGGTCACACAACACATCTATTTATAACACAAAAAAGGCATTTTATGAGGGAGTCGCCAATTGAGTTGGCGCCTCCTTTTAAAACCTACACATAGGCGCCAATTGGATTGGCTAGGGCACCTGCCCTAGCCAATCCAATTGGCGCCTCCATTCAAGTTTTAACAACAGTCGCCATATGAACAACTTTCATGTTCATCAAAAATCCATTTGAAACTTGGAAGCTCATCATTCATTTCAAAACATTATAGGTCATTTTGACCGAAACCCTAATTTTGGGTCAAGTTCGCAGGGACCTAACTCACTCATTTTTAATTATTTTGAGGTGGGACCAAGTGCATTGTAAAATTTGAGATGTCTACTTCAAATGTTATGTTGGACAAAATTTCATATTTCTAAAAGAAACACATGCAATAATGCAATACATTATAGGTCAGATAACAGTTGAAAAACTCAGAAGTCGAACTTCAACTGCCCATAACATTCTCATAAAAAATCCAAATGATGCAAAATTTATATCCAAATTCACTGTCTTGAAAAGATCGACAACTTTCATGTTGGAGGTTTTTTCATTTGAGGCTTTTTTAAGGGAGTCGCCAATTGAATTGGCGCCTCCTCTTAAAAATTACACATAGGCGCCAATTGGATTGGCTAGGACACCTGCCCTAGCCAATCCAATTGGCGCCTCCTTGCAATTTTTAAGAGGGATCGCCAATCCAATTGGCGCCTCCTCCTAAAAGTGGGGTAGATTGGGAATTTTGCTGAAAAGTGGGGTATTTTGGGAATTTTTTCGAAAAAGTGGATTGTCTCGGTAAAAAAACCACAAGAATCCTCAGTTGAAGCTATGAAAGGGTACACAGTAAGTGAAGCAAGGCAATTCCATAAGAATCAGTAGTATCTGATAACAACAAAAAAGTGATGTATAGATTCTGGATTTTTGAACCACAAATTGAAAATAGTTATCATGTGCTCACCACTACGAGTCCACTTGTTATTAGTGGAAAACTTCATTTAAAATTGAGATGGACCTAATGCCTATTCCATCAACAAGTATATCCTAAAAACAAGTGTTCCAAGCAACTGTGATAAGTTTCCTTTTGTTAATATCTACACTTCATAAGAAATTTGAAGTAAAATGTGTGTATATGACCATGATATGCATCAACTTTGACATGTTGAATTCTTTCAACAATTGACAGAAAGCTTATCCTTCTCCTTAACGATGAAGGAGACTCGTTGGTCATCTAAAACTACCATTGTCAATCACATTGGAACATAGGCACCAAATATTTTAGGCTCAAGATCATTCATAGAGTTTACAACAAAAATCTTTAAATTGAGGTTGTTCATCCAAGGTTCAACAAAAAAATTCTAAGCATCATAGAAAAGAATATAACATGATGAATGTTCAGCCTAATTAGTAATTACTGTAAAATAAAATAAAAGAATATTAAATATAGAATTCAATAATTAATGAATTGAGTACAAACTACATCACATAGTCCTAAAAGATCCAAAGTGTCTTATTAACAAGATTCCTAAACATTAAGAAAAAAATCTCAAAAACAAAAAAAGAGCATTTTTTAACATTTATTATAAAATGCTCTTCAACAAAATTATAAAAAAAAATTAATAAAAATTGATAGATTCATAATAATCCATCAAACATAATTAGTTTATTTGTTGCTCATCGCCTGCTTCACAGCATCAGTAGCTTGGTGTGCCTTTGCCTGCATCTGCTGACCAGTCTATATATTAAAAAAAAGAACACAATTAAAAACATTTTTACATTTAATTAATGCGCTTATGATATAATTCTGTTTTATACAATATTACTAATTTTGAAATTAAATCAAAATTGTGTTACCTCTTGCATTGATTCCTTGGCTGATTGAGCAGTATTGCTAGCTTTGTCCATTATGTTGCTAGTTTTTTCCTATTATCAACACAAAAAATACATATAATTAATAGGTTATTATATAAAATTAAGAAAAATAATTAACTTTATGTTTATTAAAAAATTAAACTTTTGCAAATTCTAACTCAGATTATAAAAAATTAATATTATTAAATTAGATGTCAACATTAAAATTTAAATCTTAATTCTCACGATTGGATATGTAATTGTATAATCATTATTATCATTTTGTTTACCGATAAACAAATTTAAATTAAAGAAAGTATATGAAAGAAGAGTATGGAAACCTCAGCTTGGCCCTTGGTCTGTCCAGCATTGTAACTTGTCTTGTTGGAATCCATTTTCTTTGGATATGAAATTTAATTAACTTAATGAAGTGAAGATTATAAAAAATAGTTGAATTGAAGATTAGTGTTTAGATTGAATTGAAGAGTACTGTTGAGATTGAATTGTTTATATAGGGAAATTTTCCCTTGGATATTGCACTAGTTACGCTTCATCTAACATTTAATTTGTAGTAGTGTTCTCCTATTTTATGTTAGCTATTAATTGAAAATGGCTAACTTTAGGCTTAGCTTTGAAAGCAAGTACACCTATGTACAAGAAGGGCATGAAGCCAACATGGAGTCCTAGCAAAATTGCAATATAATTGTGTTTTTGAAGAGGCATAAAGGCAACATAAATTATGGACTAGTAAATGCATACAGTGAAAATATGCCAAAAAGCTTCTCCTTCTCCTTAATGATGAAGGAGACTCATTGGTCATCCAAAACTACCATTTCATTGTCAATCTCATTGGAACATTGACACCAAATATTAGGCTCAAGGTCATTCCTAGAATTTACAACAAAAGTATTTAAATTGAGGTTGTCCACCCATCTTTGTAGAAAAGATGTAAGGGACATCCAAGGTTAAACAAAAATTACTAAGGGAGGTTTGTGTTTAGAGATTTGTCTATTTAAAGTATGTTTTGAAGGAGAGTTGGCTAAGCATATCACTTTCTAAAAAAATTCACTTCATGAGAAGGTGATGTGTTTCCAGACTTTGATCTGGCGCTTTAATTTCTTCTAAGTTTAGATTTCTTTTTTATTACTTCTCCTCTTGGATTTGAAAGTAACAAGTCGAAAACCATCATTCTTACTCAAGTGGATTTGGTCACAAAAATCTTATTGTAACATGGTCTCAGTTGCTTCTACCTCTTGTTAAATATGTAATTATTTGTATTAAAATTGAAATTGTGTGTTTGTATTTGACGGGTGTCGATATCGGATTATATCGAGTAGAGTCTGTATTTGCTATATTTGACAGAAAGTCAAATATAACATGTTTAAGCATATAGTTATCGAAGGAGTCGACAAAGTTGAAATAGTTATCTTAACTTAGTTTTAGTTGAGTTAGTTATTTTATAATTACTTTGAATGGAAGTAATTTTTTCCATAAATAGAGAGAAACTCTATTTCATTTGTAACTAAGTGTGAGAAAGCATTGTGTAGAATACAAAATCATAGTTGTGAGCATTGTGTAGATTACGAAATCATAGTTTTGATTAACACACTTTATCAAACACTTAGAGTGCAATTTGCACAACAACATTACATTCTTCTTCTTTCTCCAGAATTTATTTTTTCTCTCACTTTTATTTTGCATTGTTTTTCTTTTTTCAATTCTCTGTGTAGTTAGAATCACCTTGCAACTAAGGAGTGTTTGTTTCACCTGAGTAAATTGTAAAGAACAAGAGGTGTGATCAATATGTGAGATTGATTCTTGTTCATCATGATTGATTCAGTTAACTTCATGATTAGAGTTTTCCCAACATCTAGTATCTAGAGCACTGATTGTAAGAACCTTGGGTCACATTAAATCACGATGAATCATCCGAACGGGCATTTTCTGATGAATCTCCCCATCTTGAATGGTAATAACTTTGAAAATTGGTGCAAGCAAATGATTGTTGTTTTCTATTATTAGGATCTTTGGGATATTGTGAATAATGGAGTAACACCAATTGGAGAGAATGCTACAGATGAACAAAAGGCTGCACAGAAAGATTTAAAGAAGAAAAATTACAAGGCTCTCTTTGTAATCCATCAATGCGTTGATCCAAACAACTTTGAGAAGGTTGGTGATATAGATTCAGCAAAGGAAGCATGGAACATCCTGGAAAAATCATTTGGAGGCGCTGAGAAAGTGAAGGAGGCAAGGTTACAAACTCACAAAAGAATGTATGAATTTCTTCAGATGGACGACAATGAAAATATGGTTGATTTCTTCACTAGAGTAACAAGATTGGTGAATCAAATCAAAACATGTGGAGAAGTGTTGACATCAAAACCTGTAGTGTCAAATATTTTGAGGTCGTTGCATCCAAAGTTCAATCATGTGGTAGTAGCCATAGAAGAATCGAAGGATTTGTCAAGTATGAGAAAAGAAGAGCTTCAAGGGACTTTTGAATCTCACGATCAAAGAATTCCTAAAAGAACTGCAAACAAGTCGAAGGCTGGTGTGGCTTTGCAAGTTCAGTCAAATTAGAAACACAAAGGAAGATGGAATGGTAACAAGGGCAGAGGAAGTTATAATAATTAGATAGGTAGAGGAAACCATCAAGAAGGTAGTTCATTGAATCAGAGGTAATCTTCTAACCAAGGAAATCATAGAGCTGGTAGTGCAGGTAGAGGAAGAGGCGATGGAAGAAAACCTGATAAAAGTCTTATTCAGTGCTACAATTGTCAAAAGTTTGGCCATTATGTAAGTCAATGCCAAGGAGGTAAGAAAGATCAAGAAAGTGATGCAAAGCTTGCAGAAGACAAAGTGATGCTAATGGTAAAAACAAAAGAAGAAGAAATATTCAAAGATCAATGGTATCTCGACACAGGTTGTTCGTTGCATATGACTAGAAGAAAAGATTGGCTTATAAACATTAGTCCCCTGTCGAAGAACAAGGTAAAATTTGCAAACAACAATATCTTATCTTCTAAAGGTATTAGAGATGTTATGATCAAGAGAAAGGATGGTAAACAATTAGTAATTTCCAGTGTGTTGTACATACCTTGCATGGAGATTAATATGCTAAGTATAAGTTAGCTGATCAAGAGGAGTTACAAAGTATTGATCGAAGATAGAACGGTGAGAGTGATCGACTCAATAAATAGGTTAATCTAGAAGGCTCCTATGTATTAGAATAGAATCTTTATGATTGATCTTGATGTGTTGGAACACAAGTTCCTAGAGACGGCACCTAGCATAGATGAACGGTTATGGAATTATAGACTTGTTCACTTGAATTTTAATGACATTAGTACTCTAAAGGGGAAAACATGGTTTCAGGCCTACAAGAAATCCATATTCCATAAGAAGTATGTGAAAATTATGTTCAAGCAAAGAAACACAAGAATAGCTTTAGCAAGGATGCAAGAAGCAAGTTGAAATCCACTCTCAAGATAATCTACTCAGACGTGTGTGGTCCTCTCCAGGTATATTCAATTGGAGGTAACAAGTACTTTGTTACATTTATTGATTATTATATTAGAAAGTTGTGGACCTACTTAATCATGAAGAAAAGTGAAGTGGTCGATGTTTTCACTAAGTTCAAAGCTATGGTCGAAAGACAGAGTGGTCACAAGATTAAGGTTCTAAGGACAAATAGAGGTGGATAGGATGTGTCAAACGATTTCGACACAATATGTACAAAAGAAGAAATTGTGCATGAGGTGATTACACCATACACTCCTCAACCAAATGGTACTGCTAAGAGAAAGAACATAACCATTATGAATATGGTGATAAGTATGTTAAAAGGAAAGCATCTCCCAAATGAGCTATGGGGTGAGATTGTGTCGACTGCAACATACATATCGAACAAATGTATGACAAACAGCTTGAAGGTATCCCACCAGAAGAATGTTGTTTTGGTGTCAAACCTAGCTTAAGCCATTTGAAGGTGTTTGGATCCATAACACATAGACATGTGCCAAATAAACTAAGAGGAAATATGGATGATAGTTCGAGTCAGATAATCCTAGTAGGATATCATTCGAAAGGTGGATACAAACTGTTTGACCGAGTGAGCAAGCAAGTCGTGATCAGTAGGGATGTGATTTTAGATGAGCGTAAGGAGTGGGATTAGACTAAGAACATCAAGACGGATTCTGTGAGAATCATGTGTCTTGAACCAACTGATGAAACTGGTAGATAAGTTCAACAAGTTGCTAGAGAAGTTCAATAAGAAGTTGTCGAAGGTCAAGCTAGCACAAGCAGACCTCAGAGAATCAAAAACATGCTTGTAAGACTGCATGAATATACAATCATATCAAATGACGTGTTCAATGATGAAGGTGAATTAGTACATTATGCGTTTTGTACAAAACTATGGTGGATGAGATGAAATCCATAGAAGACAATGATACCTAGTCACTGGTCAAATTACCAGAAGGGAAGAAGGAAATTAATGTGAAATGGGTATACAATGTCAAACTGAATCCAAAATATGAAGTAGTTCAACACAAGGTGGGACTTGTAGTGGAAAGGTTTATTTGAAATTCTGGTATCAGATATGAGATGTCGAAGGTAATGTCACGACACTAATATCTGAACATCAAGTGAAATATGAACATAATAAAAACCAGGAAACAATTGAAAAACGACATAAACAATTGTTAACCCAGTTCGGTGTAAACACACCTACGTCTGGGGGCTACCAAGCCAGGAAGGAAATCCACTAAACAAAATTAGTTCAAAGACTCCCAGCAAACCACTTCAAGTTACAGTCTTTTCACCTAATCTCTACCCATGTGATTTCTATCTAAGAACTCTTAGACATGAGACCCTACTCACTCCCCCTCAATCACAGCAGTGATAATAGAAAAAATACCAAAAAAATGAAGACACACTTCAAGGACACACACTTGATCTTGCTTAAAAGTTTCAATCAAGTAAAAAAATACACTCGTACTTCAAAGCTTAGAGTGGACAAATTACAACTCAAAAACTCAGTCCAATTCACACAAACACAAGATGGATGAATGGCTCACAATTCACAAATGCACACAAGACTAAAGCCCTAATACTCACTCACTTCACCGTTCGTGTTTTCTATATCTAAAACAGGGTTTACATAGTCTTTAAATAGACACTTTCTGAATGGGCATGGGCAGCATGAAACCCTAATTCTATTTATTGTGTATTCTCTAAGAAATAGCAGCAAATCATTCCTTTTCAGGAAACAGAATATTCTGGCTTTAAATAGAATTACTCCTTGAATAATGCATGCAATCTCCACATAAGCACACAAAGACTTGCATGAAAAGCGCAACAACAAAATACATAACATTCAGACTGAATGTTCTGTATGCACATGTCATAACATCGGGTCTGACATCTTGAATAAATCCCGCACAACCATATCAAACAACCTGCAGAAAGCTGATATCATATGCCAAGACTACAAGCGTGACATCTTGTGATAACACTAAGTTTTACCAAAATTTATGCCAATTCATAGAACCAACAAACTCCCCCTTTGGAAAATTTTGGCTAAAACAACACGTTCACAAGAAATCAATCAAAGCATCAGTTCAGCAGCAGAAGAAAAGATACACACATCACTAGCAAAAATAACAACTAGTAAACACACAAGAACTTGCACATACAACACTAGCAAGAACCAACTAGCAAACATCAGGACACACAAGTGCTTGTACTCTCCCTCAAGTCCATGCAACTTCCCAGAACATAACAGCTCCCCCTTAAGCCAGTCCACAATAAGCAACAACCATACTGCTTCACACAAACAGAACACAGAGAATTCTCCCCCTGTACCAAACAAATAAACACCAGAATTCTCCCCCTATATCAAACAAGCAGAGCAACAAAAATACTACAGAGCTAAGCTAAGATACTCAGCTACATCTACAACTACTTCTCCCATTTTTTAGCCAAAAGAGACCAAAGAGACAAAATAAATGTCTATCTAGTCATTAACAGAAATACCAGAAGTTAAAGAGTTACATCACCAAGTACATACACAGCTGTAAGAATTCTGAGAATCAAACAAAAAAAACACAAAGAATTCCACCAAAAGACAAAAAAAAAACCCATCAAAATAAGAGGTACCAAAGCCAACAGAGCTACTCAGTAGAGCTTGAGTTTGCAGCCTCTTCAGCAGCACCAGAAGCAGAATTGCCACTCGCATCATCATTGTTAGCAGACCTCTCACTAGAGGTGTGGGCTTAAGCTTCTTCTTCATGGCTGACATTAGCATGTTCAACATTTTCACCCTCAGCCTGCTCCAAGCTTTCAATCAAGGCTTCCAAAGATTATTTTCTAGTTGTGGCTACCCTAATCCCTTCACCTAGCTCTTTGCATGTCTCCTTAAGCTCAACAATTGCTCCAACTTTTGACACTGGCCTCCTCATGGAAGATGTCATGACAATGTCCTCGATATGACTCCCTTCAAAGAGTTTGTAGTGCACAGACAGAGCTGGTTTTCTCCTACTAGGTAAATCATTTGAGCACAGAATACCAGGATGTTGATTCAAGATAATTCCACAGATCATAGAGGGAAAAGCAATTGGCAGCTTAACTGCGTTAGTAGTTATATGCTTGATGATTTGATCAAACATATATCTACCATAGTCAAATTTCACTTTTGTCCCAACAGCAAAAATAAACCTCCCAAGAGTATTAGCAATGGTGGAGATATGGTTGGTAGCGACCCCGTTAGCAACTCCTATTTTATGCAGGATATGATACTTGATAGTCAACTTCCCAGCAGGAAGATGCTTTTTAAAAGGCCAAATTGCTTAGCTGTAATCTCCCTACAGACCTGATTGTCTGTAACCTCTAATTCTCCTGCACCCTCATTATTTCTGCCTAAAAAATTATTAATAACAGTAGGAGAGAATGTTATACACTTACCTCTCACATACACCTTGCAGAACTCTTTGCTTTTCTTATCAGAAATATCCTCAAGAATATTAACAATAAATTCCTTGACTAAACCTTCGTAGCATTGAGAGAACCCAACAACAGTCTTCAAAAGCTCAACAACTTGTATCAGGTCCATGACGTCCTTGACATCAACAACATCTTTTCCAAATTCCCTTTCCACAGCTACCTTTCTCTGAATCACAAATTTCCACTTAGCAGCTCCATCCTCAAGATGGAAGGAGATGTTATCCAAATGAATAACATGTACTTTAATAGGAGACTTCCTAATAGTAGTTTTCTTCGCATGCGAGATGTCAGGGACATCTTCCTCAACATCCTCTTTAGGCTCAGAATCATCTCTGACCTTCCTCTTCTTTATTTCAACGTTGCTCCATAGTTTGGAGGGACCAATGACAACAGTCTTCTTAGCTTTTCTAGCTGACATAAGTTCAGCCACACATTTTCCTTTGCGAGTCTTCATGCGTTTAGCCACACTTGGCTTTATGTGATGAATCAAGCTTTCCTCTTGATCATCAGAGCTACCATCCTCTAGATCAATCACAACATTTTTATTATCATGCTTCTCAGAGTGGGAAGCATTAGCCGTGTTAGAGGCCACATATTTCCCTTTGTCAGTCACGGTTTTCCCTAGAGAGCACAACCCTTCAGCAGCCACTGCCTTTTCAGAACTGGAGGAATCATCACCCTTACCACTAGGTTGTTTAACCTCAGGAGGGGGATACATTTGAGCAAGGGGAGTAGAAACCCCCCTTCACAGAGTGGCCTTCATTAAGAATTCTAGTAACTATGTCTCTTATAACACAATCAGTATAGTGTGTTCCTTCCTTATTCTTCGTGACAAGAGTTGAACCAGACGAAATACTAGAGGGATTACCTTGATTAGAATATGCAGAAGCGGAGGCATCAATGGAGATGGGTTGGTTCAAATCAATGTTTACGGAGGGAATAACAGAGAGAGGAGCAACATCTAGAATCTCATCATTAGGGACGCCCATGGGAGGAACACTAAATTTTGGAGTGAACTTAGTATTTTTAGAAGCAAATGTATCTTGATGTTGTGACATTTTGGAGTTTTTATGGAAAAAGTAAGGTTGCCCTAGCAGAGGTTTATGGAGAAGGAAAAGGAGGATGGAATAGTTGGAGTAGGTAATGGGGTTATGGGGGTAGCGCATGAAGATGGAATAGATGGTATTTCCAATACAAGGTAATGATTTACCATAATGGGGGCACTTTATTTTAGGAAAATAGACTATAATTTGAGTATTTTTTCCACTCCAAATTAATTGCTACAAATTTTCATAAATGCAAATCCCTAATTTCCCTCTCAGGGATTCAAATTGATTTACATCCAAGGCCTTTGTAAAAATATCAACTAACTGCATCTTAGTAGCAACATGCTCTAAGGCTACAATCTTATCCTCCATAAGTTCTCTAATAAAATGGTGACGGATATCAATATGTTTGGTCCTGCTGTGCTGAATAGGGTTCTTTGAGATGTTTATAGCACTCAGGTTGTCATAGTACAATGTCATGACATCTTGTGTGACATTGTATTCAGTCAGCATTTATTTCATCCACACCAGTTGAGAACAACTACTTCCAGCTGCTATGTATTCAGCTTCAACATTAGACAGAGAAACAAAATTTTGCTTCTTACTAAACCATGATATTAGATTGTTCCCCAAGAAGAAACATCCTCCTGATGTGCTTTTCCTATCATCATCACTTCCAGCCCAATCAACATCACAATAGCCAGACAACATAGAATAAGATCCAAGAGTGTATAGCATCCCATAGTCACAAGTGCCATTGAGATATTTCAGGATCCTTTTCACTTGGTTTATATGGCTCACCTTTGGTTCAGCTTGATATCTAGCACATACACCTACAGTAAAAGCAATGTCAGGCCTGCTTGCTGTAAGATATAGCAGACTCCCTATCATGCTTCTGTAGAGACTTTGATCCACACTGACACCATTTTCATCTTTAGACAACTTTAGATGAGTAGGAGCAGGTGTCCTCTTGTGGCTTGCATTCTCCATGCCAAACTTCTTAACTATATTCTTGGCATATTTACTTTGAGATAGAAAGGTAGAATCTTCCATCTGCTTGACTTGCAGGCCAAGAAAATAAGTTAGTTCTCCAATAAGACGCATCTCAAATTCAGACTGCATTTGTTCAACAAAATGTTGAACCATCTTACTTGACATCCCACCAAACACAATATCATCCACATAGATCTGAGCAATCATGAGCTTTCCTCCTTCATCTTTGACAAATAAAGTCTTATCAATGCCTCCCTTTCTGTATCCATTGTCAACGAGAAACACTGTGAGTCTCTCATACCAAGCTCTAGGAGCTTGTTTCAACCCATAAAGAGCTTTCCTCAACTTATACACATGCTTTGGAAGATTTGGATTTGTGAATCCCTTTGGTTGTTCAACATATACTTCCTCATTCAAGTAGCCATTTAAGAAGGCACTTTTCACATCCATTTGGAACAGTTTAAACTTCAGAATACATGCCACTCCTAGCAATAATCGAATGGACTCCGGGCGAGCTACAGGTGCAAATGTTTCATCAAAGTCAACTCCTTCAACTTGAGTGTATCCTTGAGCTACTAACCTTGCTTTATTCCTAGTAACCACACCTTTTTCATCAGATTTATTCTTGTATACCCACTTTGTTCCAATAACATTTATTCCTTCAGGTATTGGAACCAAATCCCATACTTCATTTCTCTTGAATTGCCCTAACTCTTCCTGCATGGCATTGATCCAGAATTCATCAGTTAAAGCTTCTTTAACATTCTTAGGCTCAACCTTTGACACAAAACAGGCATGTGAGATCACTTCCCTTGATCTAGTGGTGACTCCTTTATTTAGATCTCCTATAATAAGATCTTTAAGATGATCCTTCTGAATTTTGGTAGAGGGTCCCTTGTTTACTTGATCAGCTTCTGGTTCAGCCTGGCTGGACTCACTCTCACTACTTTTATCAGAAGGTTTAGCTGGGGCATCATTAAAAAATGTTTCAACATCATCTGTGACATCAGTCTCTTGATCATTAACAACAACATTAAAAGATTCAATCATAACTTTAGTTTGGGAATTAAAGACTCTAAAGGCTCTGCTGTTTGTTGAGTAGCCTAGAAATATTCCTTCATCACTCTTGGGGTCCATTTTCCTTCTTTGTTCACGATCAACCAGGATATAGCATTTACTACCAAACACATGGAAGTATTTGACAGTAGGTCTTCTTCCCTTCCAGACTTCATATAAAGTGGTTGAGGTCCCTTTTCTCAAGGTTACTCTGTTGTGAACATAACAAGCAGTGTTCATAGCTTCAGCCCAAAAGTGGTAAGGCAACTTCTTAGCATGAATCATAGCTCTAGAAGATTCTTGGAGAGTTCTATTTTTCCTTTCCACCACACCATTTTGCTGAGGGGTAATGGGAGAAGAGAACTCATGTCCAATCCCTTCAGATGAACAAAAATCAGCAAATTTACTGTTTTCAAATTCTTTCCCATGATCACTTTTGATTTTGATAACATGACTCTCTCTTTCTCTTTGAAGTATTTGGCAAAGGTCTTTGAACACATCAAACACATCAGATTTATCCCTTACAAAATTCACCCAGGTATATCTGGAGAAGTCATCCACCACAACATAAGCATACCTTTTTCCACTAAGACTTTCCACCTGCATAGGCCCCATCAAGTCCATGTGGAGAAGTTCCAACACTTTAGATGCGGTGTCATGTTTGATCTTCTGATGTGACATCTTTGTCTACTTTCCAATCTAACATTCACCACATACTCTTCTTCAATCTTTAATTTTGGGATTCCTCTGACAGCTTCAATAGATATGATCCTCTTCATCCCTTTAAGATGCAGATGACCCTGTTTTTTATGCCACAGTTTCACTTCTTCTTCTTTAGATAGAGCACATATTGATGAATAGCTAGTTTCTTGAGGAATCCACATGTAACAGTTGTCCTTAGATATGACTCCTCTCATGATCACTTCATTTTTTGCATTAGTAACTAAGCATTCAGTTTTTGTGAAGTTCACATTGAGACCTTGATCACATAGTTGACTGATGCTGGACAGGTTTGCAGTCAATCCTTTAACAAGCAACACATTATCAAGGTTAGGAACTACATATTAATTTAGCTTTCCAATCCCCTTGATTTCACCCTTTGCTCAATTACCAAAAGTTACATAGTTGGTGACATGAGATTGGAGGTCAACCAACAGATTTTTGCTTCCAGTCATGTGTCTGCAGCATCCACTGTCAAAGTACCAATCTTATTTGGCTGAGACTCTGAAGGAAGTGTGAGCTACCAAGTTAGTAGCACCAACCCTAGGAACCCACTGTTTTCTGTTAGAAGAGATATGTTGTTTAGGTCTAGGTTTATGAGTAGGACTGGGATAACCATACAACCTAAAGCAGAATGGTTTTATGTGACCAAATTTCCCACAGTAATGACATCTCCATCTTTGGTATTTTCCTTTTGAGTGCTTATGTTTTCTTCCGTTGTGATGTTGAGACATCTGATGTGACATCTTTGGTTTGCTATCAGAGGGACTACAATCAGGAGAAGATTCATTGAGCCCAAGACCAATCATGTCTCCTGCCATCTTTCCAGCCTGGAGGATTTTGTCTAAGGTGTCAGATCCACTGTTTAGCATTCTGACAGACTTTGTCATCTCATCCAGTTTGGAATTCAGGAACAAGGCTTCAATCTTCAAATTAGAAATGGTTTCTAAGTGTTCTGTCTTCTCAGCCTCTAGTTGGGTTATCAGTTTCTTATGATTCTCCACTTGTTGACACACTTCTTCACTTCTGAAACACAACTTCCTATAAGAAGTAGCTAATTCATCAAAAGTTAATTCATCATCACTGGAATCTTCATCAGGATCACATCTCCCAGTTAAGGCAATCACAAGATTGGTAGATTCTCCTTCTGTTTCACTTTCAGAGTCATCATCAGACCAAGTAGCAGCAAGACTCTTCTTCTATTTCTTGAGATAGGTCCCACATTCAGCTCTAATGTGACCATACCCTTCACATCCATGGAACTGAATTCCTCTGCCTTGTTTGGATTTTTCTTTAGATCTTGACATTAGACTTTGACCTCACATCCATCCTCTTCAGGATTTTGTGGAATTGTCTTCCAAGTAACACTAAGTCATTTGACATACCTTCATCAGTATCCTGACTACTTTCTTCCTTTTTATCTTCAGTGTTGGACACAAAGGCTATGCTTTTGACTTTCTTTTCAGATCCATCACTCATTCCAAACTCAAATGTTTGGAGGGATCCAATTAGCTCATCCACTCTCATCTTGCAGATATCTCGAGATTCTTCTATGGCTGTCACTTTCATGGCAAATCTTTTTGGAAGTGACCTGAGAATTTTCCTCACAAGCTTTTCATCTGACATCTTCTTACCCAGGGCATCTGAGGAATTAGAAATCTCAAGAATATTCATATGGAAATCATGAATACTCTCATCTTTTTTCATCCTCAAATTTTCAAACTTGGTAATAAGCAGCTGCAATCTAGACATCTTCACTCTAGAGGTACCTTCATGAGTGGTTTTGAGAATATCCCAAGCATCTTTAGCCACCTCACAATTGTTCACCAGTCTGAAGATGTTCTTATCAATCCCATTGAATATAGCATTCAATGCTTTAGGGTTTCCAAGAGCTACTTCATCCTCCTCCTTGGTCCATTCTTCCTCAGGCTTCTTATCAATTGTAACTTCTCCATCCTTAGTAATGAAAGGATGTTCTCGGCCTGTTATAACAGCTTTCCAAGTCTTATTGTCCAAAAATTTCAATAAGGCTACCATTCGAGGTTTCCAGTAATCATAGTTAGATCCATCCAGAATTTGTGGTCTATTTACAGATCCTCCGTCTCTGTCCATAGTACCAGAAAATAATGTCCCAAGATCTCACCCAAAACCAGAGCATGATGCCTGCTCTGATACCAATTGAAATTCTGGTATTAGATATGAGATGTCGAAGGTAATGTCACGACACTAATATCTGAACAACAAATGAAATTTGAACAGAATAAAAACCAGGAAACAATTGAAAAACGACACAAGCAATTGTTAACCCAGTTCGGTGCAAACACACCTACGTCTGGGGGATACCAAGCCAGGAAGGAAATCCACTAAACAAAATTAGTTCAAAGACTCTCAGCAAATAACTTCAAGTTACAATCTTTTCACCTAATCTCTACCCGTGTGATTTCTATCTAAGAACTCTTAGACATGAGACCCTACTCACTCCCCCTCAATCACAGTAGTGATAATAGAACAAATACCAAAAAGAAAGAAGACACACTTCAAGGACACACACTTGATCTTGCTTAAAAGCTTCAATCAAGTAAACAAATACACTCGTACTTCAAAGATTAGAGTGGACAAATTACAACTCAAAAACTCAGTCCAATTCACACATCAACAAGATGGATGAATGGCTCACAATTCACAATTGCACACAAGACTAAAACCCTAATACTCACTCACTTCACCGTTCGTGTTTTCTATATCTAAAATAGGGTTTACATAGTCTTTAAATAGAAGCTTTCTAAATGGGCCTGGGAAGCATGAAACCCTATTTCTGTTTATTGTGTATTCCCTAAGAAATAACAGTGAATCATTCCTTTTCGGGAAACAGAATATATTGGCTTTCAATAGAATTACTCCTTGAATAATGCATGCAATCTCCACATAAGCACACAAAGACTTGCATGAAAAGTGCAACAACAAAATACATAACATTCAGACTGAATGTATTGTATGCACATGTCGTAACATCGGGTCTGACATCTTGAATAAATCCTGCACAACCATATCAAACAACCTGCAGAAAACTGATATCACATGCCAAGACTACAAGCGTGACATCTTGTGATAACACTAAGTTTTACCAAAATTGATGCCAATTCATAGAACCAACATTCTTCAGAAAGAAGGAATCAACTATGATGTAGTGTTTACACCATTAGCTAGAATCGAAACAATCAAATTGGTTCTTGGTTTAGCCAATATACATAATTGGTTAATATGTCAGATGGACATGAAATGTGCATTCTTGAATGTCCTTCTAAATGAAAGGTGTATGTAACATAACTAGTTGAGTTTTTGAAACAAGACCAAGAAAGGAAAGTATACAAGCTGCATAAAGCCATGTATGGATGGAAACAGGATCCAAGATCATGTAAGAAGAAGTTGGAAGACTTTATAAGAGAGAAAGAGTTTGAGAAGTGTTAGACAAAGCATGGCATGTATGTCAGGAGAAGTAGGAGTGAACTGCTTATTCTATGTCTCTATGTCGATGACTTGTTGATAACAGGCAGTTGCAAGAAGGAGATTGAAGACTTCAAACATGAATTAAGTAAGGAGTTTGAAATGTCATACTTGGGGAATCTCTCATACTTCCTTGGTATCGAGTTCTACAAGAGTAGTTGAGGTTTGATGATGCACCAAAGAAGATATGCAGGTGAAATACTCAAGAGATTTGAGATGCAAGATTGAATCCCAACTTCGACTCCAGCTTAGCACATATTGTAACTGTCGAAAGACTCAAAAGAAGATGATGTCAATCCAATGCAGTACATAAGACTCATTGGATCACTTCGATACCTTTGTCACACAAGGCCAAACTTAGCTTAATATGTAGGTATGGTAAACAGATTCAAGCAGAAGCCAAAGGTATCTCATCTTACAGCCACCAAGAGGATACTAAGGTATCTCAAAGGAACATTCAAATATGGTATTTTATTTCCTTCAATCGATGAAGGAAAATAATGTAAGCTTGTAGGCTACACTGACACTAGTTGGTGTGGTGATGCTAAAGATAGAAAGTAGACATCAATATATGTGTTCATGTTAGGTGGTGTGCCAGTCGCATAAAGTTTAAGAAAGGGACCAATGGTAGCTTTATCATCATGTGAGGTATAATAGTACTAACTTCGCTATGTGCATGCCAAGCAACATGGATGATGGATCTAATCAAATAAATTACATGGAAGAATCATGGAGTAATGACCACGAAGATCCACAACATATATGTTATCAACCTAGGGAAGAATCTGATAGCACACGGAAAAAGAAAACACATCAAAATAAGGTTTGATTACCTGAGAGAACAGGTAGCAAATGAAAGGTTGAGCCTGGAGCATTGCAGATCAAAGAATCAAATTGCAGATATAATGGCGAAGGTTGTGCAAGTCAATTTGTTCAAGAGATTAAGAACAATTATGAATGTAGATAACTTAGACATAATGAATTAGGTGGTGTGTTAAATATGTAATTCTTTGTACCGAAGTCGAAATTGTGTGTCCGTATTCGATGGGTGTTGAAATTAGGTTGGGTTAAATAAAGCCTGTATTTGCTATATTTAACAGAAAGTCAAATATAGTTTGTCGAAGCATTTAGTAGTTGAAGGAGTTGACAGAGTCAAAACAGTTAGCTTAACTTAGTTTTATTTGAGTTAGTTACTTTTTAATTACTTGGATGTAAGTAATCTCTTTTATAAATATATATGAGCAATATTTCATTTGTAACTAAATGTAAGGAAGCATTGTTTAGATTCTTCAATCACAGTTGTGATTAACACACTTTATCAAACTTAGTATGTAGTTTGCACAACAACAATACATTCTTCTTCTTCCTCCAGAATATGTTTTTCTCTCACTTTCAATTTCCGTTGTGTTTCTCTTTAAATTCTTCGTGCAACCAATGAGTGGTTGTTTCACCTGAGTAAAGGGTGGAGAATGAAGTAGTGTGATCAATCTATGAGGTTGATTCTTGTTCATCAAGATTTATTCGATTAACTTCAAGATTGGATTTTCCCCAACCGTTCTGACATACTAGCTCATGAACTCTTCAAGAATTCCATATCATTCGTCACCACCTTAATGATAAGGTCTTTTACTATCTCATTGTCAACAGGGACATTCTACGTGACATCTACATATTCAGATTTCAAATATCTCTAAAAGGAATCATTTTGGTTTTCTTCAACATTTTCATTATTTTAAAAGCCATCTAGTTGTGTTTTCATAACCATGGTCTTAGGTTCCTTGGTTATACTATTTTTGGCTCCACTTTTATGAATTCCATGTGTCTCCCTTATGAGCCTTGGTACCAAGATCTAAGACCCATTTTTGTTCTGCTCATTATTCTCCACACAATCTTTCCCCTTCTTGGTTTATGTGTTGGCTAAGTCGTAAGCTTAACCTCTTTATTTCTATCTAAGTTCTTGTTGGCTACCTAAACACATTTTTTCTTGTTATTTTTTGGTTGATTCCTTGTTTTTCCACTTCTCTATTGGGATGTGTTATTATTTTGCATATATCTATATGATGACCAATACATTTTCTTAAAGTGCAATGATCAGGGAAAATTTCATACTTTAGTTCCACACATAAAGGAAAAGTCTTTTCTCTCCACTAAAACCTTGTACATTAGGTCCTTATTGATTTCCATATCAACCAGAACTCTCACAAAATGGTCAAATGGGTGTTTAAAGAATCCTTTGTTTGTTGCATAATTTGTGCATAATGGAGCACCAATGCTATTAGCAATTTCAAACAAGATTTGAGGTCTCTAATATTCTTGAGACATGTCATGGATTTCGTCCCACACCTGAGTTGCTTCAAGTAAAGTGGTTAAACATGAGAAAACATGTTTTAACAATCAACATGCGTTTATACAACTTTTCTTTAACCCTTTTGATTTCCTAGCACCAGAAGTAGTTTATCTTTTATAGACAGTTCAAAGGCTTATGAGTATCAATGTTGTATCTCCTAGGTCTATGAATATAGTTTTTAAGTGGATTGATTTTGCGATACAAAAAGGAGTATTGATGTAGTTTGTTGCCTGTTTGTCTTCGATTATGTATAAACTTTATTATTGCTTAAATAAAAAGTGATTGGGTTTAAATCCTTGCGTCAAGGAAACATTTTTAGGTAACCCGGGTTTAAATTCCCTAAATTTCCTCATAGTTGATAACTTGCTTCTTAAGAAAACCACAATAAAGGGAGTTGATCATTTTGGCCATACAACTCTAGGATGAAAATTATGCTTACAAGGTTCCAATCTCAATTGTATTTCTTCTCCAAATATTTAACTTTTATTGAGATTGTGAGATTTTGGGGCTACTTGAAGAAGCGTAGAAACTAGCAATTGGGATTTAAAGTACTTTTTTGAACATATCTGGAAAAAAATTAATGTGAAGAATTTTTATATTTTATAAATATTATTTAAATCTAATTCCGAGCTAATGCAAAATTTATAATTTTTCAAATACATTTAGTTATGTCCATTACTATTTGACTTATTGCATGGATAATAGAGGATGCAAAAACTTATGAGATATGATTTGATAAGTAGTGCAAGTTCAAATTAAAATAGGTTTTGATATTTAACTTATGTCGATTTCTAAGTCAAAACCTATTTCTTAATTGTATAGATATATGTTTTATTAAATGTCAGAAGAAGTCTTAATTTTTCTCAATTCTTTAAGTTAAGATAACAATAATATAACATCAATAAATTTTCAGCCTAATTACTGTAAAATAAAAGAATAAAATATTAAATATAAAATTCATTCATTAATGAATTAAGTCAAAACTATATCACATAGTCCTAAAGGACCAAAAGTGTCTTATTAACAAAACTCCTAAACATGAAAAAAATAATTCCCAAAAACCAAAAAAGAGAGCATTTTTTTAATATTTATTATAAAATGCTCTTTAGCAAAAAAAACTAATTAAAAATTGAGAAATTCATATTCCATCAAACATAATTAGTTTATTTGTTGCTCATTGTCTCCTTCACAGCATCAGCTGCTCCGTGTGCCTTTGCCTGCATCTGCTGACCAGTCTACACATAATAACAAAAAAAACATAATTAAAAACATTTTTACATTTAATTAATGAGCTTGTGCTATAATTCTATTTTATACAATATTACTAATTTTGAAATTAAGTCGAAATTATGTTACCTCTTTCATTGATTCCTTGGCTGATTGAGTATTGTTAACTTTATCCATCATGTTGCTAGTCTTTTCCTATTATAAACACAACAAAATAAATATGTATAATATATTATTAAAATTAAGAAAAATAATTAACTTTATATTTATTAAGAAATTAAACTAAAAAGTGTAAATCTTAGTTCAATTTACAAAAATCCATATTATTAAATTAGACATTATTATTAAAGTTTAAACTCTAATTCTCATAATTGTGTGTGAGTTTCTAAATGTTATTATCATTTTGTTGATTGATAAAAAAAAAATTAAAGTAAAGAGAGTATATGAAAGAAGAGAATGGAAACCTCAGCTTGGCCCTTCGTCTGTCCAGCATTATAGTTTGGCTTGTTGGAATCCATTTTCTTTGGATATGAAATTTAATTAACTTAATGAAGTGAAGATTATAAGAAATGGTTGAATTGAATATTAGTGTTTAGATTGAATTGAAGAGTAATGTTGAGATTGAATTGTTTATATAGGGAAATTTTCCCTTGGATATTGCACTAGTTACACTTCATCTACCATTTAATTAGTGGTAGTGTAATGCTATTTTATGTTAGCTATTAATTGAAAATGGCTAACTTTAGGCTTACCTTGAAAAACAAGTACACCTATGTACAAGAAGGGAATGAAGCCAACATGGAATCCTAGCAAAATTGCAATAGAATTGTGTCTTTCAAGAGGCATAAAGGCAACATAAATTATGGACTAGTAAATGCATACACTGAAAATATGCCAAAAAGATTATCCTTCTCCTTAATGGTGAAGGAGACTCATTGGTCATCCAAAACTACCATTTCATTGTCAATCTCATTGAAACATTGACACCAAATATTAGGCTCAAGGTCATTCCTAGAATTTACAACAAAAGTATTTAAACTGAGGTTGTTCACCCATCTTTGTAGAAAGATATAAGGGACATCCAAGGTTAAACAAAAATTACTAAGTGAGGTTTGTGTTTAGAGATCTGTTTTGAAGGAGAGTTGGCTAAACATATCACTTTCTAAAAATATTCACTTCATGAGAAGGTGATGTGTTGCCAGACTTTGATTTGCCACTCTAATTTCTCCTAAGTATAGATTTCTTTTTTATTACTTCTCCTCTTGGATTTGGAAGTAACAAGTCGAAAACCATCATTCTTACTCAAGTGGACTTGGCCACAAAAATCTTGTTGTAATTAACATGGTGTCATTTGCTTCTAGCTCTTGTTAAGTATGTAATTATTTATGTCAAAATTGAAATTGTGTGTTTGTATTTGACGGGTTTCGAAATCAGACTATATCGAGTAGAGTATGTATTTGCTATATTTGACAGAAAGTCAAATATAGCATGTTGAAGCATATAGTTATCGAAGGAGTCGACAAAGTTGAAATAGTTAGCTTAACTTAATTTTAGTTGAGTTAGTTATTTTATAATTACTTTGAGTGGAAGTAATTTCTTCCATAAATAGAGAGAAACTCTATTTCATTTGTAACTAAGTGTAAGAAAGCATTGTGTAGATTACGAAATCATAGTTGTGAGCATTGTGTAGATTACGGAATCATAGTTGCGATTAACACACCTTATCAAACACTTAGAGTGCAGTTTGCACAATAACATTACATTCTCCTTCTTCCTCCAGAATTTATTTTTTCTCTCACTTTTATTTTGCATTATTTTTCTTCTTTAAATTCTCTGTGTAGTGTAGAATCATCTTGCAACTTAGGAGTGTTTCTTTCACCTGAGTAAACTGTGAAAAACAAGAGACGTGACCAATATGTGAGATTGATTCTTGTTCATCAAGATTGATTCAGTTAACTTCATGATTGGAGTTTTCCCAACATCTAGTATCTAGAGCACTAATTGTATGAACCTTGGGACACATTAAATCATGATGAATCATCCAAACAGGCATTTTTTGATGAATATCCCCATCTTGAATGGTAATAACTATGAAAATTGGTGCAAGCAAATGATTGTTGTTTTCTATTATTAAGATCTTTGGGATATTGTGAATAACGGAGTAACACCAATTGGAGAGAATGCTACAGATGAACAAAAGGCTGCACACAAAGATTTAAAGAATAAAAATTACCAGGCTCTCTTTGTAATCCATCAATGCGTTGATCCAAACAACTTTGAGAAGGTTGGTGATATAGATTCAGCAAAGGAAGCATGGAACATCCTAGAAAAATCATTTGGAGGCGCTGAGAAAGTGAAAGAGGCAAGGTTACAAACTCACAAAAGAATGTATGAATTTCTTCTGATGGAAGACAATGAAAACATGATTGATTTCTTCACTAGAGTAACAAGATTGGTGAATCAAATCAAAACATGTGAAGAAGTGTTAACATCAAACCTGTAGTGTCAAATATTTTGAGGTCGTTGCATCCAAAGTTCAATCATGTGGTAGTAGCCATAGAAGAATCGAAGGGTTTGCCAAGTATGACAAAATAAGAGCTTCAAGCGACTCTTGAATCTCACGAACAAAGAATGCCTAAAAGAACTACAAACAAGTCGAAGACTGGTGTGGCTTTGCATGTTCAATCAAATAAGAAACACAAAGGAAGATGGAATGGTAACAAGGGCAGAGGAAGTTATAATAACTAGATAGGTAGAGGAAACCATCAAGAAGGTAGTTCATTGAATCAGAGGTAATCTTTTAACCAAGGAAATTATAGAGCTGGTGGTGCAGGTAGAGGAAGAGGCGATGGAAGAAAACCTGATAAAAGTCTTATTTAGTGCTATAATTGTCAAAAGTTTGGCCATTATGTAAGTCAATGCCAAGGAGGTAAGAAAGATCAAGAAAGTGATGTAAAGCTTGTAGAAGACAAAGTGATGCTAATGGTAAAAACAAAAGAAGAAGAAATATTCAAAGATCAATGGTATCTCGACTCAAGTTGTTAGTTGCATATGACTCGAAGAAAAGATTGGCTTATCAACATCAGTCCCTTGTCGAAGAACAAGGTAAAATTTGAAACCAAAAAATATCTTATCTTCTAAAGGTACTAGAGATGTTAAGATCAAGATAAAGGATGGTAAACAATTAGTAATTTCCAGTGTGTTGTACATACCTTACATGAAGATTAATATGCTAAGTATAACTAAACTGATCTAGAGGAGTTCAAAGTATTGATCGAAGATAGAATGGTAAGAGTGATCGACTCAAGAAATATGTTAATCTAGAAGGCTCCTATATCTTAGAATAGAATCTTTAGGATTGAACTTGATTTGTTGGAACACAAGTTCCTGGCGACGGAAGCTAGCATAGATGAATGGTTATGGAATTATAGACTTGTTCACTTGAATTTTAATGACATTAGTACTATAAAGGGGAAAAACATGGTTTCAGGCCTACAAGAAATCCATATTCCATAAGAAGTATGTGAAATTTGTGTTCAAGCAAAGCAACACAAGAATAGCTTCAACAAAGATGCAATAAGCAAGTCGAAATCCACTCTCAAGATAATCTACTCAGACGTGTATGCTCCTCTCCAGGTATATTCACTTGGAGGTAACAAGTACTTCGTTACATTTATTGATTATTATAGTAGAAAGATGTGGACCTACTTAATCATGAAGAAAAGTGAAGTGATCGATGTTTTCACTAAGTTCAAAGCTATGGTCGAAAGACAGAGTGGTCACAAGATTAAGGTTCTAAGGATAAATATAGGTGGATAGGATGTGTCAAACGATTTTGACACACTATGTACAAAATAAGAAATTTTGCATGAGGTTATTCCACCATACACTCCTCAACCAAATGGTACTGCTAAGAGAAAGAACATAACCATTATGAATATGGTGAGAAGTATGTTAAAAGGAAAGCAACTCCCAAATGAGCTATGAGGTGAGATTGTGTCGACTGCAACATACATATTGAATAAATGTATGATAAACAACTTGAAGGTATCACACCTGAAGAATGTTATTTTGGTGTCAAACCTAGCTTAAGCCATTTGAAGGTGTTTGGATCCATAACACATAGACATGTGCCAAATTAGCAAAGAAGAAAGATGGATGATAGTTCGAGTCAGATAACCTAGTAGGATATCATACGAAAGGTGCTTACAAACTGTTCGACCCAGTGAACAAGCAAGTCGTGATCAGTAGGGATGTGATTGTAGATGAGATTAAGGAGTGGGATTATACTAAGAACATCAAGAAGGATTCCGTGAGAATCATGTGTCATGAACCAGCTAGTGAAACTGGTAGATAAGTTCAACAAGAAGTCGTCGAAGGTCAAGCTAGCACAAGCAGACCTCAGAGAATCAAAAACATGCTTGCAAGACTGCATGAATGTATAATCACATCAAATGATGTGTTCAATGATGGAGGCGAATTAGTATGTTATGCCTTTTATGCAAAACTATGGTGGATGAGATAAAATCCATAGAAGACAATGATACCTAGTCACTAGTCAAATTACCAAAAGGGAAGAAGGAAATTAATGTGAAATGGGTATACAAAGTCAAACTGAATCCAAAATATGAAGTAGTTCAACACAAGGTGGGACTTGTAGTGGAAACGTTTCTTCAGAAAGAGGGAATCAACTATGATATAGTCTTTACACCATTAGCTAGAATCGAAACAATCAAATTAGTTCTTGGTTTAGCCAATACATAATTGGTTAGTATGTCAGATGGACATGAAATGTGCATTCCTGAATGTCCTTCTAAATAAAAGGTGTATGTAACACAACTAGTTGAGTTTGTGAAACAAGACCAAGAAAGGAAAGTATACAAGCTGCATAAAGCCATGTATGGATGGAAACAGGATCCAAGATCATGTAAGAAGAAGTTGGAAGACTTTATAAGAGAGAAAGAGTTTGAGAAGTGTTAGACAAAGCATGGCATGTATGTCAGGAGAAGTAGGAATGAACTGCTTATTCTATGTCTCTATGTCGATGACTTGTTGATAACAGGCAGTTGCAAGAAGGAGTTTGAAATGTCATACTTGGGGAATCTCTCATACTTCCTTGGTATCGAGTTCTACAAGAGTAGTTGAGGTTTGATGACGCACCAAAGAAGATATGCAGGTGAAATACTCAAGAGATTTGAGATTCAAGATTGCATCCCAACTTCGACTCCAGCTTAGCACATATTGCAACTGTCGAAAGACTCAAAAGAAGATGATGTCAATCCAATGCAGTACATAAGACTCATTGGATCACTTCGATACCTTTGTCACACAAGGCCAAACTTAGCTTAATATGTAGGTATGGTAAACAGATTCAAGCAGAAGCCAAAGGTATCTCATCTTACAGCCACCAAGAGGATACTAAGGTATCTCAAAGGAACATTCGAATATGGTATTTTATTTCCTTCAATCGATGAAGGAAAATAATGTAAGCTTATAGGTTACACTGACACTAGTTGGTGTGGTGATGCTAAAGATAGAAATTAGACATCAATATATGTGTTCATGTTAGGTGGTGTGCCAGTCGCATAAAGTTTAAGAAAGTAAGCAATGGTAGCTTTATCATCATGTGAGGTTGAATAGTACCAACTTCGTTATCTGCATGCCAAGAAACATGGATGATGGATCTAATCAAATAAATTACATGGAAGAATCATGGAGTAATGAACATGAAGATCCACAACATGTATGTTATCAACCTAGTGAAGAATCTGATAGCACACGGAAGAAGCAAACACATCAAAATAAGGTTTGATTACCTGAGAGAACAGGTAGAAAATGAAAGGTTGAGCATGGAGCATTGCAGATCAAAGAATCAGATTGCAGATATAATGGCGAAGGTTGTGCAAGTCAACTTGATCAAGAGATTAAGAGCAATGGTGAATGTAGATAACTTAGACATAATGAATTAGATGGTGTGTTAAATATGTAATTCTTTGTACCGAAATCGAAATTGTGTGTCCGTATTCGATGGATGTTGAAATTAGGTTGGGTTAAATAAAGCCTGTATTTTCTATATTTAACAGAAAGTTAAATATAGTCTGTCGAAGCATTTAGTTGTTGAAGGAGTCGACAGAGTCAAAACGGTTTGCTTAACTTCGTTTTATTTGAGTTAGTTACTTTGTAATTACTTGGATGTAAGTAATATCTTCTATAAATAGATATGAGCACTATTTCATTTGTAATTAAATGTATGGAAGCATTGTTTAGAGTCTTAAATCACAGTTGTGATTAACACACTTTATAAAACTTAGTATGCAGTTTGCACAACAACATTACATTCTTCTTCTACCTCCATAAATATTTTTCTCTCACTTTCAATTTGCAATGTCTTTCTCTTTAAATTCTTTATGTAGTGTAGAATCATCTTACAACCAATGAGTGATTGTTTCACCTGAGTAAAGGGTGGAGAATAAGTAGCGTGATCAATCTATGAGGTTGATTCTTATTCATCAAGATTGATTCGATTAACTTCAAGATTGGGTTTTCCCCAACCGTTCTGACATACTAGCTCATGAACTCTTCAAGAACTCCATATCTTTCGTCACCACCTCAATGATCAGGTCTTTTACTATCTCATTGTCAACATGGACATTCTATGTGACATCTACATATTCAGATTTCAAATATCTCTAAAAGGAATCATTCTGGCTTTCTTCAACATTTTCATTATTTTAAAATCCATCTAGTTGTGTTTTCATAAACACGGTCTCAGGTTCCTTGGTTATACTATTTTTGTCTCCACTTTTATGAATTCCATGTGTCTCCCTTATGAGCCTTGGTACCAAGATCCGAGGCCCTTTTTTGCCATGCTCTTTATTCTCCGCACAAGCTTTCCCCTTCTTGTTTGATGTGTTGGATAAGTCACAAGCTTAACCTATTAATTTCTATCTAAGTTCTTGTTGGTTACCTAAGCACATTTTTTCTTGTTATTTTTTGGTTGATTCCTTTTTTTTTCCACTTCTCTATTAGGACGTGTTCTTCTTTTGCACATATCTATATGATGACCAATACATTTTCTTAAAGTGCAATGATCAGGGAAATTTTCATACTTCAGTTCCACACATAAAAGAAAAGTCTTTTCTCTCCACTTCAACCAAAACTCTCACAAAATGATCAAATGGGTGTTTAAAGCATCCTTTGTTTGTCGCATAATTTGTGCGTAACAGAGCACCAATGCTATTAGCAATTACAAACAAGATTTGAGGTCTCTAATATTCTTGAGACATGTCATGGATTTCATCCCACGCCTGAGTTGCTTCAAGTAAAGTGGTTAAACACGAGAAAACATGTTCTAACAATCAACATGAGAAAACATGTTCTAACAATCAACATGCATTTATACAATTTTTCTTTAACACTTTTTATTTCCTAGCACCATAAGTAGTTGATCTTTTATAGAGAGTTCAAAGGCTTACGAGTATCAATGTTGTATCTCCTAGGTCTATGAATATAGTTTTTAAGTGGATTGATTTTGCGATACAAAAAGGAGTAGCGGCGTAGTTTGTTGCCTGTTTGTCTTCTATTATGTATAAACTTTATTATTGCTTAAATAAAAAGTGATTGGGTTTAAATCCTTGCTTCAAGGAAACATTTTTAGGTAACCCAGGTTTAAATTCCATAAATTTCCTCATAGTTGATAACTTGTTTCTCAAGAAAACCACAATAAAGGGAGTTGATCATTTTGGCCATACAACTCTAGGATGAAAATTATGCTTACAAGGTTCAAATCTCAATTGTATTTCTTCTCCAAATATTTAACTTTTATTGAGATTGTGTGATTTTGGGGCTACCCGAAGAAGCGTAGCAACTAGCAACTGAGATTTAAAGTACATTTTTGAATATATCTGAAAAAAATAATGTGAAGAATTTTTATATTTTATAAATATTATTTAAATCTAATTCCGAGCTAATACAAAATTTATAATATTTCAAATACATTTAGTTATATCCATTGCTATTTGATTTATTGCATGGATAATACAAGGATGAAAAAACTTATGAGATATGATTTGATAAGTAGTGCAAGTTCAATTAAAATAGGTTTTGATATTTAACTTATGTCGATTTCTAAGTCAAAACCTATTTCTTAATCGTATAGATATATGTTTTATTAAATGTCAGAAGAAAACTTAATTTTTCTCAATTCTTTGAGTTAAGATAACAATAATATAACATCAATAAATTTTCAGCCTAATTATTGTAAAATAAAAGAATAAAATATAAAATATAAAATTCATTCACTAATGAATTAAGTCAAAACTACATAACATATTCTTAAAGGACCAAAAGTGTCTTATTAACAAAACTCCTAAACATGAAAAAAAAAATCCTCAAAACTAAAAAAGAGAGCATTATTTTAACATTTATTATAAAATGTTGTTTATCAAAAATAAACTAATTAAAAATTGACAGATTAGTATTCCATTAAACATAATTAGTTTATTTGTTGTCCGTTGTCTCCTTCACAGCATCAACTGCTCCGTGTGCCTTTGCCTGCATCTGCTGACCAGTCTACACATATAATAACAAAAAAAAAATATAATTAACAATATTTTTACATTTAATTAATGAGCTTATGCTATAATTCTATTTTATACAATATTACTAATTTTGAAATTAAATCAAATTGTGTTACCTCTTGCATTGATTCCTTGGCTGATTGAGCAGTATTGCTAGCTTTGTCCATCATGTTGCTAGTCTTTTCCTATTATCAACACAACAAAATAAATATGTATAATATATTATTAAAATTAAGAAAAATAATTAACTTTATATTTATTAAGAAATTAAACAAAAAAGTGTAAATCTTAGTTCAATTTACAAAAATCTATATTATTAAATTAGACATTATTATTAAAGTTTAAACTCTAATTCTCACAATTGTGTGTGAGTTTCTAAATGTTATTATCATTTTGTTGATTGATAAAAAAAATTAAAGTAAACAGAGTATATGAAAGAAGAGAATGGAAACCTCAGCTTGGCCCTTGGTTTGTCCAGCATTGTAGCTTGCCTTGTTGGAATCCATTTTCTTTGGATATGAAATTTAATTAACTTAATGAAGTGAAGATTATAAGAAATGGTTGAATTGAAGATTAATGTTTAGATTGAATTGAAGACTAATGTTGAGATTGAATTGTTTATATAGGGAAATTTTCCCTTTAATATTGCACTAGTTACGCTTCATCTACCATTTAATTAGTGGTAGTGTTGTGCTATTTTATGTTAGCTATTAATTGAAAATGGCTAACTTTAGACTTAGCTTTGAAAACAACTACACCTATGTATAAGAAGGGAATGAAGCCAACCTGGAATCCTAGCAAAATTGCAATACAATTGTGTCTTTGAAGAGGCAAAAAGGCAACATAAATTATGGACTAGTAAATGCATACACTGAAAATATGATTTTTCCTTAATGATGAAGGAGACTCACTGGTCATCCAAAAGTACCATTTCATTGTCAATCTCATTGGAACATTGGCACCAAATATTAAGCTCAAGGTCATTCCAAGAATTTACAACAAAAGTATCTAAACGGAGGTTGTTCACCCATCTTTATAGAAAAGATGTAAGGGACATCCAAGGTTAAACAAAAATTATTAAGTGAGGTTTGTGTTTAGAGATCGGTCTCTTTAGAGCCTATTTTGAAGGAGAGTTGGCTAAGCATATCGTTTTCAAAAAAAAATCACTTCATGAGAAGGTGATGTGTTGCCATACTTTGATTTGGCGCTTTAATTTCTTCTAAGTTCAGATTTCTTTTTTATTACTTCTCCTCTTGGATTTGGAAGTAACAAGTCAAAAACCATCATTCTTACTCAAGTGGATTTTGCCACAAAAATCTTGTTGTAACATGGTTTTGTTTGCTTCTAGTTCTTGTTAAATATGTAATTATTTGTGTCAAAATCGAAATTGTGTGTCTATATTTGCTATATTTGACAGAAAGTCAAATATAGTCTGTTGAAGCATATAGTTATCGAAGGAGTCGACAAAATTGAAATAGTTAGCTTAACTTAATTTGAGTTGAGTTAGTTATTTTGTAATTATTTTGAGTGGAAGTAATTTCTTCCATAAATAGAGATACACTCTTTTTCATTTGTAACTAAGTGTAAGAAAGCATTGTGTAGATTACGAAATCACAGTTGTGATTAACACAATTTATCAAACACTTCGAGTGCAGTTTGCACAACAACATTAACTTCTTCTTCTTTCTCCAGAAGTTATTTTTTCTCTCACTTTTAATTTGCATTTTTTACTTCTTTAAATTCTCTGTGTAGTGTAGAATCATCTTGCAACTAAGGAGTGTTTGTTTCACCTGAGTAAACAGTAAAGATCAAGAGGCGTGATCAACATGTGAGATTGATTCGGTTAACTTCATGATTGGAGTTTTACCAATATTTAGTTTCTAGAGCACTGATTGTATGATCTTTGGGATACATTAAATCACAATGAATCATCCAAACGAATATTTTCTGATGAATCCCTAAATATTGAATGGTAATAACTATGAAAATTGGTGTAAGAAAATAAAGGTTATTTTCTGTTATTAAGATCTTTGAGATATTTTGAATAATGGAGTAACACCAATTAGAGAGAATGCTACAAATGAACAAAAGGTTGCACACAAAGATTTGAAGAAGAAAAATTACAAGGCTCTCTTTGTAATCCATCAATCCAAACAACTTTGAGAAGGTTGGTGATATAGATTCACCAAAGGAAGCATGGAACATCTTGAAAAATCATTTGGAGGCGCTGAGAAAGTGAAGGAGGAAAGGTTACAAACTCACAAAAGAATGTATGAATTTCTTCATATGAGATACAATGAAAACGTGATTGATTTCTTCACTAGAGTAACAAGATTGGTGAATCAAATGAAAACATGTGGAGAACTGTTGATATCAAAACTTGTAGTGTCAAATATTTTATGGTCGTTGCATCCAAAGTTTGATCATGTGATAGTAGTCATAGAAGAATTGAATGATTTGTCATGTATGGCAAAAGAAGAGCTTCAAGGGACTCTTAAATCTCACTAACAAAGAATGCCTAAAAGAACAACAAGCAAGTCGAAGACGGGTGTGGCTTTACAAGTTCAGTCGAATAAGAAACACAAAGGAAGATGGAATGGTAACAAGGGAAGAGGAAGTTACAATAATTCGATAGGTAGAGGAAACCATCAAGAAGGTAGTTCATCAAATCAGAGGTAATCTTCTAACCAAGGATATCACAAAGCTGGTGGTGTAGGTAGAGGAAGAGGCGATGGAAGAAAACCTGATACAAGTCTTATTCAGTGCTACAATTATCAAAAGTTTGGCCATTATGCAAGTCAATGTCAAAGAGGTAAGAAAGATCAAGAAAGTGATGCAAAGCTTGCAGAAGAAAAAGTGATGCTAATGGTAACAACAAAAGAAGAAGAAATATTCAAAGATCAATGGTACCTCGACTCAGGTTGTTCGTTGCATATGAATAGAAGAAAAGATTTGCTTATCAACATCAGTCCCTCGTCGAAGAACAAGGTAAAATTTGCAAACAACAATACCTTATCTTCTAATGGTATTAGAGATGTTATGATCAGGAGAAAGGAAGGTAAACAATTACTAATTTCCAGTGTGTTGTACATACCTTGCATGAAGATTAATATGATAAGTATAAGTCAACTGATCAAAAGCAGTTAGAAAGTATTGATCGAAGATAGAACATTGAGAGTGATCGACTCAAGAAATAAGTTAATCTAGAAGGCTCCATTGTCTTAGAATAGAATCTTTAGGATTGAACTTGATGTGTTGGAACACAAGTTCATGGCGACGTCAGCTAGCATAGATGAATGGTTATGGAATTATAGACTTGTTCACTTGAATTTTAATGACATTAGTACTCTAAAGGGGAAAAACATGGTTTCAGGCCTACTAGTAATCCATATTCCATAAGAAGTATGTGAAAATTGTGTTCAAGCAAAGCAACACAAGAATAGCTTCAACAAGGATGCAAGAAGCAAGTCGAAATCCACTCTCAAGATAATCTACTCAAACGTGTGTGGTCCTCTCCAGGTATATTCACTTGGAGGTAACAAGTACTTTGTTACATTTGTTGATGATTATAGTCGAAAGTTGTGGACCTACTTAATCATGAAGAAAAGTGAAGTGATCGATGTTTTCACTAAGTTCAAAGCTATGGTCGAAAGATAGAGTGGTCACAAGATTAAGGTTCTAAGGAAAAATAGAGGTGGATAGGATGTGTCAAACGATTTCGACACACTATGTACAAAAGAAGAAATTTTGCATGAGGTGATTCCACCATACACTCTCAACCAAATGGTACTGCTAAGAGAAAGAACAATACCATTATGAATATGGTGAGAAGTATGTTAAAAGGAAAGCAACTCCCAAACGAGCTATGGGGTGAGATTGTGTCGACTGCAACATACATATTAAACAAATGTATGACAAAGAGCTTGAAGGCATCACACCATAAGAATTTTAGTTTGGTGTCAAGCCTAGCTTAATCCATTTGAAGGTGTTTGGATCCATAACACATAGACATGTGCCAAATCAACAAAGAAGAAAGATGGATGATAGTTCGAGTTAGATAATCCTAGTAGGATATCATTCGAAAGGTGGATACAAACTGGTCGATCTAGTGAACAAGCAAGTCGTGATCAATAGGGATGTGATTGTAGACGAGCCTAAGGAGTGGGATTGGACTAAGAACATCAATAAGGATTCCGTGAGCATCATGTGCCATGAACCAGCTAGTGAAACTGGTAGATAAGTTCGACAAGCTGCTAGAGAAGTTCAACAAGAAGCTGTCGAAGGTCAAGCTAGCACAAGCAAACCTCAGAGAATAAAAAACATGCATGCAAGACTGCATGAATGCATAGTCACATCAAATGATAGGTTTAATGATGAAGGTGAATTAGTAAATTATGCCTTTTATGCAAAACTATGGTGGATGAGATAAAATCCGTAGAAGACAATGATACCTGGTCACTAGTCATATTACCAAAAGGGAAAAAGGCAATTGATGTGAAGTGGGTAAACAAAGTCAAACTGAATCCAAAAAATGAAGTAGTTCAACACAAGGTGAGACTTGTAGTGGAAAGGTTTCTTCAGAAAGAAGGAATCAACTATGACGTAGTGTTTATACCATTAGCTAGGAATCAACTATGACGTAGTCTTCAGAAATAAATAAGAGTAGAAACAATTGGATAAAAAGCTCAACTTTATTTAATATAATGGTAGTCTGTAAATGACAGGACTTCATAGATTACGGGTAAGAGGGTTGATTACACAGAGGGAAGGTGTTAGCACCAAAAGTGTCATAGGTACTCCTAGGGAGCGCTTTTTTTTATGTGTGCATATGTTTTTGGTATAAAAGATGTTTGAGAAAAATAGAGTGTGGGGGATGAGAAAAGAATTCATTGATTATATTTTTGTGTTTGACGAGACCTTCAGATTTGTGCCTACGTACCAACATAAAAATGAGGGATCAAAACCTCGTAGTTCGTGGTAACAATTTCAAAGTTGGTGAATTACTTTTAACAAAAGTTTAAATGAAAAGGGCAGAAAGGGCCAAAAAATTGAATGAAGTTGTTAGTTCTTTTTGTCTTTTGAAATTTTAAGTCAGTATGATTAAGTTTCTCTACAAATTTGATTTAAGAAAGAGTTTCAAAATTCATTGGCATAGGCCAAAGTTTCTATTTAAAATAAGGTCTCAGTTTGAAATCACAAGTAAAGGAAGTTTTTGAAAAGGGGGAGAGATTTTGAAATTTAAGAAGTGGGAGAAGATGAAGAGGTTATCCTAAGCATAAAATTAAAAGTTAAGAGTTGAAAAGATCTGACCAATGGGATGCAATCCAACAGACAAGAATGTCATATAGAAAACATATTTTCCCTTTGGACTTTGAATCAAGCAATAATCAATAAGCAATTAGCAATATCCAGACATCATGAAGATCAAGGCATCAAATAAATATAGCCACATCCAAGCAAGCAATCCCAAAAGCTAGTAGTCTTCTTAGTCTTCTCATGTATCGAATGAAGTATTCCTTTATCAACTCAAATCAAAGCATCAGACACAAGGTCAAGATAACAAATAATCACAAAGACAAAGTAGTAAATGCATTCAAACATTGCTCAAGGCTTGCATCAGATGAAGGCTTAGTTCATAATAGCTCAGTCTCAGAATATTGACATTGGCCAAGTCCTTTTGCACAGGGAGTGTTGCCTAATCCTAAGTCCAAGAGTTGAGATCAAGATCAATAGTCCACCAGATGTTTTTTTAGGGTTTTTGTTATTATTAAGTATTTTAAGGTCCTAAGACCATAAACAAAACCAAAATGCACAAAAAATATATACAATCACAAGATATGGCTCAAATGAGCAAAGTGAAAATGACATAAACATAAATAAGTAAAATGGAACGTAAATGGCAATGAATGATAAATGGCTAAAATTTAAATTGCATAAAGTAAATGACTTGAAAGTAAAGCAATATTAACAAGAGTTAGTCAAATGTTAGTCAAAAGTTAGTCAAGTGTTAGTGCTAGTTTTTAATTGATTAAGTCATTCTTTGGAGAATACTAAACCATCCATTCACAAGTATGAATCCTTAAACCAAGACATCTTCCATGAGAAGGGCTCCAACTTGGATAATTCAACAAGTATTCCATTAGCTCTCATGAAATGAAGAAAAGGTCAAGTTTCCATACAATACCTTGAAGAATGGGAGACTTACAATCTCACTTACTAGAATTCTATGCCATTTAGGGTCAAATTTAGCTCTATGTTCAGCAATCGTAATTGGACTTATGTAGAAGTCACAACTATCTGAGGTTGCGCAATAAAAATTTAGGTGTTAATGCATGTTAGAAATTTGGTATGAAGAACCAAACTCCTAAAACATACCACTCACTAAAAAAAGATCAAGAGGGAGGGACCTATCCCAGTCATACTTGTATTGGTTCATCTGACACAAGGTCATTGATGAACCAATTAGCCTTAAGACATTAGAGATTTCGTTGGTCAATGAGGGAATGGGAAAGAATAGGGATGGAGATGAAGAGGGAGGGGAAGATAGAAACACAAATTGACCAAGGGAGGACTTTTATCAAATCAAAATTATTCATTCATTTTGGGAGATGAAATGTACATTTCATCAAACCCAAAAATCCAATGGTTTTGATCCAATAATAGTCAAATCAACCTTGACCAAGGCCCAAACAAATAGTCAAACATTACAAGACCATAAAAATGGCTCAACATAATTTTTACACATTTAGTCAATTAAAAATCATTTTAAAAATGAATTAAAATGCATTTTTATTTGGTCAAAACCTAAAATCTCTTCAAAATACCAAATAAATGGCCAAGAGATTTATCCTAGGTCAAACAAGGTCAAAGGACCTTAGACAAAAAAATTCATGATATTTGAAAAGTCAGAAATATTTTTAAACAATTAAAAATATGCACAAAAACATTTAATTCATGAAAAATATAAAAATTAATCCAAAAAATAATTTTAATTCAGAATAAGAAAGAGAAAAATATTTAAATATTTTTGGTAAAAGTCCCATATTTTTTGGATTAAAAATAAAATTAATATGAATTAAACAAAATAAAAGGATTAAACATAAAATCAGAAATTTAAAATAAGAATAGAAAAAACAAGGGCCATTAGATCTCCCTCATTAATTGAGGTGACATATCTGATGGCCACGCACGCGCTCCACATGGTGGACTTCAGTCAATGCAATGTACGCGTGGTAATCAAATGCAATAACCCAGATTAGAACGTTTAAATATGATCAGATGGCCAGGAAGCGTGACAACACACCACCGGAGCTAGGGCTCCAGTCATCTTCTTCGGTGACCTCCACTGGACTGGTCCAACTTCATCTCAATGGAAAATGAAAAACAAGGACATTATTTCAAAGAGAAAATGCTCAGGATTTGAATTTTGAGGATCATGAACTGAGTTGCTTCGATTTGACCTCAAAGCAACTCAATCTTGTTGCCTACATAGGTAGGAGTTCAGCCAACCAAAAATCATAAAGAATGGTGAAGAATTGAGAGAGAATCAAAGAGATAAAAATTCTGGAAAATCACTTTCGAGTGAGCTTCAAACTTGCTTGATCTTGCTTCCAATTGGCCTTGGCTTGATTTCAGAAGCTTGTAGGAGTTGAATTGGATCAAGGAAAGGCTTGGACTCTTGAAGTTTCAATCTCGAAGCAGAAGGAGATTTGAAGCTCAATTTTCAAATGAAAACCTTCAAGATTATCCTCTAATGGTGAGGGTTTGGATTGCAGGTTCAAAGCTTGGGCAAGATGTCTTTAATTCTGAGCCATGAGAGTCTTATTTATAGGCAATGCATTTGATTTCCACACACTTCCAAAATTGACCAAAAATAGCAATTCTCTTGAATTCTTGCATGGGCGTATGATAGGCCCATCAAATGATGTGATAAGATCCAAAATCCATCATGTGCAATGCTGAAATCATGTCATGTGATCATGCAATGGAGATTGAAATGTGTTCACGCAATTTCATCCAAATGAACCCTTGAAAGGAACCCATGCGCAAGTCCTCCAATTCTTAGCCAAATGAGATGATCTAGGACTTTTTGGAAATGTGAGATCAATGGGAAAAACTTTCATGTCTAAAATGTTTCCATTTGAAGCTTGGATCATGTGGAATGTTGAGGTGGAATTTTGGAAAATCAAACATATTTGAAAATTGTCTAAGTACCAAGTCAAATATTCACTTCTTCCACCTTGAATATATTTTGCTATGAGCTTCAAATGGAAAACATTCCTTCATCAAAGTTGTATATATTTCAAACCTCTTAAATTTGGTCACAAATTTTACCTCATTTTGATTTCGCATGAAGGAGTTATACATTTTATAAGTTGAGGAAAATCACTTGTTCAATGGTAATGGCCCAAAATGACCTATAATGTTTCCACTTGGCACATGCATTTTCAAGTTGAATTTGAATTTCTTACAAGAAAAAAAGTTGAAGAGGACATATTTAATTTGATCATGAAATTTTAATGGTTTTCATCTCATAAAAATTGAGCAACTTATGGTCCTTGGAAGTTAACCTCCTAACTAGGGTTCAGACAAAATGACCTATAACTGTTCACCATAAAAAATGACTTTACAAGAAAAAATAGCTTTTTACTTCATCATGAAAGTTGTTTGGAATGTCATAAGGAGTAAAGTTTCTCTTGGAATCATTTTCATATGACAAAAAGTGTAGGAGATAGGGTCTAGGGAACCCCAGTTTTGACCAGTTGACTTTCTTTGGTCAACCACCATGAACCATCTTGTAAACTTGAAGTTATATTGATCTCTTGGACTCATGGAGGATCATATACGTATAATATGATATAATATAAAGTATACCTTGAAATATTTGATCAAATGGTGAAGAAACTTACTAAGGAAGTCACACTAGATACCCAAATGAATCAGGGTTTCCAAGGCAAACAAGCTTCAAACTCTTGATGATTTCTTGATCAAAATGATAAGTGAAGATAATGGGGATCCATATATGAGTATAGAGTCAATTTTAAACATCTCTTGATTATTCACCTTGCATTGAGGGTCTCAAACCCTAGTTGTGAGCTTGATGGAGCATGGATGGACACATACACTACCTACAAAAGAAGTAAACTATACATAGACATATATTTGGTATTTTGGTTAGGAAATAATGAAAAACAAAGTATGATACAATAAAATATGCTTGGTGACCTCTCCTAATGCAAACCCAATGAATGAGGGGTTAGGAGGATGCCAAGGTGTGATCCCAAAGCCAATGCATCTTATGAGATAGCATGAGGGATCTTAGGGTCAAAATTGGGATCTTACAGCTGCCCCTATTTAAGGACGTTCTAACTGAGGATGTAAAGGTTAAAATCTTTGTATCAATTCAGTAGAATGGGCTTAAATAACAACATATAGAAACAAAATTTGTCCCTAAGAGGCCTCATGATGCATACGACATGAAATGTTAAAAATAATCTTTGTGGGGAATATATATTGCCACAAAGGAAAAGAATCTGGAGAGACTGAAAGTCCACAGGAGCATAATGCATTCTATAAGGAAAACTCATTGGGGAGACAGAGACTTTGGGGATAAAAGATGTGCATAGGTCAGGCTATGACTTGAAAACTGTTGGATACACGAGGGGAATCTCCATGAAAATAAATCAACGGAATAACCTGGTTGGGGATAAGGGAAAAATCTGCAGGGGAAACGAGTAGATCAGAACAAAGCTGAAATACCTGAATCAAACTCAAATAGGGAAGAATGATCTTCAACACAGGAGTATCAGAAATATATTATCTACTACCGGTTACTGGGTAGGAAGATAGCATACTCTGACAGAGGGACATCCGTTACCGATTAGGGTAAACATATCAAGGATGACTCGCTGAGAGAAAAATGGTGTATTCTTTAACGGTTACTGGGTAAAAATAGCCTGCTGGGGAAAATACCAAATATGATTTATAACTACTGGTTACTGGGAAGAAGACTAAAGAGAGAATATTCTTCATCGATTAAAGTGAACATATAAAGGATAAACTCAAAGGAATAATATCGGTCATCGGTTAGGATGAACATATCAAGGATAGACTGCCGCGGAGAAAATAGGAATTATATCTATCAGTTACTGGATAGAATACTAAGGAGAGAATATCTGTCACCGATTAAGATGAACATATCTTGGATAAACTCAGCAGGGGAAAGTAGGAATTACAACTATCGGTTACTGGGAAGAAGACCGCAAATAGGAGAAACTCCGTCATGAATTAAGATGAACATATCAAGGATTAATCTCTGGGGAATAAAAGTAGGGATTACAACTACCTTTTTACTGGGTAGAAAACCACAAAAGGAAGAATATCCGTCATCGGTTAGGATGAACATATCAAGGATATACTGCCTGGGGAAACATGAAAACGAATTCGTTGGGAAAACAAAGGAAGTAGATTACTTTTACCGGGTATTAGACAAAAGTAAAGTACTTAAAAACTGAGAAGAATATTACCAGTTACTGGATAACAGACTCTCAAGGGACCAAAAATATTTATCTAGGTAATAACTAGAAAGAAATGGTCAAACAAAGACTCGACCGTATGAGGATATAACTCAAGGGGAGTGGTTCCATCCAGCTAATGAACTGGGAAAGAAACTGAAATAATAATCATCCACAAGGAAATAACTCAGTGGGGAAATGAGAAAGGTTAAACTCTTTATTCTTAAAGGGGCTGACACTCTACAATTGAAGGAGGACAGACACACCAAATCTGCATGGGGAAATAATATCACTGTAGCAAGGGATTAGAATAAGGGAATCAAATGCAATAAAATGCATAATGAATTACCTGATGATGTGTTTTATGTATGTATATGATTATAATTATGTTGAAAAAACAACATCAAGGATACAAATATCATAGATTTAAATCATCGCTGTAACACTCGGCTAATCTCAACAAGATGGAAATACCAACTGGAGAAAATGCAGGGGATGAAAATGAATCATCCAGCTCTGAACATCTCAACTATGGCTTGGGAATCATGAAGAACATGCTTCCAATCTTCCATGGTAAACTCCGCGGGAAGAAGAGAACATTGCTGAAGGAAGATCACTCATGCCGAGGATAGAGAAAAATATCTATTGAGGATCAAATTGTCAACACTGTGGTGAATTTTAGGTTAACACCATATCAAATGGGAGACAACCATGCAGGGTACTAAAATCAAATACTGCTCAAAACCCAATATTGCCGAGAATGAGGGATCTTCGATATTTGAAGATGAACTCCATTGGGGAATACTAGAGATAAAACTCTGCACGGGAATTACAAGAGATAAAACTCTACATGGGGATCTAAGCACAATACTGAGGATGTTATGACAAAAATCATTGCTTCCCTAAAAAATCATCAAATTCCCTTAAGAAATTGCGAAATAAACCAATTCCAAGGAAAAGATAACCAGATCTGATGAACTGCCAAAGTTACGTAACACAAATATGGGAATGGAAACCAAATAAAGGTTCCAGATCTCCGAAGTCACAAACAGGAGGATATTAAAAGGGGTATCGCAACTGTGGGATAGGGACCTGATCATCAGCTCAACTCTACATGGGGATGTGATCCTACAACTCAGTTGGGGATGCCTGACAAACCGTTGGGAAAAAAATTACTAAACCAACTGCTTGGGGAAAACCAACAAGGCTTCGCACGTCAAGACTTACCTGTTCTCAGACTGTTGTTGATATTCCTTGCTGAAATCGATTGTTCTTAAAGAAATTGTTTTTTATTATTTTTTTTAAGAAAAATAATTTTTATTCATTAATTTATTTCAAAATTATCATCATAAAAGTTCAAATTTATTTAGCATAAATAAATAAGAGTAGAAACAATTGGATAAAAAGCTCAACTTTATTTAATAGAATGGTAGTCTGTAAATGACAAGACTCCATGGATCTTTATAAAAGTTGAAAATGGTAATTTACATGGAAAAGGGATACATTGAATACAATGATCACTACTCTCTTACCAACTTCAATATCCATTCTGCTATTTGTTTCGGTTGAGAATGATGAATCAGAACCAGATGCCTTGCTCAAAACCGTCTCCATGACTAGGACCAATCCGAATGCAGTTACTTGTCATAATCCCTAATTTTTCCTAGATTTACCCAAGGTGGGGTACTCAATCTACCAGGATAAATTTTCTATTTTATGTCTCTAACTTTTGCCTGGATCTCCCTTGCGGGTTTTCAATCCATCTAGACGCTCATTTTTGCCTAAGCCTCCCTTTTGGGTTTTCAACTTAGCAAGTTGTTCTTTTTCTTTTTTAGAAGAAGTATTTCTTGACTGCATCGACATTCACATGACGAGTAAACTCTTCACCATCCATAGTTGTAAGAATCAAAGCACCACCTGAGAAGGCTCTCTTAACAACATATGGACCTTTATAATTAGGAGTCCATTTGCCCCTAGCATCAAGTTTGAAAGATAAAATCTTCTTGAGCACGAGGTCACCTTCTCTAAACACACGAGGCTTGACCTTCTTATCAAATGCCTTTTTCATTCTCTGTTGATATAATTGATCATGACACATGGCAGTCAATCTTTTCTCTTCAATCAAATTAAGGTGGTCATATCTGGTTTGGCACCATTCAGCTTCTATCAACTTGCCTTCCATCAAAACATGCAGTGATGGGATCTCAACCTCTACTGGTAGCACAACTTCCATGTAATAAACGAGAGAGAAAGGGGTTGCCCCTGTTGAAGTGCAGACGAATGTACGGTACCCATGCAAAGAAAACGGAGGCATCTCGTGCCAATATTTGTATGTCACAACCATCTTCTGAATGATCTTCCTGATGATCTTATTTCAGCTTCATAAATCCTATTCATCTTGGGTCTTTAGGGAGAAGAATTAGGATGTGCAATCTTGAAGTCTTCGCAAAGAGCTTCCACCATATTATTATTCAAGTTAGATCCATTATCTGTAATGATCTTACTTGGCACAACATAACGACATATAATTTGATTCTTGATAAACCTTACAACAATTTTCTTGGTTATATTTGCATACGATGCCTCTTCAACCCACTTTGTGAAGTAGTCAATAGCCACCAGAATGAAACGATGTCCGTTCGAAGCTTTGGGCTCAATCATGCCAATCATATCAATTCCCCACATGGAGAGGAGATAACATTCAATAGTGTCGGAGGAACATGAATCTTATCTGCATAAATTTGACACTTGTCGCATTTCTTTACAAACTTACAACAATCAGATTCCATTGTCAGTCAATAGTAACATGCTCTCAACATCTTCTTTTCCATAACATGTCCATTGGAATGAGTACCAAAGGAACCTTCATGGACTTCAGTCATCAACATGTCTGCTTCGTGTCTATCCATGCATCTGAGCAAAACCATATTGAAGTTTCTCTTATAAAGCACATCACCATTCAGGTAGAAGTTGCCAGCTAATCTTCTCAAAGTCTTCTTATCTTTCAAAGATTCCCCAAGTGGGTAAATCTGACTTTGGAGGAAAAACCTGATATCAAAATACCATGGATTTTCATCTTTGACCTCTTCAACAGTAAACACATGGGTTGGCCTAGCAAGATGCATCACAGTCAAATTAGGAACTTCATTCCAAATTTTCACCATAACCATTGAAGCCAACGTTGCAAGAACATCTGCCATCCGGTTTTCATCTCAAGGGATATGATGAAGCTTAACCTTTGTAAAGAAAGTTGAAAGCCTACTCGCATAATCTCTATATGGTATCAAACCAGGTTGATTCATCTCCCATTCACCTTTGATCTGATTCACAAGCAAAGTTGAATCTCCATAGACGTCGAGATATTTAATTCTTAGATCAAAGGCCTCTTCAAGCCCCATAGTGAAAGCTTCATACTCAGCCATATTATTTGTACACTTGAAGGTCAATCTAGTTGTAAACAGAAAATGAGTGCCTTGAGGAGTAATGATCACTGGCCCAATGACATTCACATATGAATTAACAACTCCATCAGATACCATGCCATAACGAGAACCAGGTTCTGACCCTTCTTCAAGCAATGGTTCATCACAATCTTTCATCTTCAAGTACAAAATCTCTTCATCAGGAAAATCATATTGCATTGACTGATAATATTCAATCGGTTGGTGAGCCGAATAGTCAGCCAAGACACTACCTTTAATTGCTTTTTGAGATCGGTATTCAATATCATACTCAGATAACAACATCTGCCAACGGGAAATTCTTCCAGTTAAAGCAGGTTTCTCAAAAATGTACTTGATTGGATCCATTTTGGATATCAACCAAGTAGTATGATTCAATATATACTAGCGCAGATGCTTATCATCCCAAGCCAATGCGCAACATGTCTTTTCAAGCATAGAATACTGAGTCTCGCAATTGGTGAATTTCTTACTAAGGTAGTAAATTGCATATTCTTTCTTTCCAGATTCATCTTGCGGACCAAGAACATAACCCATACTCTCATCAAGCACAGTCAATTACATGATCAACGACCTTCCTTCAACAGGCGGAGATAGAATCGGAGGCTCAAGCAGATATTCTTTGATACTGTCAAAAGCTTTCTGGCAATCTTCGATCCAATCACAAGAGTGATCTTTCCTAAGAAGCTTGAAAATAGGCGCACATGTAGCAGTCATATGTGTTGCATACGCGAAAAACAACCGGCGGGAAAAGACACAGAGCCACCACCGTGCGTTATTTATCCCAAAGGAGGGAAAGGAAACGCTCGAAGTAAACCTGGAAAGGAATGGTCTCACGACCAGAGATTGCAAGGATCGGGAGTCGGTTATGCAAGGGGAAGGTATTAGCACCCCCTCACGTCCGTCGTACTCGACGAGATCCACGCTCGAAAGAATAGAAAGAGGTTGCTGAAAAGACTACTCAAAAACTGCACAAAACCGGAGTGAAACACGGGAAAGACGGAAGAAGCGGACTCGGCAGGGTGTCGCATCCTGGGCCTACGTAGTTTGTCAGAAACAAACATCAGAGTCGACGTAGTTCGGGGAACGGGAACGTTCTCGCTAGGACCTCGCATCCTATGCATACGTGTCTTCTCTAACCAGAGTAAGAATCAGAGCACTCGTAGCTCGGCTAACGCACGCCGAAACAAAACACTGAAAGGAGACGCTGAGACGTCAGAGCAAACGCACAACAGGAAACGGAATGCCAATCAATGATCTTACATCCAACTCCAAGCAAACAAGAAACAAACGGGAAACCGATTGCCAATCGCTGGACTTACATCAGACTCCGAACAAGGAAATGCAAACGGGAAACCGAATGCCAATCGCTGGACTTACATCAGACTCCGAACACACAAACACAAACACGGGAAACCGAATGCCAATCGCTGGACTTACATCAGACTCCGAACCAACAAACACAAACACGGGAAACCGAATGCCAATCGCTGGACTTACATCAGACTCCAAACACACACGCAAGAGGGTGGAAAAAGGAAAAGGGTGCCCGGAGAGATCAGCTCAATCTCCTGCCTACGTACCTCATCTGGTATGAGGATCAGGGCGACGTAGTTCCCCTTAACAGGGAAAAAAACTCTCCTAACCAGAGACTAGGGAGATAACAACTAGAAGGGAGACTACGACTCGACCCTAGAAGTTGTCATGCAAACGATCCCTAAGTTGAGGTCTCTAATCAGCACCTAACTCGCACAGGAAGCAAGCTAGCCTAAACAGCAAGTAAGTAAGCACAAGCACAGGTGAACAGGTATCACACACTATATGCAAACAAGTGGCTCATACAAGGCTGGGCTTTAGTCAAGGGGTCATATCAACCTCGACAAACAAGTCAACACTGGAAGGGGTGTCTGAGGGCTCTTAACCACTGAAATTGACCGTCAGGGTGAGCAGATGAAAAGGTAATGAGGATTAGACCTCATAGCTCTTAACCCGGGCCTGGGTGAGCTTCAATAAATGAAAACGTGGGGATCCAAAATGTGGGACCCTATTCCACTTGACTGACTCTATATACAAGATCTTGGGTATTTATTCAAAATGCATTAGCACGTAGTGCAAGCAAGATGAAAGACTCAACTGAATAGCAGGGGATTGATTGCAAATCCCTTCTATCTGCCAATTGCCTCTTCACTTAGGAGGTCTTGAAGTACATGGCACAAATATAAACAATCACAGTCATTGCCTCTTAAGGAGGACTTCAGCCAAATGCCTGCCAAACAGAAACGACAGGGCTTCCAAACTACATGGAGTTAGAGGATGATTACCTAGGTGGTATGCCAACCACAAGCAAAGCAAAGCAACTCAAGCAATGAGTTAAAGCTACTAAAGTACCTGTAAGAAAGTCAAACAAGTCAATATTCACATTCAGACAAATCAAACAGACACAACAATGGTTCCTCAATATGTACACAATACAAGTCAACAACTCAAGTGAGTTCATCACCAAATGACCTACAACACAACAAAGGTTAGTGGACAAAGCAAATTTGCATCTCAAGACATGAGATAAACATCAACCATTTGGACTAGAAGCTTGAACCTGAAATGCAAAGCTCAAAAGATGAGTACAAACCCCTAGGGCAAAGCCTAGGTTCAAAGGCAAAGCAAAAAGTCAAAACAGCAACCAATATTCAACATAAAGCTCATTTAATCAATCATGAACATGTCCTAAAAATGACCAGGTCAAAAGCATTAAGCAAAGTCATCTCATGAGCAAGATATGGCAAAGGCAATTACAAAGCACATAATTGGACTTCAAGAATCAAAATTCCATATTAAAACAGAAATGAATCAAACAGTCATGGAAATTTTTATGTGCATACAACATGTCAAACACAATCATCATGCCAAAAATTAGGATCAACAGAGCTCAATTGACCTAGAAATGAAAATGCACAAGTATGCATCTAATTGTGTGACACACATTGTCACACCATACATTCATGTGTCCCAAACAGAGATGAAAAATGCTAAAAATTGCACAACCAAGCCTCAAAACTCATGCAACATGTTGGGAATCAGCATACCAAATTTCAAATCAATTGGCCAATGTATGAGCATTTCACAATAGAATGAATGAAGCATGTCACATTTGCATACATGTCCAAAGAAGCCAACACAATTAAAATTCCAGAAATGATAAAATCAGGAAAATCACATCATAAAATAATAGACACTTCAAGGAGCATGTGAGCAAAAATTACAAGTGATTTGGATCAGTATACAATTTTTTATGATTTTTACAATTTGAAAGAAATAAAATGAATGAATGGAAAAAACATGGAAATAATAATTGAAATGAATATGAAATTGGAAACTACAACGTGCCAGGCTCGAACACAAGACCTAGAGGCTATGGGCGCGGCATGTCAAAACGACTGCGTTTGGCTATGAGGAAAATCACAATTGGAAAAATAAAATGCATCCGCACGGGATCGAACAGGCAAAGCGTGGGTTGATAGCGTGCGCACAGTAACATTAAAAGCCTGAACCAGAGCAAACCCTAAGTCCTATTCACTCACGGCGGCCAGCGGTGGTTTCCACCGTCTCCTTCGTTGAGACGGTGGCTGAACAGTGACCTTCAACGAATTTTTTTCCAGAAATTGCAAACAAGTACATCAAACGAAAGCTCTCAACATGAGGAACAAGGATCTAACATCATTTTGGCCTAACAATCCAAGGATAATGAAAATCGAAGGAAACCATTTTCGCATTCAAAACTTTAAACTAACATATCTCCATGAATATTGTACCATTTTTCAAGATATTTATATCAGAATGATCAGGAGAACACGCTTTACAAGATTATGGCAATGAAACAAATAATTAAGAGATGCGAATTCCTGACCTCTTGAAGAACAATCAATGGCAGCAGTGAATTCAAAGGCCTAGCAATGTCCAAATCAGCTCTATCAACCTTGTTATGAAGTCTGAAGCACGAATCAACTCTTGGAAAGGCTTGGATCTAGCTTAATCTTCAAATTCCATGTACATCTTCATGTATGGATTTGCTTGATTCTTCACCAATTTCTTCAAATCAATGCTTGAATCCTACCAAATGATGATCAAGGAACAAGAATATGCGATAAAATTCATATGCTATGTGGAGAACTTTTGAATTTTGATTGAGAGAAATTTTGGAGGGAAAACTCAAATCTAGATCTAGAATGTGAAAACTGAAAAAATTCTGTTAGGATTAGCCTTTTATACCATGTCCTAATCACATTGCTAATGATGCTTAGGCTTGGCTAATGAAAGATTAGTGAGAAATAAGGTGTTATGCACAATTGGAAATTCACCCTATGCATGGCCATTATGAACGTGAACAGTAGCATGCATGGTGTATTCTCACTTAAAATGATCCCATGCACATGATAGAATGGTTAAAAAACTCATATGATGTACCAATTTTAAATTCATGATTTTCCCTCCAAAAATCACATACATGGCCAAATGATCATGTGATTAAATTTCATGCAAGGCAATGAGGGTTTTGAAAAATATAGGTCATGACATGCATTATGCAAAAAGAGGCACTCAATTTGGAGTTTTAGATCAAAAGTTATGGCTCTTGGAAGTTCCATGCACACTTGGTGATCATTTGCTCATATCTCCTCAACCATTCATCAGATGCTCATGATCTTGGACTTTTTGGAAATGGGAGAGAAAGATCTTCAACTTTCATGTTGGGCAAAATTTCATTTGAAGCTTCTTTGATGTTGGAAAGTCAAGTTGAAAGTGGTCCAAAAACTTGCCATTTTTGGAAACTTGGAATTACAGGTCACTTTCCATTTTGGGAAACTTTTGATCTGGCTTCAAAATCTTCAATGTAGATGTTTGACATGATGAATAAACCTCTTTTGGACATGAATGAAGTGTCTCAAACCATTTCTCCACCTCCTAGCCCTCGGTTGACTTTCAGTTAACTTTCATGGGCCCCAGATGACCTGGACATGTACTGATGACTTTTTGAGCCTCTACCACTTGGTACAATAGCTTCAAAGTGAATCTTGATTCACATAAGCTCACTAGGATACTCATGTGGCTTTCATCTCAAGGAAATGCTTGGTCTCTTGCCCTGAGGAACTCTCTTGATGCCAGTTCTAGCTGATATGATGCAATGCACTATGAAATGTTAATGACCTAAAAAAAATGAAATGAATGCATGAGTAGGGGGTGCAAATTTGAGGTGCTACAGCTTCCCCTATTCAATCAACTGGGAACCTGAATGGATGAGAGCAACAGCTGTCAGACCTTCAAGGTAAACAAGGATTGAATACCAAAGAACCGTAGAATTTGCACTCTGTAGGGGATAACCAAAGAAACAGTCGACTTGATATACACTGATATCAAGGAAAGCGGGGCCATTTACCGATGGCGGCTGGTGGAACAGTCAACTTGATATACACTGATATCAAGGAAAGCGGGGCCATTTACCGATGGCGGCTGGTGGAACATTCAACTTGATATACATTGATATCAAGGAAAGCGGGACCATTTACCGATGGTGGCTGGTGGAACAGTCAACTTGATATACACTGATATCAAGGAAAGCGGGGCCATTTACCGATGGCGGCTTGAACAGTCGACTTGATATACACTGATATCAAGGAAATCGGGGCCATTTACCGATGGCGGCTTGTGGAACAATCAACTTGATATACACTGATATCAAGGAAAGCGGGGCCATTTACCGATGGCGGCTGGTGGAACAGTCAACTTGATATACACTGATATCAAGGAAAGCGGGGCCATTTACCGATGGCGGCTGGTGGAACAGTCAAATTGATATACACTGATATCAAGGAAAGCGAGGCCATTTACCGATGGCGGCTTGAACAGTCGACTTGATATACACTGATATAAAGGAAAGCGGAGCCATTTACCGATGGCGGCTGGTGGAACAGTCGACTTGATATACACTGATATCAAGGAAAGTGGGGCCATTTACCGATGGCGGCTGGTGGAACAATCCACTTGATATACACTGATATCAAGGAAAGCGGGGCCATTTACCGATGGCGGCTGGTGGAACAGTCGACTTGATATACAGTGATATCAAGGAAAGCGGGGCCATTTACCGATGGCGGCTTGAACAGTCGACTTGATATACACTGATATCAAGGAAAGCGGGGCCATTTACCGATGGCGGCTTGAACAGTCAACTTTATATACACTGATATCAAGGAAAGCGGGGCCATTTACTGATGGCGGCTGGTGGAACAGTCGACTTGATATACACTGATATTAAGGAAAGCGGGGCCATTTACCGATGGCGGCTTCGACTGAGGAGGAACGAGATGTTTACAACTGGAACCAGACAAGAGGTTTACCGACGACTCTACTGGGGATTTTGAAAAGACACATGACCAGACATTGACCGATGGCTGGGAAGGAACTCGACGTTTACCGACATCGAAAGATGATGTTTACCGATACCAACAAAAGGACGACCAGACATTTACCGATGACTGGGAAAAGATACACAACCAGACATCAACGGACGAATGGGAAAAACTCGATGTTTACCGACATCGAAAGATGATGTTTACCGACACCAACAAAAGGACGACCAGACATTTACCGATGACTGGGAGAAAGATACACAACCAGACGTCAACGGACGAATGGGAAAAACTCGACGTTTCATCAACGGATGAATGGGAGAAAGAAGCCACGACCAGACGCCAACGGACGAATGGGAAGAGAAACCACGACCAGACGCCAATGGACGAATGGGAAGAGAGAAACCACGACCAGACGCCAACGGACGAATGGGAAGAGACTCGATGTTGACGGATATCGAAAGATGATGTCTACAGACACCAAAAAGAAGGACCCACACGGGGATAAACATGACACCTACTGGTATCATAAGAATGACATCTACACATGTCAAGACAAGGCCAGACACTTGTCGGGGACTACTCTGGGGATTGTCGATTCTGAATGCCGTCAGGAGCAAGTTCTGCAAATGTGCTGTACAGATGTTGAACGATGATTCACCTCTGCTGGGGAACTGATCCAAGCTTGCAAGATGCAAAGGGAGGAAAACTCCTGCTGGGAAAACAATAAATCACTTTGCTGAACACACGATTCTGATCCAATTTCCCAACTCTGTGGGGTGTAGCACTGCTGGGGATGCTTACTGATCTGTCATTCTCGGGATGGTAGAGAAACTAACTCAACTGGGAGTCATTTGTTGGGAAAACACCAACCTCTCGACCATGCTGGGGAAACCATCTGAAATTGGCCTAGATACCCAACGTCGCAATGGTAAACTCCTCAGAGCAACATCTTCACCAACCGGCTAAACCAATTCTCGAATGGTAATCATGGCTTGGGGCTAGTTTATGCTTGCAATGCTGATGCATGAGTTTTTTTTTCCAGCGGAACGCTCCATAACCATGGAAATGCTACGCAATTAATGATGCAAAATGCTATGCTTATCTAAATGATGAATGCATAAAAACATATCCCCCTCCGGGACTCTATTGGGGAGCTCGAGGAATTATGCTGAGGAACTCAATATCATTCCAATCTCCACCCTGCTGGGGAATAGCACTGCTACTGGGGAAAGGATAATCCTCACTGAGGGACGACCTCTACTGAACTCGATCCTCTTGGGGACTTCGCTGGGGAAAACAACCAACACCCACCTCCACTGGGGAAACAACGACCTTCAGCCTTGCTCAGGAACTAACAGTCTCCACCCTGCCAGGGATTACAGCGAACTCCAGACTTGGCTGGGGGACTGCACACTCACCCTGCTGGGGATTACAGCACTTCGGACCTGGCAGCTGAGGAATGGGAAGTCTTCAGATCTTCAGATCTACCCACAGACACCTCTGCTGGGGATATGGCAACCTTCAGGCTCGCTGGGGACACTAACAGTCCTCAGACTTGCTGGGGAACTAACACTCTCAACCCCGCTGAGGATTACCGCAAACTTCAGACTCGCTGGGGAACTAACAGTCCTCAGACTTGCTGGGAAAAAACACTCTCAACCCTGCTGGGGATTACAACAAATTCCAGACCTGGCTGGGGGAACTGCAAACTCAACCCTGCTGGGGATCACATTCTCAATCCGGTCGGGGATGATAACCAATCTCAGGCCTTCTCAACCCTACTGGGGGAAATAACCAATCTCGGGCCTGGTTGCCGAGAAAACACCGATCTCGAACCTGCTGGGGAGATAACACTCTCAAACCCGCTGGGGAGATACGGCCTATTTGACACGGAACCCTCGTCGATTCTTCGAACACTGGCGTTCACCATCCAACCACAGACTTTTTACCTTTGAGAGCTCCCAGACTCATATGATCTATTTTGATTCATCATCTTGTATTCTCGGCTTTTCTAGGCTTCGAGACAATCGATCTCCTCGGATCCGGGCCAACTCTTTAATCCTCAGACTTTGAAGAGTCTTCTTGATTACCCTCTAGGATCGTCGCCATTGTTTCGTCGTCTTTTCATCGTTCTTCAATCCCTTGCCCCTGATTGGACTCTGCGGGGATCTCTTGTCAAAATGCTCCACATCTCAACCTGCAAGTGAATGAAAATATTTAACAACACCTGCAAAAGAGATCGTTAGATAAAAACGTGCCCCAGGCGTGCCAAGATTTTAACACCTAGGTCACTCAACCTTCCGAATAAGATTTTAGATCTTCAATCTTATAAACATGCATTGGAAGGGATCTCTATGTCTCAAAATGCAAAGATTCGTTATCAAAATAAACGAATGTTTTTGCAATCAAAGCGGTAATGAAAACAAAAACAAAATTATTTGACTGAACATGCATTTTATTGACTGAAAAAGGTGGCTCGTGACTGAGCAGCACACAGGAAGCAATCCCTGAAATGAGGTAATTGCGCACAAAAGGAAAAATCTATCCTAATGGCAATGTGGAACCGTGATCTCATCGAGTTCCAACTCGGTTACACCCCATATGTCTTCAAGACTCTCCGCACTTTCTGCCTTCTGAACAAGACGCTTCCGACCGATCTCTGTCGGGGATTATCCAGGTGTCTCAACCAAAGTATCAACGATCACACTGGACGCAGTTGTTCGTTTCAATCCCTCTTTTTCCTGGACCGCCCTTTCGGGTTTTCAGTCCACCGGGATACCCTTTTTTGCCCAAGTCACCCTTGTGGGGTTTTTCGACTTGCCAGGTGTACAGTTTATTCTTTTTATCCCTAATTTTTGCCCGAACCTTTTTCTTTTTTTCGGTTCGCCGGGATGCCCCTTTTTGCCTGGACTCTTTTATTCTTTTCGTCCAGCGGGTCTCTTTTTACGAAGTTTTTTTTAACTGCGTCCGCATTCACAGGGGATGGAAAATCCTCACCATCCATGGTTGTTAACAACAAGGCTCTGCCAGAGAAAACCTTCTTGACCATGAATGGGCATTCATAACTGTGTGTCCACTTGCCCCTACGATCTCTGAGGAGGAAGGATCCTTTTCAACACCACATCTCCCACGTGGTACGCACGATATCGCACCTTTCGGTCAAGAGCACGCTCGTTGCTGGTACAACTGCCCCATGACGGTTACCAGCCTCTTTTCCTCAATCAGGCTCAACTCTTCGTACCGGGTCCTTACCCACTCAGCCTTTTCAAATTTTCATCCATCATGACTCTCCATGATGGGATCTGGACCTCAATAGGTAATACCACTTCTATCCCATACACGAGCGAGAACGGCGTTGCCCAAGTAGACGTATGCACCGAAGATCGATACCCAGGATACAAGCTTCATACTCAGCCACCATCGTTGGTGCATTCAAATGTTATCCGGGCAACAAAAGGAATGTGGAATCCCTTTGGCGTAACCAAAGCGGAACCAACTCATACCATTCACATTAACAACCCCATCAGACATCAGAATCCGGTCAGGCCCCTCCTCCGGGATCGGTTCCTCACAATCTTTCGATTTGAGAACCTCAATGTCCTCATCAGGGAACTCAAACTTCATTAGTCGATAATCCTCTATGGGTTGCTGGGCGAGGTAATCAGACAATACACTCCCCTTGATTGCTTTCTGAGGGGTATATTGAACATCGTATTCAATCAACATCCTTTGCCCTCTCGCAACCCGTCCGGTCATGCTGGCTTCTCAATCTGGCTTCTCAAATACATACTTGATCGGATCCATCTTGGAGATCCACAAAGTGGTATGAACCAGCATATACTGTCTCAGTCGACGAGCAGCCTATGCCAAAGTATAACAAGTTTTCTCGAGCAGTGAATATATTGTTTCACAGTCGGTAAACTTTTTGCTAAGGTAAATTGCATGCTCTTTTCGACCAGACTCGTCATGCTGCCCCAGTACACACCTCATAGACCCCTCGAGGGCTGTCAAGTACACAATTAATGGTCTCCCTCCAGAGGGAGGCATCAGAATCAGAGGTTCCTGCAACTTATTCTTTTATCTTTCAAATGCCCCTTGGCAATCATTATTTCACCTGACCGTTTGATCTTTTCTCACTCAACTTGAATGTGGGTTCACACGTGGCTGTTAGATGAGATATGAACCGTGGGATGCAATTCAATCTACCTAAGAGACCACGAACCTCCTTTTCTGTTCTCGGTTCAGGCATTTCTTGTATTGCTTTTTTTTTTTTTTTTTTTTTTTAGCAGGATCAACCTCGATTCCTCTTTCATTTACAATAAGCCTCAGCAATTTACCGGACCGTACTCCAAAAGTGCACTTATTCGGATTCAACCTCAGCTTGAATTGTCTCAACTGGTCCAACAACTTGGCCCGGTCTACCAGATGCCCCTCTTCTGTTTGGGACTTTGCTATCATGTCATCAATGAAATTCTAGTTATCAGACATTGGATGTCACACTGGTTGTTATGACATCCAATTCTGCACAGACAGGGATTATGCAGAACTTAACAGTAAGTGTAGTAAATAACACAAGTAATTGTTCACCCAGTTCAGTCCAACATGACCTACATCTGGGGGCTACCAAGCCAGGGAGGAAATCCACTATTAGTAGTATCAATTCAAAGCTAAACTCACCCGTTTACAACTTATCACTTAATCCCTACCCAATGCAATTTCAATCTTAACCTAAGATCAGAGTTCCTACTCACTCCCCCTCAATCACCTCAATGATTACTATCTTTAAGCAATATTAAAGACAAGTTGAAGTCACACTTCAAACAACTCTTGATTGTGCTTCACAGCTTTAATCAAGATACACAGCACTCATGCTTAAAAGCTTTGAGTGACACAACACTTACAACTCAATGAACACCCTATGCCAAAGCTATCATCTACTTGATAATGGCTTGGCTTACAAGATACGTCTAATACAAGAGTCACAAAAATTACAGCAGTGAAGTATGATGGACACACAAAATCTTCACGCCTCAAAATCCCTGAAACTGAATGAAGGAACGCCTTCCTTTTATATTGCAGTATCCTGGGCTTTTGCACCTGTATTCTCTTGAATTTAAGGTCACACAAGTTCCCATAAATTCAACATTTAGGTTACTAACAAATAGGCTATTTGTTAGGTTCATTGAATGTAGATTGGTTGTTGATTTCCTGGTTTTTCTCTAAGCTGTTGACTTCCTGAAGAATAGCCTGAGAAAAAGCTGAAACAGAAAACTGAACAACCTACAATATAGCATATGCTGTCAGGCATGAATGTCACGACCTTCAGCTTGACATCAAGGTCCATATGCTGAGTCTGTTTTTCCAGAAAACAGACTGTACAATTTTGCTGACCTGTACATGATCAAAATGACCATACTACAGTGACAGCTTACATTAATAAATGTCAAAGTGTCCAACTTAACATTTACACAATTGGCCTTAAGTTAGTTCTGTTATTCTTTTGAAGAACAAACTAAGTTACATGTTGAAGTATAGCAGAACACCACTCTGTCTAATCTTCAGCAGCTGCTGTCAATGATGAATGTCATAACATCCAGTTTGACATTCAGTCAGTAGGCCTTATGCCAGGTCTGGTCTTTCCTTGATAACCAGACTGGAAATAAATACTAAGTTCTAACAGAACACCTGTTGTTCTATTCCTTAGTATCTGTTGACAGGTATGAATGTCACAGCATCCAGTTTGACATTCAATAAATCCTGTGTTAGCTAGTCCTGCAGTAACTACACTGTAGTCACACATACATGTCATGACATCAGTCAAGACATTAGTAACCATCTAGTGTTTTACCATATAATGCAGCCAATTAAACACCTAGAAACTCCCCCTTTGGCAAATTTTTGGCTAAATCACTTTGATCCCCATAACAGAGTTCATGGCAGCGGAATCACACACCTAGCAGGAAATAATACTAGCTAATACACACAGAGTGGCAGCATACTCACACATATGGAAGTTAAATAAAAACTTCACACACAATTGCTGCAGGGGAGGAATCTGTCGTCCTGAGAGTCTGTTGTAGAGACCCATGAGTGTCTGTTGTAGAGACACCCACTCTGTTTGTTCAGGGGTTACTCCCCCTTTTTGTCAAAAATGTTGCCAAAGCCAACAACATAACCAGAGAATAACGACAGAGTTACAGACTTGGTTTTACTTCACAGTTTCAACCAAGTTACCATCCACTTGATCTTGCTTCACAGCTTTGATCAAGTAATCACCCACTTTTGCTTTACAGTAGGTACCACCATATCAGATGCCATGATGTTGTTTCTGACATCCAGAACCACTCCTGCATGAACAGCATCCTTGAACTCCTGCAGATACATTGGCCTTCTCACAGTAGGGTGTCTCCTTACCCTCCTGTAACCACCCTTGTTGCAGGCAGCATAGCTATGATCTGGTGACCAATCATAGCCTAGTACAAATTGTTTAATAGGCAGAGATATCAAACAATTTATCCCAAACATCAGTGGTTTCTATAAGGTCTCAGAGAGACATATTCCCAGTTTGCTCCTTAAGTTTTCAAACTGAGCAGCATCCAGAGCCTTTGTAAATATGTCAGCCAGTTGAAGCTCCGCGGCTACATGTTCCAAAGTGATCACCTTGTCTTCCACCAGATCTCTGATGAAGTGGTGCCTAATGTCAATATGTTTGGTCCTGCTGTGTTGGATGGGATTCTTGGAGATATTGATGGCACTGAGATTATCACAGAACAATGTCATGAAATTTTGAGTGGCATTGTACTCAGTGAGCATCTGTTTCATCCAAACCAGTTGGGAACAACTGCTTCCAGCTGCTATGTATTCAGCCTCTGCAGTGGACAGAGAGACACAGTTCTGCTTCTTGCTGAACCAAGATATGAGGTTGTCTCCTAAGAAGAAGCATCCACCTGATGTGCTTTTTCTGTCATCAGCACTCCCAGCCCAGTCTGCATCACAATACCCAGATAGGACAGGCTCAGACCCATGTGAGTACAACATCCCATAGTCACATGTCCCATTGATGTACTTGAGAATCCGTTTGACTTGATTCAAGTGGCTCACCTTAGGCTCTGCTTGATATCTGGCACACACTCCAACTGCATAAGAAATGTCAGGTCTACTTGCAGTTAGGTACAACAGGCTACCTATCATGCTTCTATACAGGAATTGATCAACCCTAGGCCCTCCATCATCTTTGGTTAACTTTAGATGAGTGGGAGCAGGAGTCCTCTTGTGCCTAGCATTATCCATACCAAACTTCTTAACTATGTTCTTGGCATACTTGCTTTGGGAGAAAAACATAGAGTCCTCCATTTGGTTTACTTGCATTCCAAGGAAATAGGTCAGTTCTCCCACTAGACTCATTTCAAACTCAGACTGCATCTGGTGAACAAATTTTTGAACCATTTGTTCTGACATTCCACCAAAGACTATATCATCAACATAGATTTGAGCTATCATGATTTTGCCTTCTTCATCCTTCACAAACAAGGTTTTATCTATGCCACCCTTTCTGTATCCATTTGAGGTCAGAAATTCGGTTAACCTTTCATACCATGCTCTAGGTGCTTGTTTCAACCCATACAAGGCTTTCCTCAACTTGTATACATGCTCAGGTTGGTTAGGATCACAGAACCCTTTAGGTTGTTCCACATAGACTTCTTCATTCAGGTAGCCATTCAAGAATGCACTCTTCACATCCATTTGGAATAGCTTAAACTTCAGGATGCATGCTACCCCCAACAGCAATCTGATGGACTCAAGTCTAGCCACAGGAGCAAATGTCTCATCAAAATCTACCCCTTCTACTTGAGTGTATCCTTGAGCTACTAGTCTTGCTTTATTCCTAGTAATTACTCCTTTCTCATCAGATTTGTTTTTGTAGTTCCACTTGGTACCAATGATGTTGGTCCCTTCAGGTCTTGGAACTAGCTCCCAGACTTCATTCCTTTTGAACTGCTCAAGTTCCTCTTGCATGGCAGTGATCCAGTATTCATCAGTCAGGGCTTCCTTCACATTCTTTGGTTCAACCTTGGATACAAAGCAGGAATTTGAGTTTATTCCTCTTGACCTGGTAGTTACACCACTGGTGGGATCCCCTATGATAAGATCCTTAGGGTGGTCTTTCTGAATTCTGATAGATGGCACTTTGGTGGTTGCATCTACTTCACATTCAGGAGGAGGTTCCTGTACTTCTTCAGACTTGACTGGACTGTCAGTTGAACTGTCAAGGAATGTTTCAACATCCTCCATGACTTCGGTTCCTTCCTCTTTATCGTCCACAATGACATTTATGGATTCCATCAGGACATTGGTCCTGTAGTTGAACACTCTATAGGCTCTGCTGTTTGTGGAGTATCCCAAAAATATACCTTCATCACTTTTGGGATCTAGCTTCCTTCTCTGTTCACGATCTGTGAGAATGTAGCATTTACTTCCAAAGATATGAAAGTACTTCACAGTGGGTTTTCTGCCTTTCCATATTTCATATAGAGTGGAGGAGGTTCCTTTTCTCAAGGTGACTCTGTTGTGAACATAGCATGCGGTGTTCATTGCTTCAGCCCAGAAGTGCATGGGGAGCTTCTTTGCATGAATCATTGCTCTGGCAGATTCTTGAATAGTTCTATTTTTTCTTTCAACTATTCCATTCTGCTGAGGAGTTATAGGTGAGGAGAACTCATGCCTTATTCCTTCAGACGAGCAAAACTCATCAAACTTGGAATTCTTGAACTCCGTACCATGATCACTTCTAATCCGGACCACACAACTGTCCTTTTCCCTTTGAAGTCTTATGCACAGGTCTTTGAAGACATCAAATGTATCTGACTTCTCCCTGATGAAGCTTATCCACGTGTATCTGGAATGGTCATCCACCACCACGTATGCATATTTCTTACCACCAAGACTTTCAACCTGCATAGGTCCCATTAGGTCCATGTGCAACAGTTCCAGAACTCTGGAGGTTGTGGGATGTCCCAGCTTTGGATGTGACATCTTGGTTTGCTTGCCCACTTGGCATTCTCCACAGACTCTTCCTTCATCAATCAGGAGCTTTGGAATTCCTCTGACAGCTTCCTTGGATATTATCTTCTTCATTCCCCGTAAGTGGAGATGTCCAAGACGTCTATGCCACAGCTTCACCTCTTGTTCTTCCTTGGCTGAGGAGCACATGGTGGAAAAGTTAGAGACTTGAGGTTCCCACAGATAACAGTTATCTTTGGACCTGGTTCCTCTCATAGCTTCCTGATTGTCACCATTTGTCACAATGCATAGCTCCTTAGTAAACTGAACATGGAACCCTTGATCACACAGCTGGCTTATGCTGATGAGGTTTGCAGTTAGTCCTCTTACTAACAGCACATTATTCAGTTTTGGAACTCCAGAGCAGTCCAGCTTACCCACACCTTTTATTTTTCCTTTGGCACCATCACCAAAGGTCACATAGCTGGTAGTGTGAGGTTGAATATCTACCAGTAGATTTTCCATACCAGTCATATGTCTTGAGCATCCACTGTCAAAGTACCAGTCTTCTCTGGAAGAAGCCCTTAGAGCAGTGTGTGCTATCCTAGCATACCATTGTTGCTTCTTGATGGGAGCATAGCGCTTATATGGTTTATGCTTAGGCCTGACATGCGAGACTTTGTTAGGGAAACCATGAATCCAGTAGCAGAAGGCTTTTATATGACCAAGTCTACCACAGTGGTGACACCTCCGCTTCTGGTATTTCCTCTTCTGATGATCATTCATCCTAGTTCCTCGATGTTGAGACATTGGCTTTGACTTCCGCTTGAACTTCTGAACTTTAGCCTTTGGGCGTTCGTGTTCAGCTGAGGATCTTTTCCCAAATCCTAGGCCAGATTTGGTTCCAGAATGCTGTCCCAAATTTAGAATCTCTTCCAAGGTGTCAGTTTCCTTATTCATCATTCTGATGGATTTAGTCATCTGATTCAGCTTGGAGGTCAGCAGGGTTATCTCACCATTTAGACCCTTTATGACAGACAGTTGCATCTGTCTCTCATCTTCCAGTTCCTTGATGAGTTTCTTTTGCTTTTCTCCTTGTGCACGCACTTCTGCACTGGTGGAACACAACTTCTTATAGGCTGCAGCAAGTTCATCAAAGGTCAGTTCATCTGCACTTGAGTCATCTTCAGAGGCATAAACACTGGTTAGTGCAGTGACATGTTTGGCTGATTCTCCTTCAGATTCACTTTCAGAGTCTCCTTCAGACCATGTGATAGCTAACCCCTTATTTTGCAATTTGAGGTAAGTAGGGCATTCAGCTCTGACGTGTCCATACCCTTCACAACCATGACACTGGATTCCCTTGCCGTGATTGAACTTCTCATCAGAAGTTGATCTTTTCTTAATGTCAGACGGGATGTTCTTGACATTGGGTCTACCTCTTTGATCAATCTTCTTCACGAACTTGTTGAACTGTCTCCCAAGCATGGCTAAGGCTTCTGATATACTTTCATCACCTCCAGTATATCCTGCTTCTGACTCCTCTTCAGCATTAGATACAAAAGCTATGCTTTTGTTCTTCTTCTCAGCATACTCACCCAAGCCCATTTCAAAGGTTTGGAGGGAACCAATGAGTTCATCTACCTTCATGTTGCAGATGTCCTGCGCCTCCTCTATGGTTGTGACCTTCATAGCAAATCTCTTAGGCAAGGACCTGAGAATCTTTCTTACAAGTTTCTCTTCAGCCATTTTCTCACCTAGTCCACCAGAGGTGTTTGCAATTTCAAGAATATTCATGTGAAAGTCATGAATAGTCTCATCCTCTTTCATCCTCAGATTTTCAAACTTGGTGGTCAGCATCTGAAGTTTGGACATCTTCACCTTGGACGTACCTTCATGAGTTACCTTGAGGGTATCCCAAACTTCCTTAGCTAGTTCACAGTGGTGTACCAGCCTGAAGATGTTCTTGCTGATTCCATTGAACAATGCATTCAAGGCCTTGGAATTTCCAAGAGCTAATGCCTCTTGCTCCTTGTCCCACTCTTCTTCAAGAATCTGCACACTGATTCCATCTTCACCTGTCCTCATTGGATGTTCCCATCCTTTGTTGACAGCTCTCCAGACTTTGCTGTCTAGAGACCTTAAGAAGGCTATCATACAAGGCTTCCAGTCATCATAATTAGATCCATCCAACATGGGTGGTCTGTTTGAGTGTCCTAAATCCTTGTCCATGGTACTAGAAAGTAACTTCCCTAGATCTCACCCAGAAATTCACAGGCAGGGTGCCTGCTCTGATGCCAATTGAAATTCTAGTTATCAGACTTTGGATGTCACACTGGTTGTTATGACATCCAATTCTGCACAGACAGGGATTATGCAGAACTTAACAGTAAGTGCAGTAAATAACACAAGTAATTGTTCACCCAGTTCAGTCCAACATGACCTACATCTGGGGGCTACCAAGCCAGGGAGGAAATCCACTATTAGTAGTATCAATTCAAAGCTAAACTCACCCGTTTACAACTTATCACTTAATCCCTACCCAATGCAATTTCAATCTTAACCTAAGATCAGAGTTCCTACTCACTCCCCCTCAATCACCTCAGTGATTACTATCTTTAAGCAATATTAAAGACAAGTTGAAGTCACACTTCAAACAACTCTTGATTGTGCTTCACAGCTTTAATCAAGATACACAGCACTCACGCTTAAAAGCTTTGAGTGACACAACACTTACAACTCAATGAACACCCTATGCCAAAGCTATCATCTACTTGATAATGGCTTGGCTTACAAGATACGTCTAATACAAGACTCACAAAAATTACAGCAGTGAAGTATGATGGACACACAAAATCTTCACGCCTCAAAATCTCTGAAACTGAATGAAGGAACGCCTTCCTTTTATATTGCAGTATCCTGGGCTTTTGCACATGTATTCTCCTGAATTTAAGGTCACACAAGTTCCCATAAATTCAACATTTAGGTTACTAACAAATAGGCTATTTGTTAGGTTCATTGAATGTAGATTGGTTGTTGATTTCCTGGTTTTTCTCTAAGCTGTTGACTTCCTGAAGAATAGCCTGAGAAAAAGCTGAAACAGAAAACTGAACAACCTACAATATAGCATATGCTGTCAGGCATGAATGTCACGACATTCAGCTTGACATCAAGGTCCATATGCTGAGTCTGTTTTTCCAGAAAATAGACTATACAATTTTGCTGACCTGTACATGATCAAAATGACCATACTACAGTGACAACTTACATTAATAAATGTCAAAGTGTCCAACTTAACATTTACACAATTGGCCTTAAGTTAGTTCTGTTATTCTTTTGAAGAACAAACTAAGTTACATGCTGAAGTATAGCAGAACACCACTCTGTCTAATCTTCAGCAGCTGCTGTCAATGATGAATGTCATAACATCCAGTTTGACATTCAGTCAGTAGGCCTTATGCCAGGTCTGGTCTTTCCTTGATAACCAGACTGGAAATAAATACTAAGTTCTAACAGAACACCTGCTGTTCTATTCCTTAGTATCTGTTGACAGGTATGAATGTCACAGCATCCAGTTTGACATTCAATAAATCCTGTGTTAGCTAGTCCTGCAGTAACTACACTGTAGTCACACATACATGTCATGACATCAGTCAAGACATTAGTAACCATCTAGTGTTTTACCATATAATGCAGCCAATTAAACACCTACAATCAACATAGCATTCGGTTTCACGATGAATCATATCATGAAACAAAATCACCATAGACCTTTGATACATGGCACCGGCATTCTTGAGACTGAATGGCATCACTTTATAACAAGAAGGTGCCCCACGGTGTGATGAACATTGTTTTCTCCATATCATCTGGCGACATTTTGATCTGATTATAGCCAGAAAATCCATCCATGAAGGAAAACAACGAGAACTGAGCTGTATTATCTACCAACACATCGATGTGATGAGAAGTCATCTTTCAGACTGGCTCTGTTCAAATCTCGGTAGTCCACACCCATTCTCTCCTTTCCATCCTTTTTTCAGCACCAGCTTCTGCTTCACTGGAGGACAGTCTTCTCTCAATGGTAGCTTGTGCACAACGATATCGGTATCCAACCCTGGCATATCTTGATAAGACCAGGCGAAAATATCAACACACTCTTTCAATAGCGCTACCATTCTGCTCTTGACACTTGCCTCTGAAGCGGCCCCAACTTTCCTTTCCTTTCTGACCTCGTCGGTGCCTGGGTTAACAATCTCAACTCGCTCCTCGTGCGGTTGAATCACCTTCTCCTCTTGTTTCAACAACCTGGCTAATTCCAGCAGATCACAATTTTCTTCGCCTTCTTCTTCGGCATGATAGGTCGGATTGTCGAAGTCATATCATCACTTCAACAAATCCTCAACATGTTCTGCTTCATCACTTGATTTGAAAATAATATCATCAACATAAACTTCGATCTCTTTATGCATCATATCATGAAAAAGAGTAGTCATGGCTCTCTAGTAAGTCGCACCAGCATTCTTTAAACCGAAAGGCATCATTCTATAACAGAATGCTCCCTAGGGTGTAATGAATGTGGTCTTCTCCATTTCTTCATATGCCATCTTGATCTGCTTATAACCGGAAAATTCATCCATAAACGAAAAGACTTTGAATTTAGCTGTATTGTCCACCAACATATCAATGTGTGGCAGAGGAAAATCATCTTACGGACTAGCTTTATTCAAATCTCTATAATTAACACACATACAGACATTTCCATCTTTCTTAGGAACCGACACAATACTGGCCACTTACTGCGGATACTCGGAGGTAACAAGGAAACCAACATCAATCTGCTTCTGCATTTTGTATTTGATCTCCACTTCCTTATCAGGATGACTCCTTCTCAATTTTTGCTTGACTGTCGGACATTCTGTCTTCAACGGCAATTTATACTCCATAATCTCAGAATCCAAACCAGACATGTCTTGATAGGACCAAGAAAACACATTAGAATAATCTCGAAGAAGATCAATCAACCTCTTCTTAGCTCCTGGACACAACTGAGACCTGATCTTGACTTCCTTCACATCGTCTTCGGAACCCAAGTTGACCAGTTCAATCTGCTCTTCAAACGGATGAATGAGTTTTTCCTCGTGCTCAACCAAACGAGATAATTCATCAGATACTTCCTCATCATCATTCTCTTCCTCAACTTCAAACACAGGGAAATCAAAGTTTGGAGAGGGAGTAGGATCATTGTATTCAATGGGTTTGAGAATCAACCTGCATAATGATTTGATATTTTGATTTTAGAGAAGTGGAGTGCGACCAAATATTATGCAGATGGAAGATTATTATTTATTTATGTTTCTTGTGATTACCATTTTTAGAAAAGCAAAAAGTAAAAATAAAATATCATAGACGTGGATGAATAAAAATTGTATTTTATTGATGATAATAATAAAAGTTCCCAACAATATTCACTTCTCCCTTAGGCATAGGAGAAGGATTTTTCTTAAAAAATGAAAACAAATTACTTAGAGTGATGAATAACAGTAGGAACATCAACAACAACCCAATTGTTGCAAGTTTGGCCATGCATCACAAAGTTGGAGCAAGCTTCATCTTCATCACCATTGTCTTCAATAATGTCAGCTGAGTGTTGATCATTCCCATGAATGAACCCCCTCACTGTGGAAACTTGGTTGCATAACTTCAGTTATGACGTTGAACGACCTTGGTTGAAATCCCAAATCCATCCCTATTCTTGTTCTCAGCAATCTCCACCATACGACCCATTGATCAATGCTACCAGCCTCAATAGCCTTTTGTGCATCTTTTAAAGAAGACATGGGTTCCCCAGTTTTCTTCTCCTCAGCAATAGACAAGGCTTAGAATGGAGTTCCAACCTCCTCCTCAGCTTCAACATATGTAAAAGATGACAAATGTCTCACTAATAATGCCTTTTCTCCTCCAACAACGACAACCTTGTCGTTCTTCACAAATTTCAGCTTCTGGTGTAGAGTAGACGTCACAACTACTACTTCATGAATCTATGGCCTTCCCAACAAGCAACTGTAGGCCGGGTGGATATCCGTTACCTTGAAAGTAATATGGAAATCACTCGGACCTATCTTCACTGGAAGGTCCACTTCACCAATGACATGTTTTTGAGAACCATGAAACGATTTGACAATCACACCATTGTATCTCATTGGGGCGCCTTGATAAGAGAGTCTCGACAAAGTTGATTTCGGCAGCATATTCAAAGACGACCCAGTGTCAACCAATACATTGGACATAGCATCCTCCTTACAATTCATCAAAATATGCAATGCCAAGTTGTGATTTCTTCCTTCCTTAATAAGCTCTTCATCACAAAATCTCAGATTATTGCAAGAAGTAATATTAGCAACAATGTGGTCAAACTTATCCACAATCACATCATGCTCAACGTAAGCCTGCTCTAGCACTTTCTGCAGCGCCTCCATATGTGCTTCAGAGTTCATCAATAGTGACAACACAGAGATCTTTGACGGAGTTTGGAGCCACTTCTCTACCATATTGAACTCACTTCTTTTGATCAATTTCAAAACATCATCATTGTTATTCTTCAATTTGTTGGACTCACCAGACTGACACGCTGAAGTACTAACTGGATTCACCACTAGAATCTCTGCCTTCTTACTTGCTGAAACATCTTCTACTTCTTTCAGAAATACCGGACCAAAAACACGACCACTACGAGTCACCTTTGCAGTATCAGCAATATTCACCATGGAGTCTGCAACTGGTAGAGGAACCTCTTGACCATTCTCAACCACTGTGAAGTTGTATTGATATGGCACAACTTTATCGGATGCATACAGAACAGGGCCCGCATACCGTATAACCAATGACGATACCGATCTATTGACATTGTTGTTGTTACTGCTATCAAACTCGATACCTACCTGCTAAGGGGTCTTGAATCCTGGTACAATCACATTCACATCATCTCCCATATCCCTCGACTGTTGAATATGAATTACATTCTCATCCATCAACTTCTGGATATCTCTTTTGATGATCATACACCCACGGGGGTTCACGCTACAGATTGCATAACCATCATGGTTATGTTTGTTGGTGTAAGCCCTAGAGGCCAATACTTTTGGTACTTGTATCAAATTATTTATTAATAATAAAAGATTTTTTCTTTATTATGTTTGTTTAATAAAGTCCCTAGAATATCTAGTCCCTTTAATGTATCAAGCATGACTTAATCATGAGATCTGATTAAGCATAAGGACATTATTCTTAAAGTATCCGTAGTCGAGCTTTATTGTGAAGTGGGATAACATTAAAGCATTAAGACTATTATGTATATAGACTGATGATCACATATCATGGATCATGGATAAGGAGTCATCAAGTCTTAAACATAGGTATGAATATTATGAGTAATATTTATACTGGATTGACCCGCTATGAGAATACTATATAGAATGTTATGCAAAGTGTCATAAGTTATTCTCATGGTGATAGTGGTGTATACCACCCTTCAACCTGAAACCATTATGGACCCTAGATGTAGAGTCGAGTGCCTTATTGTTGATCAAACATTGTTCGTAACTGGATGACCATAAAGACAGTTGATGGATACTCCACGAAGCACGCTGAGGGACATGAGTGACCTAGATGGAATTTGCCCATCCTGCGTAATAGGATAAATGTCTACGGGCCCAATATTGAACTGGACAAGGATGACGCGGTCTATGCCTTGTGTTCAGTATAGACATAAGGAAAAAAGGGTAATTGTACACATATGTATTATCACAAAAGGATTTGTCAGATCACATGACATTTTCGTGTCTTGGGTAGCAGTGATGTGTTGCTAGATACCGCTTATTGTTTATTATGTTAAATATGTGATTTAATATAATTGCCAATGCCGCAAAAACCTACATGGTCACACACAAAAGGACAGATTGATGATATATAGAGTAAATAAGGAACACCGTAAGGTACTGTGCACTTAAGTGAATTGTAGGACATCGTAAGGTACGGTGCACTTAAGTAGAACACGAAATATGGTAAGGTAACATGCTCTTATGTGATTTTGGCATATCATAAGATATGAGTCACATACACTTAAGTATTCTTTTTAGATTACAACCCACATAAGTGGTTTTATAAATAGAACCCCTGTGTAGAAGCATTTGGTCAAATGAAAATTTCGTTTCACTCTCTCTCTCTCTCTCTCTCTCTCTCTCTCTCTCTCTCTCACTCAAAGCCTTCATTTGTAGCAGCTATCACTGAGACTGAAGGAATCCATTCGTGTGGTGTTGTCACCATTCAGCGTTTGTGATCACTCCTTTTATCTGCATCAAGGGTTTCAATCGCCACAAGAGGTAACAATTCTATCACTAATCATGCCCATTCGTAAGGATCACTAAAGGAAAAAAAAATTAATTTCCGCTGCACTTTGGATCACTACTCTCCTTCAATGTTCACATTCACTGATTAAACACAAGGTTCCATGAAATTCCACCAACGACATATAAATACGTTGCACATCGAATACTAGGAAATTCCCTGGACAACCGTCTATCATATGGACAAAAGCGTTACCAAGAGCAAGCAAAGGATTGTCTTTCACATTAGGCGCTCTGTCCTCAAAGGATACCATTCCACTCTTTACAAGCTTTTGGACTTCATACTTTAGTGGATAGCAGTTCTCTATATCATGGTCAGGGGCTCCCTGGTGAAAAGCACAGTGAAGTTCAGGTTTGAACCACCATGGAAGTGGCTCAGGAATCTGCAGAGGGTTTCTTGGTTGGATGAGGTTCTTGAGAACCAAGGACGGGTACAATTCTGCATAAGACATAAGAATAAGATCAAAGGATACCTTCTTCCTCTCAAAGTTTTGTTGGTTGTTATTATTGTTGTTGTATTTGGTTCTTTGTTGCGGTTGTTATTGACATTGTTATTGCTGAATCGGAATTGATTGATTGCTGGAATTGTTGGAAAAAACATGAATCACTGATGAAACTTGCTGTTGATGTTGACCAGGTTGGGAACTCTTTCTGATAGAGGCTTCCTCGACCTCTCCATAAATACTGAATTAGTTTCTCCCTCCTTCCTTTTAGAGAGACTCCCACCATACTTCTTGCTAGACGATGCTTCTTCTTAGACTCCTTGTTCTAGCCTCATCCCCATATTTACCATTTCGGCGGTAAAGTCATTGGAGACACTTGCAATCATACGCTCGTAATAAGATGAGCTCAGCGTCTTCAAGAAGATCTTCGTCATCTCTTTCTCCTCAAGAGGTGGACTAATCTGGGTAGCCAACACCCTCCATCTCTGGGCATACTCTTTGAATGTCTCTTTATCCTTCTGAGACATATACCTCGACTGGTCTCTATCAGGTGCCATATCGATGTTGTACTTGTACTGCTTGATAAAGGCCTCGCCCAAGTCGTTGATAGTACGGACGTTGGCACTGTCAAAACCCATATACCACCTTAAAGCGACTCCACTCAAACTGTCTTGGAAATAGTGAATCAACAACTGATCATTATCAGTTTGAGTAGACATCTTTCAGGCATACATCACAAGATGGCTTAGCGGACAAATATTCCTTTTATACTTTTCAAAGTCAGGGACCGTGAACTTCATCAGGATCTTAACATTGGGGACTAGGCAGAGCTCAACAACACTCTTCCCAAACAAATCATTTCCTCTTAAAGTCTTCAAATCTTTGCGCATCTCGAGAAACTGATCTTTCATTTCATTTAACTTCTCATACACATCTAGACCCTCAGACGGCTCAGAGTGGTAGATAATGTCCTTAACACGAGGAAGAGTATGAACAACAGGAGGTGGCAGTGACATGGGCTAGATGCCAGTAGAGAAACAAATATGGACGCATACCCCTCTAGCATAAAGTTGGATGGTATCCCCCAAGCGAATCCAACACGCATGAAAGGACCAGATTGATTCCAGCAACAGGAACAGTTGAGGTAGCAACCTCAAAAATGATAGTCCCCTGGGTAGGAGTGTGGGGGTTGGTGATGATTGGTTTTGTGCAGCAATGACAAATTCTATCATAGCCGTTAATCTGTCGATCTTGTCCTTCAGCTCTCGGTTCTCTTGTTCTAGATGCTCCATAATCCTTGGTTGATTAGAACAAGTATTATAACGGTGAGTCAGCTTGGCTGATGCACAAAAGAAGAACTGATAAGACATCTGGCGGAAGAAAACCTGCTATGCAAATGATGCATGAAATACAATGTTTTTAATTATTTAATTTCAGGGAACATATGAAGTTCTATTTGCAATATATATATATATATATATATATATATATATATATATATATATATATATATATATATATATATATATATATATATATATATATATATATATATATATATATATATAATAACAACAATTTGATTGACCATAATAATCTCTTTTTATTTATAAAGTTTGGAAGCATTACACTGAGTACAATTTCAGAAATCAAAGTACAAATACAAGAGAAAAGGAATATATCATCCCGAGGATCCCTTAGCAACTGTATCAGATGATCTGGATGTGGGCGCGTACTTCCTTCGGATGCGTCGAGTCTCGGACTCAGAGGATGTCTTCATCTGAGCCTTCTCAAGAACTAACTGATCAACAATCTTCTTCCAAGCTCCGGAATGCTGAGGCATGCTAGAGGAAGATAGGTCCTCTGGCTCTCCCTGTCTCTTTACTACTCGGTCTTCAAGAATCTCAATAAGCGCATCTTTGTCTTTCGACTCAACCTGTAACTCTTCATGCTTTCGGCTCAAAGCATGGAACCACTCTTCCCACATATCTCTCTCTTGCTTCATCTTGGAGAGTGCGTCTTCCAACTCCTCTACATATTGGTTAGGGAGAGTTGATGGCTCAACCACAACTAAATACACAGGTCTTTCACAAGCATACGACATCTTCAACTCCAAAGCTCTCTTCTTCACCCAAATAGTGTAAGCTTCCAAAGCTACACAGTTACACGGACCAAGCTCGGATCTTCCTTTCCTATGCACATTATGCCAAGCATGTATCATCTTCTACTTCAAATGTTTGGAATCTTTACCCTCTTGATAGAAAAGACCTTCTAACTGAGCGTTATTAGGTTTATCTCTTAAGGGGAACCCAAGTTAACGACGAGCCAAAGCAGGGTTATAGTTGATTCCTCCTTGTGTACCAATGAGAGGTACATTAGAGAATTCACCACAACTATCAATAATATTCAAGCTACTCAATGCAGAATTATACCAAACAATATCATCATTAGTGAGAGACATAAGTCTCTAAGACCACCATAGACATTGCTTGTTCTCCAAGAAAGCAGGCATTTGAGGCAAGTGCAAAATAAAACACTTGTACAGAGGAGGAACACATCATACAATAGTCCCACCACCTTTACAATAGTCCCACCACCTAACATAGTAGAAACAGGATTCCCAATCAAGAAGATTCTAACGGCTTTAACATCAACAAAACCATCAATGTTAGGGAACAAAGCCAGACCATAGATGAGAAGAACAAAGATGGCTTCAAAAGCATCCATACTACCAGCTTGAGAAAAGACAGTAGCTATACCAATGAGAACTCATAAGTCAATCCAAGAATACCTCCTTTCTTCACTAAATGAGCATCAACCCCAGATTTCTTTAGATGTAGAGCTTTAGCTATGATATGATATATGGGAATCTCCTCCATTCCACTAAAAGGTACCTTATCAGACACTAGTAATCCCAAGAGATGGGCATATTCCTCTAATGTAGGCACAAGCTGATAATCAGGAAAAGTGAAGCACCGATAGAGGGGGTCATAGAACTGAACCAAAACACTCAGAAGTCCTTCAACAACATTAGCAGATAATACCGACAAAAGCTTCCCATGAGGTTGCTTGAAATCCAAGGGATATAATACAAAGGATGACAACTTTCTTAGCTCTTTCAAATCAGGACATCTGAAATTGTACTTCTTAGTACTCGTCCATAATCCATGGTCTGAAAATATTTGCAAATGAGACCTCAGTTCCTTGAAATTTATTTTTCTGTGATGAATGTTATGATGCGCATGTATGCATGGATGCAACAATCACACATAGGGGATCATACACAAGGCAAACACAAACAAAGGTCAAGGGATGGATCAAGTCATCATTAAGATCAATCATCCATTTTGGCGGATTATGGTTTTCACCTTATCAACACCTAAGTTCCATTGATATTGACAAGACCTTGATCGAATCAACCAAGAATCAAAGAGTTTGTTGCGAGTCACAAGCATGGAGTCAGGTTAAGAACCATCCCAAAGGAGTGTGCTAAGGATAAAAACATGTAGGTCATGTTCTAAAAAAGTTCCCAGAGTCTTAATACCATATATCAGATATTATAGGTTAGGATAACTAACTCATCAACCCATAATATTCTCAAGATAAACTCGTCTGAGTTGAAGATGTGGAACCAAGTTTCCACAGTGGAGGGTTCATTCATGGGAATGATCAACACTCAGCTACTGTGATCGAAGACAGTGATGATGAAGGCGAAGCTTGCACCAACTTTGTGACGCATGTCCAGATTTGCAACAATTGGGTTGCTGTTGATATTCCTACTGTTGTTCATCGCTCTAAGTAATTTATTTTCATTTTAAGAAAACTCCTTCTCCTATGCCTAAGGGAGAAGAGAACATTGTTGGGCATTTCAATTATCATCAATAAAACGCAATTTTATTCATCGATATCTATGATGTTTTATTTTTACTTTTTACTTTTTTGAAAATGGTAATCACAATTCACTTCTCTAAAATCAAAATATCAAATCATTATGCAGGTTGGTTCTCAAACCCATTGAATACAATGATCGTACTCCATCTCCAAATTTTGATTTCCATGTGTTTGAGGCTGAGGAGGAGACTGATGATGAAGAAGTATTTGACGAATTATCTCGTTTACTTGAGCATGAGGAAAAAGCCATTCAACCGTTTGAAGAGCAGATTGAATTAGTCAACTTGGGTTCCAAAGATGATGTGAAGGAAGTCAAGACTGGGTCCCAACTGCGTCCAGAAGCTAAGAAGGGGTTGATTGATATTCTTCGTGAGTATTCAGATGTGTTTGCTTGGTCCTATCAAGACATACCTGGTTTGAATTCTGAGATTGTGGAGTATAGATTGCCGTTAAAGCCAAAATGCCCGCCGGTCAAGCAAAAGTTGAGGAGAACTCATCCTGATATGGTAGTAAAGATCAAAGAGGAAGTGCAGAAATAGATTGATGCTGGTTTCCTTATTACCTCCGATTATCCGCAGTGGGTGGCCAATATTGTGCCTGTTCTTAAGAAAGATGGAAAAGTCTGCATGTGTGTTGATTATAGAGATTTGAACAAAGCTAGTCCAAAAGATGATTTTCCTCTACCACACATTGACATGTTGGTAGAGAATACATCTAAAATCAAAGTCTTTTCATTTATGGACGGATTTTCCGGCTATAATCAAATCAAGATAGAACCTGAAGATATGGAGAAGACCAAATTCATTACACCCTGGGGAATATTCTGTTATAGAGTGATGTCTTTCGGTTTAAAGAATGCTGGTGCAACATACTAGAGAGCTATGACCACTCTTTTCCATGATATGATGCATAAAGAGATTGAGGTTTTTGTTGATGATATGATCTCCAAATCAAGTGATGAAGAAGAACATGTTAAGAATTTGTTGAAGTTATTCTAGCGTTTGAGGAAGTACAAACTCCGCTTGAATCCCAATAAGTGTACTTTTGGTGTTTGTTCTGGTAAGTTGTTGGGCTTTACTGTCAGTGAGAAGTGTATTTAAGTTGATAATGCCAAGGTCAAAGCAATATAAGAAATGCCTGCTGTAGCGGTAAATTCATGACCGTTAAGCTATGGATAAACTTAACGTCGATAAAACTAGAGTCGCCACCGCGCTTTTATTGTTTCTAAAGGAAAAGGAAAAAGTACGAACAAAACCCAAAGATAAGAAGTTTTCAAATCAAAACTAATAAAATGCCAGAGATTATAGGTAAAGGGGTTGGTTACACAGAGGGAAGGTGTTAGCACCCAAAGTGTCTTAGGTACTCCTAGGGAGCCCTTTTTTATGTGTGTATGTGTTTTGGTATAAAAGATGTTTGAAATAAATAGAGTATGGGGATGAGAAAGTAATTCATTAATTATATTTTTGTGCTTGACAAGACCTTCGGACTTGTGCCTACGTACCAACATAAAAATGAGGGATCAAAACCTTGTAGTTCGTGGTAACAATTTCAAAGTGATTGAATTTGCTTTTAATCAAAATTTGAATTTAAAAGAGGCACAAAGGGCCTAAAAAAGTTTGAATGAGTGTTATTTCTTTTTGTCTTTTGATGTTTTAAGTCAATATGGTTAGACTCATTTACAAGTTTGATTTAAAAAAAAAGTTTAAAAATGAAATGGCATAAGGCAAAAGTTTCTAATTTGCAATAAAGTCTAAGTTTAGAAATCACAAGCAAAGAAGGTTTTTGAAAAGGGGGAGACATTTTGAAATTTAAGAGAATGGGAGAAGATGAAGAAACTAGTCCTAAGCAAAAATTTAAAAGTTAAGAGTTGAAAAGATCTGACCAATGGGATGCAATCCAATAGACAAGAAGGTCATATAGAAACCCACTTTTCCTTTGGACTTTAAATCAAGAAATATCAATAAGCAAGTAGAAATATGAAGAGCAAGGCATCAAATAAATATAGCCACATTCAAGCAAGAAACTTTACAGTCTTCTTCTTAATCTTCCATTGTATCAGATGGCATACTCCTTGATTGGCTTAGAATAAGGCATTAGACACAAGTTCAAAGTAACATTTGCATCAAGACCATGTAGCAGATGAATTCATATGGATCCCAATATTTGCACCAGATGGAAGCTCAAATCACAATAACTTGGTCTCAGAAATGTTTGCATTGACCAAGTCCTTTTGCATAGGGAATGTTGCCTAATTCTAAGTCCAAAGTTCAGATCAAATCCAACAGTCCACACAAATATTTTTTATGATTCTTGTTGTTTATTAAGTATTTTAAGGTCCTAAGACCACAAACACAAACAAAATATACAAACAAATATATACAATCACAATATATGGCTCAAGTGAGCAAAGTGAAAATGGTATAAACATAAAAAAGTTAAATAATATGTAAATGGAAAATGAAATGTTAAATGACTTGAATTTAAATGGCATAAAGTAAATGACTTGAAATTAAAAGCAAGATTAATAAAGGTTAGTCAAATGTTAGTTGATTAGATGTTAGTGGTGTTTTACTTTTCAATTGATTAAGTCATTCTTTGGAGAACACTCAACCCTCTATTCACAAGCATTGATCCTTGAACCAAGACATCTTCCAAAGGAAGAAAAAAAGGTCAAGTTTCCACACAATACCATGAAAGTGAGAGACTTACAATCTCACTTACTAGAATGTTATGCCTTTGGGTCAAAATTTAGCGTTATGTTAAGCAATCACAATTGGACTTATGTAGAAGTCACAACTATTTGAGGCCAGGCAATAAAGTTTTTGGTGTTAATGCATAGTAGAGATATGGTATAATGAACCATACTCCTAAAACATACCACACACAAAAATAAAATGATCAAAGGATGGACCTAATCTCATCCATACTTGTATTGGTTCATCTAACATAACGTTATTGATGAACCAATTAGCCTTAGGATATTGAGACTTCATTCGTCAATGAAAGGGATGTGATAGAATGTAATTGAAGATGAAGAGGGAGAGGAGATAAGAGAAACACAAATTGGTCATGAGAGGAATTTTATCAAATTAAAATCATACATTCATTTTGGGAGATGAAATGTACATTTCATCAATCCCCTAAATCCAATGATTTTATTCCAAAAAAAGTCAAATCAACTTTGTCCAAGGCCCAAACACATTGTCAAACTTCACATGTTGATAAAAATGGCTCAACATAATTTCTACACAATTAATCAATTAAAAATCAAATAAAAATGCATTTAAATTTTAATTGGGTTTGATCAAAAACCTAAAACCTTTTCAAAACACCAAATAAATGGCCAAGAGATGTATCCTAGGTCAAACAAGGTCAAAGGACCTTAGACAAAAAATTTCATAATTTTTGAAAAGTCAGAAGTATTTTTAAACAATTAAAAATATGCATAAAAACAATTAAATCATAAGAAATATAAAAAATAATCCAAAAAATATTTTTAATTCAGAAAATGGAAGAGGAAAATATTAGATTTTTTTTTGTGAAAGTCTCATATTTTTTGGACTAAAAATGAAATTGATATGAATTAATTAAAAATAAGGGATTAAATGAAATAAACAGAAAATAAAAAAAAATAAGGGTCATCTGATCTCCCTCATTAGTTGAGGTGGCAGATCAGATGGCCAGAAGCGCGCGTTCCACATGCACACGAGTCAAACACGCTGCAGGCATGGTAATCACAATGGATGCATGAGATTAAAACGTGAGAACCAAATCAGATGGCTTGGATTGTTCCAGCGCACCACCGGAGCCCTAGCTCCGGTCATCTTCTTCGGTGAGCACCACCGGTCTGGTCCAAGCTCAACTAAATGGAAAATGAAAAATGAATACACTAATTTGAAGGAAAAATGCTCAGGAGCACGAATCTGGCTCCAATTTTCTCCAATTCCAAGTACATAAAAAGATAATAGGATTTGAATTTTGAGGATCATGAACTGAGTTGCTTCGATTTAACCTCAAAGCAACTCAATCATCTTGCCTACATTGATAGGACTTCAGACAACCAAAACTCAACAAGAATGGTGAAGAATTAAGGGAGAATAGAAGAGATAAAAATTCTGAAAATTCACCTTTAATGGAGCTTCAGATTGGCACGATCTTGCTTTCAATTATGCTTGGCCTTGCTTCAGATGCTTGTTGGAAGTGAAATGGATCAAGGAAAGGTAAGGACGCTTGGTGTTTCAATCTCAAAATAGATGGAGAATTGAAACTCGATTTTTAAAGAAAATCTTCAAGCTTATCCTTCAATGGTGAGGGTTTGGGGTTGCAGGTTTAACACTTGGGCATGAGGTCCTTAATTCTCAGCAATGAGGGTCTTATTTATAGGCCATGAGATTGATTTCCACACACTTCCAATTTTGGAAAAATTTGAAAATTCTCTTTACATGCTTGCATGGGCGTGTGATAGGTCCATCAAGTGATGAAATCTAATCCAAAATTGAGTGAAAGTCATGCTGAATTCATGTTCGAATGCCATGCAATTGTGTATGAAAAGTGGAAGTGGAAAACATCCAAATGGTCCTTCAACTTACAGCTAATGCGCATCTCCTTCATTCTTTGGCTAAATGAGATGATCCTTGACTTTTTGGAAAGGTGAGATCAAGGGTAACTTTCATGTTGAACACTTTTACATTTGAAGCTTGGATTATGATGAATTTTGAGGTGTATGTTTGGGAAATCAAGCATATTTGAAAATTTTCTAAGTCCCAAGTCAAATATTTACTTCTTCCACCTTGAATAAATTATTCTATGGACTTCAAATGTGAAAAGTTCCTTCATAAAAGTTGTATCTCTTTCAAACCTATTCAATTTAGTCACAAATTTGAACTCATTTGGATTTGGCATGAAGGAGTTATGCATTTTATAAGTTGAGGAAAATGACTTGTTCAATGGTATTGGCCCAAAATGACCTATAATGTTTCCTCTTGGAACATGCATTTGAAAGTTGAATTTGAACTTACTCCAAACAGAAACGTTAAAGTATACATCTTGAACTTGATCATGAAATTTTAATGGCTTTCATATTATAAAAATTGAGCAAGTTATGGTCTTAGGAAGTTGACCTCCAAACTAGGGTTCAAACAAAAGGACCTATAATCTTTCACCATAAAAAATGACTTTCCAAGCAAACCTAGCTCTTGACTTCAACATTAAAGTTGTTTAGAATGTCATTTTAGTAACGTTTCTCTTAGAATCGTTTCCATATTATAAAAATTGTAGGAGATAGGGTCTAGGGAACCCCAATTTTGACCAGTTGACTTTCTCTGGTCAACCACCATGAACTATCTTGATAGCTTGACATTCTATTGACTTTTGGGACTCATGGAGGATCATATATGGATAATATGATGTAATGTGAAGTACCCCTTAAAATATTTGATCAATTGTTGAGGAAACTTGTTGAAGAAGTCACACAAGATACCCAGATGAATTAGGGTTTCCAAGGCAAACAAATTCCAAACTTTTGATGATTTCTTGATCAAAATGATATGTGAAGATCACGAGGGTTCCATATATGATGCTTAGAGCCAATGTAAACCAATTCTTAATTATGCTCCTTGCATGGAGGGTCTCAAACCATAAATATGAGCTTGATGGAGCATATGTGAGCATACACACTACCTACAAAAGCAACAAATATACATTGACATATTTTTGGTATTTTGGTTAGTAGATAATGAAAAACAAAGTATGATACAATTAAATATGCTTGGTGATCTCTCCCAATGCAAACCCAATGAATGAGGGGTGAGGAGGATGCCAAGGTGTGCTCCCAAAGCTAATGCATATGATGAGATATTATCAGGGATCTTAGGGTCAAAATTGGGGTCTTACAGCTGCCCCTATTTAAGGACATTCTAACTGAGGAGGTGAAGGTTAAAATATTCATATCGACTTAGTAGAATGGACTTAAATAACAATAATAGAAGAAAATTTTAGTTCCTAAGAGACCCCATGATGCATATGATATGAAATGTTAAAATTAATCTCTGTGGGGAGAATGTTGCCACAAAGGAAAAGAATCCGGAGAGACTGAAAGTTCATAGGAGCATAATGCATTCCCTAAGGATAACTCGCTGGGGAGACAGGGACTCTAAGGGTTAAAAAGTTGTGCGTAGGCCAGGCTACGACTTACAACTGTTGGGGGACACGAGGGATTCAATGAAAATAAATCAATGGAATGACTTAGTTAGGGATAAAGGAAAAATCTACAGAGGAAACGGGTAAATCAGGACAAAACTAAATACTCGATCCAAACAAGGGACGACGATTTCACTGAGGAAATGCACACTTAAACTCACTAGGGGAAGAAATGACCTTCAACACAGGAGTAACAGAAGTATATTATCCAGTACTGGTTACTCGGTGAGGAGATAACATAATCTGACAAAGAGGACATCCATTGCCGATTAGGGTAAACATATCGAGGATGACTTGCTGAGGGTAACAGGAGGTGTATTCATTACCAGTTACTGGGTAAGAATATCTTGTTAGGGAAAAGCTGGATGGGACTTACAATTACCAGTTACTTGGCAGAAGACCGAAGGAAGAGAATATCTGTCTCCGGTTAGAGTGAACATATCAAGGATAGACTGCCGGGAAAAAGTAGGAATTACATCTATCAGTTACTAGATAGAATACCGAAAAGAGAATATCCTTCATCGGTTAAGATGAACATATCGAGGATAGACTCCGAGGGGAGAAATAGGAATTACATCTATAAGTTACTAGATAGAATACCAAAAAGAGAATATCCGTCACCGGTTAGGATGAACATATCAAGGATAGACTTCGCAAGGGAAAGTAGTATTTATACCTACCGGTTACTGGGCAGAAGACCGCAAAGAGGAGGAAACCCGTTATCGGTTAGGATGAACATATCAAGGATTAACCCTCTGGGAATGAAATAGGGATTGAAACTACCTTTTTACAGGGAAGAAAACCAAAAAGAGGAGAATATCTGTCATCGATTAAGATGAACATATCAAGGATAAACTCAAACGGAAGAATATCCGTCATCGATTAAGAGGAACATATCAAGGATAAACTACCTGGGGAAACGTAAAACGAATCTACTGGGGAAAACAAGAGAATGTAGATTACTATTACCGGGTATTGGGTAAAAGTAAAGCACTCGCAAATTGAGAAGAATATTACCATTTATTGGGTAATAGACTCTCAGGGGACCAAAAGCATTGATCTAGGTAAGAGCTAGAAAGAAATGGTAAACCAAAGACTTGACCCGGTGAGGATATAACTCAAGGGGAGTGGTTCCATCTAGATAATCAACTAGGGAGGAAGTTGAACTAATAATCATCCACGAGAAAACAACTCAGTGAGGAATGAGAAAGGTTACATTCTTTCTGCTTAAGGGGATGACACTCTACAATTGAGGGAGAACAGACACACCAAATCTGCATGGGGAAATGATATCACCATAGTAGAGGATCAGAAAAATAATGAATCACGGAGTACAATAATAATGCGATAATGAAATACATGAATGTATATGTATATGTATATGTATATGTATATGTATATGATTGCTGACAAAAATAATCACGAAGGATACAAATGTCAACGGTATGAATCATCGATACAACACTCGGCTAATCTTGACAGGATGGAGACATCAACTAGAGAAGAAGAGTTGGGGATGGACATAAACCATCCGTCTCGAAGGCTTGACCCTGGTTGGGGAAAGCAAGAGGATCTGTTGAGGATTTTGAATCATCAACCCTGCGGGGAATTTTAGGTCAACACCATATTAAATGGGAGACAACCTCACAGAGGATCAAAAATACTGCTAAAGAATCAGTGCTGACGGGGATCAGGGATAACTCCGCTGGCGACCTGAGGGGAAACAAAATATGTACTGAATCTATGCAAACCGTTGAGAATACATGCCTATAATTCATCTAGGGAAGCGATCTCAAAACTCGACTGGGGAAACCAACTTGCTGAACTAACTGCTTGGGGAAGAGCAACAATGCTTTGCATTTCAGGACTTACCTGTTCTCAGACTGTTGTTGATATTCCTAAATGAAATTGATTGCTCCTTAAAGGTAATTGCTTTTATTATTTTTTCAAGAAAGACAATTTTTTTTTAAAATCCAATTTCAAAATGATCATCATAAAATTTAATTCTATTTGGATGAAAAATAAATAAGAGTAAGAACAATTGGATAAAAAGCTCAGCTTTGTTTAATAAAATGGTAGTCCGTAAATGACAAGACTCCATAGATCTTTACAAAATTTGAAAAATGGTAATTTACATGGAAAAGGGCTACATTGAATACAATGATCACTAATCCTTCTACCATCTTCAATATCCACTGCATTTTTGGCTTCAGTTGAGAATGACGAATCAGAGTTGACTGACTTGCTCAAGAATGTCTTCAAGACTGAAGATCAATCAAATGCAGTTACTTGCCATAATCCCTAATTTTGCATAAATTGCCCCAAGGAGGGGTATTCAATCTATCGGGATAAATTTTTCTTTTTTATGTCTCTAATTGACTGGATTGCCTTTTCGGGTTTTCAACCCACCGAGACGGTCATTTTTGCCTAAGCCGCCCTTTTGGGTTTTCAACTTAGCGAGTTGTTCTTTTCTTTTTAGGCAAAGTATTTCTTGACTGCATCGGCATTCATAGGATGAGTGAACTCTTCACCATCCATAGTTGTAAGAATCAAAGCACCGCCTGAAAAGGCTCTTTTAACAACATATAGGCCTCCATAATTAAGAGTCCATTTGCCCCTAGGATCTAGTTTAAAAGATAGAATCTTCTTGAGCACAAGGTCACCTTCTCTACACACACGAGGCCTGACCTTCTTATCAAAAGCTTTCTTCATTCTCTGCTTGTACAACTGACCATGACACATGACAATCAACCTCTTTTCTTCAATTAAATTCAGCTGGTCATATCTGGTCTGACACCATTCAACCTCGGTTAACTTGGCTTCCATCAGAACATGCAATGATGGGATCTCAACCTCCACTAGGAGCACAACTTCCATGCCATAAACAAGTGATAAAGGGGTTTCCCCTATTTAAGTGCGAATGGATGTACGGTACGCATACAAGGCAAATGGGAGCAGCTCATACAAATCCTTGTATGTCACAACCATTTTCTGAATGATCTTCTTAATTTTCTTATTTGCAGCTTCAACAACCCCATCCATCTTAGGTCTATTGGGAGAATAATTATGATGTGCAATCTTGAAGTCTTTGCAAAGAGCTTCCACCATATTATTATTCAAGTTAGATACATTATCAGTAATGATCTTACTTGGCACACCATATCAACATATAATTTGATTCTTGATAAACCTTACAACAACTTGCTTGGTTACATTTGCATACGATGTCGCTTCAACCACGTTTGTGAAGTAATCAATAGCCACTAGAAAGAAACGTTGTCCGGTCGAAGCTTTGGGCTAAATCATACCAACCATATCAATTCCCCACAAGGAGAAGGGCCATGGAGAGGAAATGCATTCAACAGTGTCGGAGGAAGATGAATCTTATCTGCGTAAATTTGACACTTGTGGCATTTGTTCACAAACTTGCAACAGTCAGATTCCATTGTTAGCCAATAGTAACCTGCTCTCAACATCTTCTTAGCCATAGCATGTCCATTGGAATGGGTACCAAAGGAACCTGCATGAACTTCAGTCATCAATAAGTCTGCTTTGTGTCTATCCACACATCTGAGCAAACCATATGGAAGTTTCTCTTATAAAGCACATCACCATTCAGGTAGAAATTGCCAGCTAATCCTCTCAAAGTCTTATTATCTTTCAAAGATGTCCCAGATGGGTAAATCTGACTTTGGAGGAAACACTTTGTAGTGGGAAATTCGTGATCATCAAGCTATTGACAAGCTAGAGATCAACTAACAAGAGTCGCCACCGCGCTTTTATTGTTTCCAAGGGATAAGGGAAAAAGTACGAAAAAAACCCAAAAGTAAGAAGTTTTCAAATCAAAACTAATAAAAGGTCAGAGATCACAGGTAAGGGGGTTGGTTACACAGAGGGTAGGTGTTAGCACCAAAAGTGTCCTAGGTACTCCTAGGGAGCCCTTTTTGTGTGCATATGTATTTTGTACAAAGTGATGTTTACAAAAAAATGGAATCGGGGGATAAGAAAAGAATTCATTAATTATATTTTTGTGTTTGACAAGACCTTCGGTCTTGTGCCTACGTACCAACATAAAAATGAGGGATCAAAACCTCGTAGTTCGTGATACAAATTTTAAAATGGATGCATTGCTTTTAACAAAAAATTAAGTTTGAAAGGCACAAAGGCCTAAAAATGGTTTGAATGAGTTAGTTATTTTTGGATTTTTGAAAGTTTAAGTCAAGTATAATTAAGTTTATTTACAAGTTTGATTTAAAAAAAGAAGTTTGAAAATGCAATGGCATAAGGCCAAGGTTTCTATCTTTTTGCAAAAGTGGTCAAAGTTTAGAGTAAAAGTAGTTCACACAAAGAAGATTTTGAAAAATGGAGGGATAGATTTTGAAATTAAAGAAATGGGGAGAAGATGAAGAGACTATCCTATGTGTAAGACCCCAATTTTGCCCCTAAGATCCCTCATGGCATCATATCATAACATTGCATTGCCTCAAGGATCATTAGACACCTTGCTTCCTTCCCTGTGGGTGGGATATCTTGTTCGAGAGTGATTCTTGATCACCAAGCACTTCTTGCATTTGTATATCATTGCTTTTCTTTTAATCACTAATCAAAAGTACAAAAATATGTCATCTAACCCTTTGTCTTGCAGATGAAGCATTAACAGGTCAAGGCAATTAAAGGCATTCATTGAGCAATAGATGGTGGTCATTCTTGGGATTTGGGCCCCAGGATCATTCACAAGAGTTCATATGAGCTATGATGTCATTTTGAAGCAAAATCCTAAGTGGTAGAGGCTTGAATCTCATCAGAACACTTCCAAGTCATCTGAAGACCTAGAAACTCAACTGCAAATTCAACTGTGGATTTGGAGGTGGGAAGTGACTAGAAATACTTCATTCATGTTCAAACAAGTCTCATTTGACATTTCAAACACTCACATTGAAGAATTTGAGGTCCAGTCAAAAATTTCCCAAAATAGCAAGTGACCTATAATGTGAAGTTTCCAAAAATGGAAAGGTTTTGGACCAACTTCAACTTAATATTAGATCATCAAGAAAGCTTCCAATGAAATTTTGTTCAACATGAGAGTTGAAGATCTTTCTCTCCCATTTCCAAAAAGTCCAAGATCATGAATTTCTAATGTGTGGTTGAGGAGATATGATCCAATCATGGCAAAGTGTGTTCAAAACTTCCAATGAGCATAACTTTTCAACCAAAGCTCCAAAATGAGTGGTTCTTTTTGCAATATTCTCCTCATGACTTGTAGTTTCCAAAAATTTCATTACATGGCTTTAATTCCATTTGCATTATCATGTGCTCATTCACGAAGTTTTTAGAAGGAATTTTCATAAAATCATTTTGGTGGATCATATTCATACAAAACCATTTCCAAAGCTTGCATGGAGTAATTTTAAGTGATTTTGGGCCTCATAGTGGTACTGTTCACGCATGCATGAAGTGCATAAGGGTGAAAAAACCATTTTTGCACATACACCTCATAATTTGCTAATCCTAATTGCATTTGGCTTAAACAAGTTTTCAGCATCATTAGCAAGTCATATATATTGTTAATCCTAACTGCATTCATCATTAACATTCATTTTTAGATCTAGATTCAAGAATCATCAAATTTTTTCTCTCAAAATATTTTTCAAATTCTTCACACAAGAGCATTCTCTATTGATTGATTCATGCTCAATATGTGTTTTTGAGGAGATTTGGACGTGGAATTGGAAGGAATCGTGCCATATTTGCTCATACTCAAAGCTTGAAGCATCCATGGAGTTTGCAAATTGAGCTGGATTCACGTGCATTTGAGCTTCATTCCTTCCATCAATCACCTCCACAAGCATCATAGAAGAGTTCTGGAACATCACAAGCCTTGAAACAAGCCAAATCCGAATTCTACTCTTCAAGAGGTGGATTTTCGATCTCAATTATTTTGAAATTCATTATGCTATTTGTATAGATCATTGATTGGTGAGCATGCTGATATAAAATTTGAGTGAATTGGTGCATTGTACATGAAGTTATGCATGATTCAAGTTTTGGTGTCAAATTTTATTTCCTTCGATTTGGATTATGTGTGATGTTTTAGTGCAAAATGATTGTTGATCTTGAATGTACATGGAAGGATGAATCGATTGGTGTTAGTCTTGCTGATTTCTGGAATGTTTTGAGATTTTCTGGATTTTTGTTCATGTGTTCATCCTGAAGAGGATGAAGATCTTGAGTTTCCAGAATTAGCTACGGTTTCTTCATGCCTTGCTGCGAATTAGCTACGAAATTCATGTTTTGCTACGAAATCTGGGCGCGCTAGGGTTTTAGGCTGAAACGATGTCGTTTTGGTTGAGGCGCCAAATTCAAATTTGTGCACGGTTCGATACTGAGCGAGGGACCTTTTCAAATTGCCTTTCCATTTTCCATGTTTCCCTCCTTTATTTGCCATGCTTGTTTCACTTGACTTCAAATTTTTCCATCAACTTCAAAAAATCACAATAAATAGAAAAATGCACCAATTTGATCCCAATTTTTTGCTTTATGCTCCTCATGTTGTCTAGTTTTTTATGAGTATAAATTGAAAAGTCGTGCTTGGCTGAAAAATGATTTTGTTCTAGGATGATTGGATACATATGCATGTGGGACCTTGCCTTGCTTATCTTATTGTGAAATGCTTGTTTCTTATCCAATGAACCTCAAATTTTGCATGCTAATTCTAGACACATTGCTGGACATTTTGGCTTTAGTTTGACATTTTTCCCATGCACCAATTCTGTTTTATGATTGTGCTAACTTGGTGTGACAATTTGTGTCACACATTTGGTTGCTTGACTTGTACAATGTGATTGCCATGCCTAATGATCTCCAATGCTTCTGATTTTTTGTGTGATGGATGTTATGGATGTCTTGATTGTGCATGAACTTTTCCAAATTTATTTGAATCATTTCTATTTTGATTTGAATTTTTCGTTCATGATGATCACATATGAGCTTTGAAATTGTCTTGAACTTCACTTGATCATGAAATGCTTTTGGTGATTGATTTTGATGTGAGCCTTTTTAGGATATGTCAATATGTGTTTGAAGTTGCTTTGTGTTAAATTTCAGTCCCTGTTTTGAATTTTTCCTTCATCTTTGACCCTAGGCTTTGACCTAGTGGTTTGTTGCTTATATGTGAGTTTTGATTTCAGGTTAAGCATCCAAGTCCCATAGTTGATAATGCTTCATCATTTGAGTATTGATGTTTGCTTTTGATTACTAACATTTGTGTGTTTTTTAGGTTGATGCTGATTCACTTGAGTTTGCCTTATGGCTTACACATTTTGTACATTGGGATTGTCTGTTGCTTATTGACTGTTGTCTGTTTGTCTGAGCATTGTACTGATTTGTTTAGTTGTTTCCACAGGTACCTAAGTTGCTTTAAGTTCATTTTGAACTTTGCTTTGCTTGGTTGCTTAACCACTTAGGTATAATCCCTAATCTTCATGTAGTCTGGAAGACCTGTCCTATTATGTGGGCAGGCACCTGTCTGAAGCCCTCCTTAAGAGGCAATGCTTGTGTTTGTTTAATGTTGTGCCAAGCAGGTAAAGTCCTCTTAAGAGGCAATTGGCAGATAAAAGAGATGTGTAATCCATCTCCTGCTACTCAGTGTGTCATTCATCTTGCTCACACCATGTGTTGATGCATGGTGAATAATAACCCAAGATCTTATAGAGTCAATCATTTGTGGAGAAGAGTTCCAACTTTCTGAACTCCCACACTTTCCATTGATCAAAGCTCTCCCCGACCAGGGATAAGAGCTATGAGGCACACCCCTCATCTCCATTTCATCTGCTTCACCCTAACTCTCAATGTTAGGGTTAAGAGCACAAGATACCCCATTCCAGGTGGCTGTAAAGCCTAACCTTGCTTGAGCCTAATTGATTGTATCTAGTGTGTGCTAATTGATTTGTTTGTTTGCTTACTTGATTCATCTGTGCATATTTGCTTATGCGTGCCTTTGTGCATTTATCATCATTACTTGTATATCATTTCATAATCATTGTTCATTACTTTGTGACATTTTGTTTTGTCCATTGAGGAGTCAATTGTAAGTCCAGCTATTGGCAGTTGTTTCCTATGATCTGGTGGGATTTGGAACTAAGACCATTCATTGGCATCCCTTTTCCTTGGAGTCGAGTGTAAGACCATTTATTGGCAACTTGTTTCCTCTTGCTTATTGCATTTACTATTTGTTTCTTGTGAGGAGTCAATTGTAAGTCCAACTATTGGCAGTTGTTTCCTATGATCATTCCTTGGAGACTAGTATAAGTCCAGTGATTGGCATCCGGTATCCAGTTTTTGTTTTAGGAGATTGGTGTAAGTCCAGTAATTGGCGTCCGGTATCCATTTTTTGTTTTAGGAGACTAGTATAAGTCCATTGATTGGCATCTAGTATCCATCTTGTTATTTGCTTATTGCTTTATTGCCTATTCCAAAGGAATCACTTGAATCATCTACATATGATCTCAAGAGGTGAACACGTAAGAAGTGTTACATCCCTTAACCCTCCCACCTTTTGTTTCTTTAAACCTCCATTTGCATGTTAACCCAAAACCAAAAAATATATCGTGCAAACATTTTCATTTGTTTTCAAACTAGAAACCTAGGCTTTAGGCCTTTGATTTTCAAACTTCATTTTCATAATGCTTCTTTTGAATTGAATTCTAATCACACTTTGACCATTTTTGTGAATAAATTCTAATTGATTAATTCTACTCATTCAATAGTTTTGTGGCTTTGTCCATTCTTGATAAGTTTTCATACATTAGCCATAGGTTTGTCCTTAGTGATTGAATTGTAAGACTTCCTTGCTTATTATAGGGTTAACCCCTCACTAGCAAGTTGAAGCTTTTCTCACATGGTGGACTTGTGGTTGTATAGGTTGAGTTTTCTCCCGTGGATAACGAAAGACCTTAGGGCTTTTTTTTAAAAATGAATTCACTTACTTTTGGAAATCTTTTAGCCGAACTACGACGTTTTGATCCTTACCTTCCATGGAAAGGTACGTAGGCAACGGGTTCATCCGTTCAAACACAAAAATAATAACTTGTACATTCTTTTCTCATCCCTTCCATCATGTTTGCATAATAAATATTTCATAAACAAATAACATTTCGTACAACAAGTTGTGAAAAGGGCTCCTTAGGAGTACCTAGGACGTTTTGGGTGCCTAACACCTTCCCATTGCGTAATTAACCCCTTATCCAGATCTCTGATCTTTTCATTAGTTTTTCTATGTGTAAAACTTCTTAGGCTTTTGTTCGCTTTTTAGCCATTCCTTTGGATAAATAAAAGTGCGGTGGCGACTCGATTCTTTGTATGCTTTGCTTTTTGTTTAATCAATAAATCATAAAGTGACGAATACACCGCTACAGAAAAGTGGCGACTCCGCTGGGGATGATCTATCCTTGGTGGTTTTGCCTACTTTTCACCCTTATTGTATGATATTGTTTATTTGTTATATGACATATTTTTGTACAATTTGGGATTACTGTATTGATTGTAATGCTTGAATTGCTTGATATACAATTGTTGTTTGCTTGGTGGTTTCTGTGAGATGAGTTCTATACCCGAACTCGAGTGCACCTTAGGATAGGAGAATGGCGTAGTCTCGTCGACTTGTGTGGAGTTATTCCTTAACAAGTTGACTTGCGAGTCCATTCACTTGGTGGAGGTCATGTTGGATTAATAATGTCACACAAGTCATTTGTGGTTAGGCATTATTCTTTCAATCATGTGCCTTAGAAGCCAAGGACCTTAATTTACCAATCCCATCTTGGCCTATTTTTAGGACGTAGTGCGGAAGTCGTTCAGATGTAAGATCTGTGCGATTATTACACGATACTACACTCATAAGAGTCTCTCTTGAGAATATTTTTGGAATACGAGTATTCGTTCCTCCGATAATATTCGAAAGATGGGATGATGACTATGGGAACCTCTTGTAGAACATGTTCGGCAGGTTTAAACCCTAGTACACTCCCTTTGGGTGGTTCTTAACCGAGACTCCATGCTCGTGACTCTCAACAAACCCGTGATTCATGGTTGAGTCGTTTGGACATCCTTAATATCAATGGAACTTGGGTGTTGATAAGGTGAAAACCATAATCCACCAAAATGGATGATTGATATTAAGGATGATTGAGTCGGTTCATGTATCGTTAATATCAGTGGAACTTGGGTGTCGATAAGGTGAAAACCATAATCCACCAAAATGGATGATTGATATTAAGGATACTATGAGCTTTCCCATGACCTTTGTCTGGTGTGATTTGCTTGATCCTTGAGTGTGATTGCTGCATTCACGCATTCATGCATCCATCTGCATTCATGTCATCAGAAAAATCAGAAAATTTTCAAGGAACATAAAGGGTTTATTTGCAAAATTTTCAGACATGGAAAGACCAAAAAGGCATACAAAGAAGTACAGCTTCCGACAGCCCGATGTGAAAGAGTTAAGGAATCTGACATCTTATGTATTAGATCCATTGGGTTTCAAAGCTCGTTATGGGAAGCTTCTGCCCCTGTTGACTACTCAGGTTGATGAAGGGCTGATGAGTACTTTGGCGCAGTTCTATGATCTTCTGTATCATTGCTTCTCTTTTCCGGACTTTCAGCTGTTGCCTACGCTCGAGGAGTATGCTCATCTTGTGGGTATTCCTATTCTGGATCAAGTGTCGTTCAGTGGCTTAGAGAGTATTCCGACTTCTCGAGAGATCACAGACTTGTTGCACATAGATGAATCCTTGGTTAAAGCACATATGACCACCAAAGGTGGAATTCAGGGTCTTCCTTCTGAGTTCCTCATCGCTCAAGCTACCGTTTATAGGAAGGCCATGAGTGAGGATGTCTTTGAGGCTATATTTGTGCTTCTCATCTATGGTTTGGTATTGTTCCCCAACATCGACAAATTTGTGGATGTGAACGCCATTAGGATCTTTTCTGTTCTTAATCCCGTTCCGACTCTGTTGGGTGATGCCTATGTTTCTTTGCACTTGAGGAATGCAAAGGGTGGAGGAGCTATTGTGTGCTGTTTGCCTCTGTTGTATAAGTGGTTTATTTCTCACTTACCTCAGACGGTCGCTTTCAAGGAAAACAAGGGATGTCTACGGTGGTATACGAGACTTATGTCTCTCACTAATGACGATATCTCTTGGTATGATTGCGTGTATGATACAGTTCAGATCATTGATTATTGTGGTGAATTCCCTAATGTGCCTCTTCTTGGTACATGTGGTGGGATCAGCTACAATCCTATCTTAGCACGTCGTCAGCTTGGGTTCCCCCTAAAGGATAAACCTCATAACATTCTGTTAGAAGGTGTGTTCTTTCAGGAGGGTAAAGATCCCCAAGGCCCGAAAGCTAGGATGGTATGCGCTTGGCGCAAGATTCACAAGAAGGGTAGAAATGAGTTGGGTCCGAAGAACTGCATTGCTTTGGAGCCGTATACTTCTTGGGTCAGGCAGAGAGCGTCAGAGTATCTTATGCCTTATGATTATCCGAGACCTACACCTTTGGATGTGGCTGGGCCTTCAACCCTCCCTAACCAAGGCGTAGAGGAGTTGAGAGAAGAAGACCTTTCAGGTGCCTGGATCCGTGAAAGAGAAGAGTTGCTTCAACAGCTTAAGGAGAAGGATGCTCTGATCGAGTTCCTCGAGCATCAGGTGATTGATGATCCGAATGATACCTGGACTTCTCTGCTTCCTCAGTCTTCCAAGTTCTGGAAGAGGAAGTATGATCGACTTGCTAAGGAGAAAGCGGATATGGAAGCAGCATATGAGAGAGAGATCAAGAGGCTTTGTGTATCTCGTCTTCCAGCATCTCGAGCTTCTAGGGATCCATAGGATGTTTATTTTCCTTTTCCCTTGTAATATAATTAACAATGCTGTACTTCTTTGTCTCAAATATATTTGATGAGATATTTTCCATATGCGATTAAATGCTTTAAATTTCAAAATTTGCAAATAGAACCCTAAAAGTTCCTTGAAATAAAAACAGAGCATATGCACGAGCATTGCATGCATCATTTTGCATAAGCAGGTGTTGTTCTGGTCTGCTTGTCTGTGGCCTAACTTTGTGCTCTTCATTTATTTTAAAGACAAGCTGACTCATCGGTACTACACCCAAGCTAATTCTGCAAGAGTGATGGATCAGTTAGAACAAGAGAACCGTGAGCTGAAGGAAGAGGTTGCCATACTGAGTGCTCTGATGGAGCAATTCTTAGCTGCACAGAATTAACCATCTCCACCTCCTGCAACTCCTCCCTAGAGGACTGTGATATCTGAAGTAGTTGCGTCAACTGTGCCAGCTGCCAGTGCCCATTTCATGCCAGCCATGCCAGTCGGGTTTCCGTGGGGTATGCCTCCTGGTTTTATGCCTGATATTCCAGCTCCTACCTTTGCTTCCATGCCGGCATCTAGCCCGGTCCTTGCAATGCCTCCTCCTGTCGTGCATACTACTCCTAGGGCCCAGATGTTAATGAAAAGATGGAAGCTATGAATGACCAATTCCTTAAGCTCCGCAAGGAATTGAAGACCCTCCGAGGGAAAGATTTGTTCGGCAAGTCTGCTGCTGAATTATGTTTGGTTCCCGGTGTTAAGATACCCGTCAAATTCAAAGTCCCTGACTTTGAGAAGTATAAGGGGAACACCTGCCCTCTCAACCACCTGGTTATGTATGCCAGGAAAATGTCTACTCAGACTGATAATGATCAACTGCTGATTCATTATTTTCATGATAGTTTGTCTGGTGCAGCTCTTCGTTGGTATATGAGCCTTGATAGTGCAAACATCCATTCCTTCAACGATCTTGGCGAAACCTTCGTAAAGCAATACAAATACAATGTGGATATGGCCCCTGACCGTGATCAACTCAGAGCCATGTCCCAGAAGGACAAAGAGACATTTAAAGAATACGCCCAGAGGTGGCGAGAGCTGGCATCTCACATTACTCCTCCGCTGGAAGAGAAGGAGATGACTAAGATCTTTCTGAAAACTCTTAGTTCATTTTATTATGAGCGGATGGTCACTAGTGCTCCCTCTGATTTCACCGAGATGGTGAACATGGGGATGCGATTGGAGGAAGGAGTCCGGGAAGGACGTTTGACTAAGGATGAAGGCTCTTTTAAACGATATGGGGCGTTTAAGAAGAAAGATGGGGAGGCACATGCTGTGCAATCCCATGCTAAACCCAGAAGACCCTCTGCCAGGAGGAAGACCACGCGTCCAGCCGGTAATCAACACCAGGTGGCTCATATAGCACCTGTTTTCAGAGATAACCAACAATATCATCAGCAACATAATAATCAGCAACAACCTCAGTATCAACAGCAACATCGCCCACAGCAACAAGCTTACCAGCCTCGTGGCAACAGTAATCAGGCTAATTTGAATTATGAGAGGAAGAAGATCACTTTCGATCCTATTCCTATGTCATACGCTGAGCTATATCCCTCTTTAATAGAGCGGAAATTGATTACCCCGAGGGATCCTCCAGTTGTACCTGCCAACCCGCAGTGGTGGTACAAGCCCGACCAACATTGTGTTTATCATTCCGGTGCTCCCGGTCACAATATAGAAAACTGCTATCCGTTGAAGACTAAGGTTCAAGACCTTATGAGATGCGGCATTCTGAGCTTTGAGGACTCGGGCCCCAATGTTACGAAGAACCCATTGCCCGAGCATGGGAAGTCGGTTAACATGGTCCAGGGTTGCCCTGGCAAGTATAAGGTCAAATATGTAAGCCATATTCGACAACCATTGGTTGAGTTGCATCGTCTGCTGTGTAATTACAGTCATATGGAGCACGACCATGACAAATTCCGTATTTGCTCAGTCAATCGTCTGGGTTGTCGCCAAGTGCACAGAGAGCTTCAAGAGCTGTTGGATGAGGGGACTATTGAGATTCTTCAAAACAGAAATGTTGATGAAGATGAATCTGAAGTGAATGTGATTTCTCCAGTGTTCAAAATTCCTGAGCCTGTTGTCATCCGTTATGATGGTAGCAAGCCGAAGGTCTCTCCTTCTTTGGTGATCAAACCTGCAGGCCCTATGCCTTATGCTTCAGATAGAGAAATTCCCTTTCGTTACAGTGATGTTGCTGTTGAAGATGGGAAAGAAGTGCCTTTGCCTTCAACTTCTGTGGTAAATATTGCTGATGTGAGCGGTTGACCCGTAGTGGTAGTGTGTTTTCTGCACCCCCGAAACCTCACGTTGTTTCTGATTGTGCTGTGCGTCCGGTTGGGACTGCGGTGAATGTTCCGAATCCGGCACCTGTTGCCAAACCCTCCTCTGTACAAAAGACTCCTACTTCTTCTGTTGGCCCGAGTGGCATTGTGAATGAAGAATGTGATGAGACGCTGAGGCTCATCAAGAAGAGTGAGTACAACGTTGTAGACCAGCTTCTACAAACGCCGTCCAAGATCTCTGTGCTATCTTTGCTTCTGAATTCAGAACCCCATAGGGAGGCTTTGCAGAAAGTATTGGACCTTGCTTATGGTGACCACGACGTCACAATTGAACAGTTTGATAGTATTGTTGCAAACATTACTGCTTGCAACACTTTGAGTTTCTGTGACGCTGATCTCCCTGAGGAGGGAAGAGACCACAACATGGCTTTATATATTTCCATGGATTGCAAGAATGACGCCATGTCCAACGTGCTGGTGGACACTGGGTCATCTCTAAATGTATTGCCGAAGACCATTCTTTCGAGATTGTCATATCAGGGGCCTCCCATGAGGCAGAGTGGTGTTGTTGTGAAGGCTTTCGATGGGTCACGTAAGACCGTGATTGGGGAAGTTGATCTCCCAATCAAGATTGGACCAAGTGATTTCCAAGTTACCTTTCAGGTTATGGATATCCACCCATCTTATAGTTGTCTCCTTGGTAGACCATGGATTCACGAAGCTGGCGCCGTGACATCCACCATACACCAGAAGCTGAAATTCGTCAAGAATAAGAAACTGGTCGTGGTAGGGGGAGAAAAGGCTCTCCTGGTTAGCCACTTGTCTTCTTTCTCATATATTGATGCTGAGGATGAAGTTGGAACGCCTTTCTAGGCTTTGTCTATCGCTGAGCCAATTGAGAAGAAGCCTCCTTAATTTGCTTCCTATCGTGATGCGAAACTGGCCATTGAATGTGGTGCAGTTGCTGGTTTAGGGAAGATGATTGAGCTTGAAGACAACAAGTCCCGGGCTGGCATTGGCTTTTCTTCTAGGGCATTCAATGAGAAAGGGCTATTCAAGAGTGGAGGTTTCAGCCATGCTGATCAAGCCGAAGAAGCTGCTGCTATTCTGGAAGAGGATGCAGAGGATTTGGGCAACTTCGTCATCCCTGGCAGTGTCTGCCACAATTGGGTCGCTGTGGATGTTCCTAAGGTCATCCATAAGTCAACGTAATTTGTTCACTTTGTTCAAAACCCTTCTCCCATTCCAAAAGGAGAAGTGATGACATTGTTGGCGTCATATATACAATGATATTTCATTCAATTAATGCATTGTTAAACATTTGTTTTTCCATTTGTTTTCACTTTTTGCTTTTGCATGAAATCGGTGATCACAAAAAAACCCTAAAAATAAGAATAAAAGCAATCTTTTTCATCTGCATAATGGTTTGCTTGTTTAAATTCTAAAGTTTTTTATTATCCAAAATCATTATGCAGGTTGATTCTAAAACCCATTGAACATAATGATCCAACGCCATCTCCCAATTTTAAATTCCCTGTATTTGAGGCAGAGGAAGATGATGTTGAAGGGATTCCTGACGAGATTACCCGTCTCCTCGAGCACGAGAAGAAGATCATTCAGCCGCATCTCGAAGATCTGGAAACAGTCAACTTGGGGTCTGAAGATTGCGTTCGTATGGTGAAGATTGGGGCACTTCTTGAAGAGTCTGTCAAGAAGGGGTTGATCAGTTTGTTATGAGAATATTCCGATATCTTTGCTTGGTCGTATGAAGACATGCCAGGTCTAGATACAGATATTGTGCAACATTTCCTACCTCTGAAGCCTGAGTGCGTGCCAGTGAAGCAGAAGCTCAGAAGAACTCATCCAGATATGGCAGTGAAGATCAAAGAGGAAGTTCAGAAGCAAATTGATACGGGGTTTCTGGTGACTTCTACATATCCTCTATGGGTGGCCAATATTGTGCATGTGCCTAAGAAAGACGGAAAAGTCCGTATGTGTGTTGATTACAGAGATTTGAATAAAGCTAGTCCGAAAGATGATTTTCCTCTACCACACATTGATATGTTGGTAGACAATACAGCTAAATTCAAAGTCTTTTCGTTTATGGACGGATTTTCTGGATATAATCAAATCAAGATGGCACCCGAGGATATGGAGAAGACAACATTCATCACACCTTGGGGAACATTCTGTTATCGAGTGATGCCCTTCGGTTTGAAGAACGCCTGAGCCACATATCAACGTGCTATGACTACCTTGTTTCATGATATGATGCACAAGGAGATAGAGATCTATGTTGATGATATGATTGCTAAGTCCCGAACGGAAGTTGAACATGTTGAGCATTTGTTGAAGCTTTTTCAGCGTTTGAGGAAGTACAAGCTTCATCTGAATCCGAACAAATGTACATTTGGAGTCCGTTCCGGCAAGTTGTTGGGTTTTGTTGTCAACGAAAGAGGTATTGAGGTTGATCCTGCAAAGGTCAAAGCAATACAAGAGATGCCTGCACCCAAAACTGAGAAGCAAGTCCGAGGTTTTCTTGGCCGCTTGAATTATATTTCCAGATTTATATCCCACATGACTGCCACATGTGCGCCGATATTCAAGCTTCTCCGGAAAGATCAGTCTCATGATTGGACCGAGGATTGCCAGAAAGCTTTCGACAGTATCAAAGAGTATCTGTCTGAACCTCCGATCTTGTCTCCGCCTGTAGAAGGAAGACCTCTGATCATGTATTTGACTGTTCTTGAAGACTCGATGGGTTGTGTCCTGGGTCAGCAAGACGAATCAGGGAAGAAAGAATCTGCTATCTACTACCTCAGTAAGAAGTTTACTGACTGTGAGTCTCGATATTCAATGCTTGAGAAGACGTGATGTGCTTTGGCTTGGGCTGCTAAGCGTTTACCCTAGTACATGATAAATCATATAACTTCGTTGATATCCAGAATGGATCCAATCAAGTATATTTTCGAGAAGCCTGCTTTAACTGGGAGGATTGCCCGTTGGTAGATGTTGTTGTCTGAGTATGATATTGAGTATCGAGCTCAGAAGGCTATCAAAGGTAGTATCTTGGCTGACCATTTAGCGCATCAGCCGATTGAAGATCATCAGTCTGTTCAGTACGACTTCCCAGACGAGGAGATTCTGTATTTGAAAATGAAAGATTGTGATGAGCCTACACTTGATGAAGGTCCAGAACCTGGTTCCAGATGAACGATGGTGTTTGATGGCGCTGTGAATCAGTATGGAAATGGAATTGGGGCAGTAATCATTACTCCTCATGGCACACATATTCCTTTTACAGCAAGGCTAACTTTCAAGTGCACGAATAAACATGGCTGAGTATGAGGCCTGTATTATGGGATTGGAAGATTGCATTGATTTGAGGATCAAGCATCTTGATGTGTATGGTGGTTCGGCCCTAGTTGTCAATCAGATAAAGGGTGAATCAGAGACAAATCAGCCTGGTCTCATTCCGTACAGAGATTATGCGAGGAGGATTTCAACGTTCTTTAAAGAAGTTGACTTCCATCATATTCCTCGAGAAGATAATCGGATGGCAGATGCGCTTGCTACGCTTGCTTCGATGATTGTGGTCAGGTATTGGAATGAAGTTCCCAACATCACCGTGATGCGCTTGGATAGACCAGCTCACGTATTTGCAGTTGAAGAAGTCAAAGTTGATAAGCCTTGGTATTTTGATATCAAGAATTTCCTCCAGAACCAGGTCTACCCGCCTGGGGCATCGGTGAAAGATAAGAAAACTTTGAAAAGGTTGTCAGGCAGTTTCTACCTCAGTGGTGAAGTGCTGTACAAGAGAAATTTTGACATGGTTTTGCTCAGATGCATGGATAGACACGAAGCAAACCTGTTGATGACTGAGGTCCATGAGGGTTCATTTGGTATTCATTCCAATGGACATGCCATGGCAAGAAAGATGCTGAGAGTAGGCTACTATTGGCTGACAATGGAGTCTGACTGCTGCAAATATGTGAAGAAATGCCACAAGTGTCAGATTTATGCGGATAAGATTCATATTCCTCTGACACTTCTGAATGTGATTTCATCACCATGGCCTTTCTCTATGTGGGGAATTGACATGATCGGCATGATTGAACTGAAAGCGTCCAACGGACACAGGTTTATTCTCGTAGCAATTGATTACTTCACCAAATGGGTTGAAGCCGCATCATATGCGAATGTGACGAGGCAGGTGGTAGTGAAGTTTATCAAGAATCAACTCATTTTCCGTTATGGTGTGCCGGATAAGATCATTACTGATAATGGGTCTAATCTAAATAACAAGATGATGGAAGAGTTGTGCGCTGAGTTCAAGATTGCACACCATAATTCCTCTCCTTACAGACCCAAGATGAATGGGGCTGTTGAAGCTGCTAACAAGAATATCAAGAAGATTATCCAGAAGATGACAGTCACGTACAAGGACTGGCATGAGATGCTGCCGTTTGCTTTGCATGGATATCGTACATCTGTCCGCACTTCAACAGGGCTAACCCCCTTCTCTCTTGTTTACGACATGGAGGTTGTTCTCCCAGTAGAGGTGGAGATCCCATCAATGAGAGTCTTGATGGAAGCCAAGTTGACTGATGCTGAATGGATTCAGAGTCGTTACGACCATCTGAATTTGATTGAAGAGAAGCGATTGACTGCCATGTGCCATGGTCAGTTATATCAGCAGAGGATGAAGAAAGCATTCGATAAGAAGGTCAAACCTCGTGTGTTCTGAGGAGGTGATCTCGTGCTCAAGAAAGTCTTGTCTTTCACGCCCGATTCCAGGGGCAAGTGGACTCCAAACTATGAGGGTCCATATGTTGTCAAGAGAGCCTTTTTAGGAGGAGCTTTGATGCTTACAACAATGGATGGGGAGGATTTCACTCGTCCTGTGAATTCAGATGCAGTCAAGAAATACTTTGCCTAAAAAGAAAAACAGAATAACTCGCTAAGTTGAAGACCCGAAAGGGCGACTTAGGCAAAAATGAGCGTCTCGGTGGAGAACCCGAAAGGGCGATCCAGGCAAAAGTTAGAGGCATTGAAAAAAAAAGAGAATATTTGCATTCCGCTAGATTGAGTACCTCACCCTGGGGCAATCTAGGCAAAAATTAGGGATTTGGCAAGTAACTGCATCCTGACAAGACCGTGTTCCACAGCTGTCTTTTCGTCAGAGATTTTGGATTCGTCGTCAACTGAAGCTTCGAAACATCGAAATTCAAATTGGTCGAGAAATGGTCATTATGTTCAATGTAGCCCTCTTCCAATATATATCACCGACTTCAAATTTGTACAGATCTATGGAGTCTTGCCATTTGCAGGCTACCATTCCATCAAATAAATTTGAGCTTTTATCCAATTATTTGCACTCCTATTTGTTTCAATTTAACAAATGTTTTGCATGTTCTAATTGATAAAATGTCATTGTTTAAACAAATAAATTTTTTCAAATTTTAAACAAAGTGAATATTCACAATGACGAAAGGATACTTAAGAATTTCTCAGTGCTCTCCCAAGGGTGGCATGATTTCCAACAGGGTAAGACATTTGTTCATATTCCTGGCATGGTTGTATCCTCTTTCTCCAGATTGTTGATTGGGGTTGTTCTCTAAGCAGAGCTTCTGTGGAGATTTTGTTCTCTAAGCAGAGCTTCTGTGGAGATTTTGTTCCCTAAGTCGAGTGTGTTGAAAACTTCACAGTCCTCTCCAACAATATTCTCTCCCCAGCATGGGTGCTTTCCTTTTGGAAGATTCGATAGTTGGTGGGTTGACATCCCAGTACTTCATTTCTCTCCTCAGTATAGTCGTTAGTGGAGTTGTTGGCATGATATACTTCATCTAGGCTATATCTCCCCATCAGAGTGCTTGTTGAGGTTTTCACCTCTTATCCCTTCAGCAGAGTAGTGATTATTTCCTCCTCAGCAGTTGGTAGTTTCCTCTTGGAAGGTTCAGTAGTTGGTGGTTGATCCCCAGTTCTCCTTCTCTTCCTCAGATAATCCCCCAGTAGATTTGTGGTATGGTGGATTGTATCTGTGTGATTTCCCTGCAGTATCCTCAACAGAGTTGCTTTTGTGGCAGTTTCTGCTTGTTGTGAACTTCTGTTCCCTAGTTGGGTGGGTTTGTGATCTATCATTCATAGATTTGGTTGATTTCCTGATGCTTTTGATCCCCAGTAGAGTGGCTTGTGGCAGAATCTACTTGTGTGATCTATTTTTTCCTCAGTGGGTTTATTCCCAATGGAGTGGCTGACAGTATCCCCAGTAGAGTTGCTTGTGCGGCTAGATTCTACTTGTGTGTTCTGTTCTCTTCGGCAGTTCTTGCTTGTGCAGTGAACTCTTGTTTTCCAGTTGATACTGAGGATCCCCCTGCAGAAATCTCGGGATTTCTCCATTTCCCCAACAGATTTGTCTTTGTGGCAGTTGCTGCCTGTTGTGAACTTCTGTTCCCTAGTTGGGTTGATTGACGATCCATCACTTAGAGATTTTGTGATTTCGTTGATATCTCTGATCTTTTACTTTCCAAAAGATCTTTTCTTTTCAGCATTTAGATCTCTAGCAGATTGGCTTTCCAGTTGGATTTCTTTGGATTTTCCTCTGGAAGTGTAGTACCGGGCGTTTGATTCCTGGGCTTGTTTGTGTTAGATATGTCTGTTTTGTCAGCATTCATCAAACATAAATTACGCATATTCATGCATACTTTCAACATTCAGATGTTCATGATTGCATTTTTGCCATATATCTTTTGTTTGTTGTCTCCTGCTAATGGTGATATAGATCTCTCCAGTAGATCTTCCCAAGCAGATGTCGGGTGTCTAATCTCTCCATATAGAGTCAGCCCCATAAGCAGAAAATGTCTGTCTTTCCTTCTGCAATTCCCCACTGAGATATATCCTCGTGGATGACGGTTTTTTCCGTTTCCTCCCAACACATATATTGGGATGGATCTTCCTATTGAGTTATATCCTCATTAGGACGAGTCTTGATTCAGTTTGCCTTTTTTGGTATTGATCCTGAATTGGCATTTTTCAATTGTCTCTTGTGCTTCCCCGTGGAATAAATGAATGAATTGCCCAGTAACCGGCAATAGTTCTTTTTATCCCCAGCGGAGTTTGGGCCTCTACCCAGTAACCGGTAGTTGTAAGTCATATGCTCCCTTTTCCCTCTTGGCGGAATTTGTGGTTATATACCTTTTATTCCTCAGTAGAGTTGTTAGTTTTCTACCATATATTTCGGTAGTTATAAATCCTACTTTTATCCCCTAGCAGAGGTAACCTTTGTGGTTCATTCTGGTTGATGGTGGATTTTGTGGTCTTCTACCCGGTTTCGGTAGTTGTAAATCCTAATTTCTCCCCTTTGCAAAGTTAACCTTGTTGTTCATCCTAACCGATGATGGTTACTCTTTGTAGTTATCTTCATCCAGCTTTCGATGTTGACATTCCCTCTTTCTTCTGGGTAATTGCCGTATGCTAGCAATTTTATCCTCAGCAGATTTTTCCTTGTGGATAATTGCCGGATGCTAGCAATTTCATCCTCAGCGGGTCCTTTCACCGTTTGCCAGTGATTTGTTCCCCGGATCATTGATGTTTATCAATGCATCCCCGGTGAGTTCTCTTTCATTTACCCTTTTGTCGGTAATAATTGTTGCTCCTTTTGATTGGTCATCTTTATATACCTAGTTTTGGTATCCCGATGCCTTTCTTTTCGGTTGATTTATCCTTTATTAACCCAGTAACTGGTTGTGGATAATCTTCCATGCGAGTATGTTATCCACGTTCTGACAGTAATGGATAATATATCTCATGCACTCTTCAGTCGAAGCCTGTTGTGTTTCCCTAGTCGAGTAAGATTCGTATTCCTTTGTGGAATCGAATATTCTTTGTTCTCCTTTTTTGAGCGTATCCCCCAGTAGCCGGTGATACGTCTCTTGGATGATTGCTGGATGCTTGCAATTTATCCCCTGTGAGTTAGCTTTCGTTTTCCCTGTTGGTGTTGGTAACGATTGTCTCTCTTTTCGGTCGGTCACCTATTATATACCCAGTAACCGGTATCCATGGTGTTCCTTCCATGCGAGTATACTATCCACGTTCTGACGGTAATGGATATTATATCTCATGCGCTCTTTGGGTTTTTTTCCCCAGCTGAGTAAGATTCGTTTTCCCGTCGCGGAGTCGAATGTCCATCCTGTAAGTCGATTTGCTTTTTCAAGCCCTCCTTTCGGATGATGAGTGTTTTGGCATATATACCAATTCTCTCTTTGGTCGGTCACCTATTATATACCCAGTAACCGGTATCCCTGGTGTTCCTTCCTTTCTGCTCCCTATTATGATCCTGGTCCCCTGTGGAGTCAGATTTTCCTGAGTTGATGTACCTTTTTCAGGTCTTTCTCAGATGTTTGGTTGATTGATATCTCTCACCCTTATACCGGTCTTAGATATTCATTCTTCCTGAGCTTGTCATTCTTTCACCCAGTAACCGGTGTCTAGATCACATGTCTCTTTGAGTTTGTTACCCAGTAACCGGTAACACCTCATCTTGCAGATTTTCTCCAGGAGAGTCTCTTTGTTAGACTTTTCCCCAGTGGAGTTTCCGTTGTGATTTTGCCCTTTTGCTGTATTAGCGTTTTCCCCAATATATGCAGGTTTTCCCCGGCGGGGAGATTCTGTGTGAATTTTTTTTCCCCAATTCGAGTCCGGATTTTCATCCGAAGTATCCTTCGTGGATAGTTTGAGTCAGCTTGAGTCTTTCCAATGGGTTTATTCCCTTTAGAAATTTCTTTTTCTTTTCCCCAGTTTAAGTCCTTTACTCTCCAGTAAGGTCTCCAGTCCAGTCGTGTCCTGCTCACGCAGCGTCTTGTTTCCCCTAATTCAGAGTCGTGTCCTGCTCACGCATTCTTTTTCTTTTTCTTATCCCCATGAGAGTCCTGCTAGAGTCTCTGTTCCTAGTGAGTGCATTACTCCAATGGATCGTCTTTTCTTCTTTGTGGACCCATATTCCCCACAGAGTTTTGTTTGTTTTGCATGCATACATCTGCATCATGAGGTCTCTTAGGGACCAAAATTTGTCTCATTAATGTTATTTAAGCCCATTCTACCGCGTCGAGATGAAGATTTTAACCTTCACTTCTCCGGCTAGAATGACCTTAAATAGGGGCATCTGTAAGACCCCAATTTTGTCCCTAAGATCCCTCATGGCATCATATCATAACATTGCATTGCCTCAAGGATCATTAGACACCTTGCTTCCTTCCCTGTGGGTGGGATATCTTTTTTGAGAGTGATTCTTGATCACCAAGCACTGCTTGCATTTGTATATCATTGCTTTTCTTTTAATCACTAACCAAAAGTACAAAAATATGTCATCTAACCCTTTGTCTTGCAGATGAAGCAATAACAGGTCAAGGCAATTAAAGGCATTCATTGAGCAATAGATGGTGGTCATTCTTGAGATTTGGGCCCCAGGATCATTCACAAGAGTTCATATGAGCTATGATGTCATTTTGAAGCAAAATCCCAAGTGGTAGAGGCTTGAATCTCATCAAAACACTTCCAAGTCATCTGAAGACCTAGAAAGTCAACTGCAAAGTCAACTGTGGATTTGGAGGTGGGAAGTGACTAGAAATACTTCATTCATGTTCAAACAAGTCTCATTTGACATTTCAAACACTCACATTGAAGAATTTGAGGTCCAGTCAAAAATTTCCCAAAATAGCAAGTGACCTATAATGTGAAGTTTCCAAAAATGGAAAGGTTTTGGACCAACTTAAACTTAATATTACATCATCAAGAAAGCTTCAAATGAAATTTTGTTCAACATGAGAGTTGAATATCTTTCTCTGCCATTTCCAAAAAGTGCAAGATCATGAATTTCTAATTTGTGGTTGAGGAGATATGATCCAATCATGGCAAAGTGTGTTCAAAACTTCCAATGAGCATAACTTTTCAACCAAAGCTCCAAAATGAGTGGTTCTTTTTGCAATATTCTCCTAATGACTTGTAGTTTCCAAACATTTCATTACATGGCTTGAATTCCATTTGCATTATCATGTGCTCATTCATGAAGTTTTTAGAAGGAATTTTCATAAAATCATTTTGGTGGATCATATGCATACAAAACCATTTCCAAAGCTTGCATGGAGTAATTTTAAGTGATTTTGGGCCTCATAGTGGTACTGTTCACGCATGCATGAAGTGCATAAGGGTGAAAAAACCATTTTTGCACATACACCTCATAATTTGATAATCCTAATTGCATTTGGCTTAAACAAGTTTTCAGCATCATTAGCAAGTCATATATATTGTTAATCCTAACTGCATTCATCATTAACATTCATTTTCAGATCTAGATTCAAGAATCATCAAATTTTTTCTCTCAAAATATTTTTCAAATTCTTCACACAAGAGCATTCTCTATTGATTGATTCATGCTCAGTATGTGTTTTTGAGGAGATTTGGACGTGGAATTGGAAGGAATCGTGCCATATTTGCTCATACTCAAAGCTTGAAGCATCCATGGAGTTTGCAAATTGAGCTGGATTCACGTGCATTTGAGCTTCATTCCTTCCATCAATCACCTCCACAAGCATCATAGAAGTGTTCTGGAACATCACAAGCCTTGAAACAAGCCAAATCCGAATTCTGCTCTTCAAGAGGTGGATTTTCGATCTCAATTATTTTGAAATTCATTATGCTATTTGTATAGATCGTTGATTGGTGAGCATGCTGATATAAAATTTGAGTGAATTGATGCATTGTACATGAAGTTATGCATGATTCAAATTTTGGTGTCAAATTTTATTTCCTTCGATTTGGATTATGTGTGATGTTTTAGTGCAAAATGATTGTTGATCTTGAATGTACATGGAAGGATGAATCGATTGGTGTTAGTCTTGCTGATTTCTGGAATGTTTTGAGATTTTCTGGAATTTTGTTCATGTGTTCATCCTGAAGAGGATGAAGATCTTGAGTTTCCAGAATTAGCTACGGTTTCTTCATGCCTTGCTGCGAATTAGCTACGAAATTCATGTTTTGCTACGAAATCTGGGCGCGCTAGGGTTTTAGGCTGAAACGATGTCGTTTTGGTTGAGGCGCCAAATTCAAATTTGTGCACGGTTCGATACTGAGTGAGGGACCTTTTCAAATTGCCTTTCCATTTTCCATGTTTCCCTCCTTTATTTGCCATGCTTGTTTCACTTGACTTCAAATTTTTCCATCAACTTCAAAAAATCACAATAAATAGAAAAATGCACCAATTTGATCCCAATTTTTTGCTTTATGCTCCTCATGTTGTCTAGTTTTTTATGAGTATAAATTGGAAAGTCGTGCTTGGCTGAAAAATGATTTTGTTCTAGGATGATTGGATACATATGCATGTGGGACCTTGCCTTGCCTATCTTATTGTGAAATGCTTGTTTCTTATCCAATGAACCTGAAATTTTGCATGCTAATTCTAGACACATTGCTGGACAATTTGGCTTTGGTTTGACATTTTTCCCATGCACCAATTCTGTTTTATGATTGTGCTAACTTGGTGTGATAATTTGTGTCACACATTTGGTTGCTTGACTTGTACAATGTGATTGCCATGCCTAATGATCTTCAATGCTTCTGATTTTTTGTGTGATGGATGTTATGGATGTCTTGATTGTGCATGAATTTTTCCAAATTTATTTGAATCATTTCTATTTTGATTTGAATTTTTCATTCATGATGATCACATATGAGCTTTGAAATTGTCTTGAACTTCACTTGATCATGAAATGCTTTTGGTGATTGATTTTGATGTGAGCCTTTTTAGGATATGTCAATATGTGTTTGAAGTTGCTTTGTGTTAAATTTCAGTCCCTGTTTTGAATTTTTTCTTCATCTTTGACCCTAGGCTTTGACCTAGTGGTTTGTTGCTTATATGTGAGTTTTGATTTCAGGTTAAGCATCCAAGTCCCATAGTTGATAATGCTTCATCATTTGAGTATTGATGTTTGCTTTTGATTACTATCATTTGTGTGTTTTTTAGGTTGATGCTGATTCACTTGAGTTTGCCTTATGGCTTACACATTTTGTACATTGGAATTGTCTGTTGCTTATTGACTGTTGTCTGTTTGTCTGAGCATTGTACTGATTTGTTTAGTTGTTTCCACAGGTACCTAAGTTGCTTTAAGTTCATTTTGAACTTTGCTTTTCTTGGTTGCTTAACCACTTAGGTATAATCCCTAATCTTCATGTAGTCTGGAAGACCTGTCCTGTTATGTGGGCAGGCACCTGTCTGAAGCCCTCCTTAAGAGGCAATGCTTGTGTTTGTTTAATGTTGTGCCAAGCAGGTAAAGTCCTCTTAAGAGGCAATTAGCAGATAAAAGAGATGTGTAATCCATCTCCTGCTACTCAGTGTGTCATTCATCTTGCTCACACCATGTGTTGATGCATGGTGAATAATAACCCAAGATCTTATTGAGTCAATCATTTGTGGAGAAGAGTTCCAACTTTCTGAACTCCCACACTTTCCATTGATCAAAGCTCTCCCCGACTAGGGATAAGAGCTATGAGGCACACCCCTCATCTCCATTTCATCTGCTTCACCCTAACTCTCAATGTTAGGGTTAAGAGCACAAGATACCCCATTCCAGGTGGCTGTAAAGCCTAACCTTGCTTGAGCCTAATTGATTGTATCTAGTGTGTGCTAATTGATTTGTTTGTTTGCTTACTTGATTCATCTGTGCATATTTGCTTATGCGTGCCTTTGTGCATTTATCGTCATTACTTGTATATCATTTCATAATCATTGTTCATTACTTTGTGACATTTTGTTTTGTCCATTGAGGAGTCAATTGTAAGTCCAGCTATTGGCAGTTGTTTCCTATGATCTGGTGGGATTTGGAACTAAGACCATTCATTGGCATCCCTTTTCCTTTGAGTCGAGTGTAAGACCATTTATTGGCAACTTGTTTCCTCTTGCTTATTGCATTTACTATTTGTTTCTTGTGAGGAGTCAATTGTAAGTCCAGCTATTGGCAGTTGTTTCCTATGATCATTCCTTGGAGACTAGTATAAGTCCAGTGATTGGCATCCGGTATCCAGTTTTTGTTTTAGGAGATTGGTGTAAGTCCAGTAATTGGCGTCCGGTATCCATTTTTTGTTTTAGGAGACTAGTATAAGTCCATTGATTGGCATCTGGTATCCATCTTGTTATTTGCTTATTGCTTTATTGCCTATTCCAAAGGAATCACTTGAATCATCTACATATGATCTCAAGAGGTGAACACCTAAGAAGTTTTACATCCCTTAACCCTCCCACCTTTTGTTTCTTTAAACCTCCATTTGCATGTTAACCCAAAACCAAAAAATATATCGTGCAAACATTTTCATTTGTTTTCAAACTAGAAACCTAGGCTTTAGGCCTTTGATTTTCAAACTTCATTTTCATAATGCTTCTTTTGAATTGAATTCTAATCACACTTTGACCATTTTTGTGAATAAATTCTAATTGATTAATTCTACTCATTCAATAGTTTTGTGGCTTTGTCCATTCTTGATAAGTTTTCATACATTAGCCATAGGTTTGAATTATCCTAGTTGGTTGATGTTAATCTCACCTTTTGTACTTAGTGATTGAATTGTAAGACTTCCTTGCTTATTATAGGGTTAACCCCTCACTAGCAAGTTGAAGCTTTTCTCACATGGTGGACTTGTGGCTGTATAGGTTGAGTTTTCTCCCGTGGATAACGAAAGACCTTAGGGCTTTTGTTTTAAAATCAATTCACTTACTTTTGGAAATCTTTTAGCCAAACTACGGCGTTTTGATCCTTACCTTCCATTGAAAGGTACGTAGGCAACGGGTTCATCCGTTCAAACACAAAAATAATAACTTGTACATTCTTTTCTCATCCCTTCCATCATGTTTGCATAATAAATATTTCATAAACAAATAACATTTCGTACAACAAGTTGTGAAAAGGGCTCCCTAGGAGTACCTAAGACGTTTTGGGTGCCTAACACCTTCCCATTGCGTAATTAACCCCTTATCTAGATCTCTGATCTTTTCATTAGTTTTTCTATGTGTAAAACTTCTTAGGCTTTTGTTCGCTTTTTAGCCATTCCTTTGGATAAATAAAAGTGCGGTGGCGACTCGATTCTTTGTATGCTTTGCTTTTGGTTTAATCAATAAATCATAAAGTGACGAATACACCGCTACACTATGTACAAAATTAAAAGTTTAGAGTTGAAAAGATCTGACCAAGTGGGTAGTAATCCAATAGACAAGAATGTCTATAGAAACCCAGAATTCCCTTGGACTTTTAGAATCAAGAAACACACAAATGCACAATTATATTATCTTGTAGAGAAAGGCATCAAATAAAAATTGCTGTATCCAAGCTTATCATTCCATGATCTTCTTCAAAAATAGCCCATGTAACAGATGAATTCCACAAGTCACAGGTTCAAAATAATAGCTTCACAATGATCATGTTGCAGATGAACTTAGAGATGTCTTCAAAGATGTATCAAATGAATTTCAAATTGCAAGCACTTGATTTCTCAACAAGTTGGCATTGGCCAAGTCCTTTAGCATAGGAAGGTTGCCTAGATTCTAAGTCCATTTATCCAACATTAAGCCAACAGTCCCCTCAAAAGTTTTTTAGGGTTTTTTGTTGTTATTATGTACATTAATGGTCAAAGACGACACAAACAAGCAAAGTATACACAAACAAAATATATCACATTATATGGTCCAAATGGACAAAGTGAAAATTGAATTAACATAAACAATTAGAATGATATGAACAATGGCAAATGAGATAGATTGCTAAAAGTAAATTGCATTAAAGTAAAAGCTTGAAATTAAAAGTTAGTAATTAATTGGTTAGCAGTTAGTATTGTTTTGCTTTTGCTTTTCACCTTAAGACATTCTTTGGAGAACACTCAACCCACTTATCACAAGCATGAATCCTTGAACCAAAACATCTTCCAAAGGAAGGAAAGAAGGCCAAGTTTCCACACAATACCATGAAAGAGGGGAGACTTACAGTCTCACTAACTAGAATGCTTATGCCTTTTATGTCACAAAATTAGCACTATGTTAAGCAATCGTAATTGGATTTACGTAGAAGTCACAACTATTCGAGGCCGGGCAATATAATTTTGGTGTTAATGCATGTTAGAGACATAGTATAATGGACTATGCTCATGAAACATACCACACACAAAAAAGAATATGCAAAAGGTGTGGCCTAATCTCATCCATACTCATGTTAATTTTTCAATCAACTAGCATTAGGACTTTGAGATGTCATAGGCCAAATGGAATGAATGCATAAAGAAGGGGAGTAAGATGAAGTGAGAGGGGAATGGATCAAAACACAAATTGGTCAAACGAGGACTTTTACCAAATTAATATCATCTATTCATTTTAGGAGATGGAATGTACATTCCATCAATCCCCTAAATCCAATGATATTAATTTGACAAAGTCAAATCAACCTTGACCAAGGCCCAACAACAAGAGTTAAACATTAACAAGTCATCACAATTGGTCAACAAATTTATTTGGCATTTATTCAAATTAAAAATACTAAAATAGTGCATTTAAATTCCAATTCCTAAAATCTCATCGAAACACCAAAGAAATGGTCATGAGATTTATCATAGGTCAAACAAGGTCAAAGGACCTTGGAGAAAAAATTTCATAATTTTTGAACATTTAAAAATATATTTAAACAATTAAAAACAAATGCAAAATCAATTAATTCATGAACAATATTAATAATGATCCAAAAAATAATTTTAATTCAGAATATGAAAGAGAAAAATATTTGAAATTTTTTGGTGAAAGTCCCATATTTTTTGGTTCAATATTAAATTTAATATGAATTATTGAAAATAATGCAATTAAAATGAAAATTAAAATATCAGAAAAAACGTGGACCACTTGATCTCCCTCATTAATTGAGGTGGCAGATCAAGTGGCCAGAAACGCGCTATCCACGATGGACATTAGTCAGCGCGCTATACAGTTGGTATTCACAATGGACGCGTGAGATTAAAACAACTTACATGGATCCTGTGGCTGTGAGACATGCCAGCGCATGGCCGGAGCTGTAGCTCCGGTCTTCTTCCCCGGTGGACCTCACCGGACTGGTCCACCATCAACCATCACCCAAATTAAAAGCAAGGACATGATTTCAAAGTAAAAATGGCACTGAGTTCAAATCTCGCCTCAATTCACTCTAACTCCAAGTATATTGAGAGATACATGGAGTTGAAATTTGAGGTACATGAACTGAGTTGCTTCGATTTGGCCTCAAAGCAACTCAATCTTCTTGTCTACATTGGTAGGACTTCAGACAACCAAAGAATCAATGGAATTGAGCAAGAATTTGATAGAATCGAAGAGATCAAAATTTCCAGAAAATACCTTCAATGGAGGTGTGGATTCAACTGATCTTGATCTTGCTTGTGCTTGATCTCACTCCACTTGCTTGCAGAAGAAGGATTGGATGCTTAAAAGGATGTGGATTCCTGGAGATTTGAATTTTAAAACAGTGGAAATTCAACCTCAAATTCAAATGAATTTCTCAGGTTTATCCTTTACAAAGTGGGGGTTTGAGATGGGGGATCAAAGCTTGCACCAATGTGTGTCCATTGCTGAGCATATGAGGCTCTATTTATAGCTGAAACCATTGATATTTGCACACTTGAAATCACTTTCCAAATTTGGTCATTGATGATGCGTGGGTGCATGGGCGCGCATCGGCCCTTAAAATCCTTTCCATAAGTCCACAATTGAATGTTAGATAGTCTGAATTCAGCTTAGATTGCAAGGCAAGTGGGCATTTGAATTTGAAGTTTGATCCTTGCCAAGTGATGTCATCATGTTCATGCCATGCACAACCTATGCATTCCTTGTCCAAAATGAATGAATTTGAGCTCTTTGGAAAGGTGAGATCAAGAGGAACAACTTTCATGTTTAACACTTTTTCATTTGGAGCTTGGAACTTAGATAAATTTGAGGTGGAAGTTTGGAAATTTTTGACATATCAAATTTTTTCTAAGTGTCAAGCCATATGTCTCAATATTCCACCTTGCTTAACTTTTTATATGAGCTTCAAATGAGAAAAGTGTCTTCATCAAAATTGTATCTCTCTCAAAGAACTTCAAAATTGTCACCAATTTCATGTCATTTGGATTTGAAATGATAGAGTTATTCATTTTTTAAGTTTGAAAAAATCACTTGGTCAATGGTATAGGTCAAAAGTGACCTATAATGTAACCTCATATCACATGCTCAAAAAAGTTGAATTAACTCCCACTCCAAACATCAAAGTTGAATTAGGAACATTGAATTTAATTGTGAAACTTGGAAATCTTTCATCTCATAAAAGTTGAGCAAGTTATGGCCTTGGGAAGTTGACTTTCAAATTAGGGTTTAGACAAAATGACCTATAATGTTTCAACATAGAAAATTATTTTCCAAGCAAAACTAGCTCTAGGTCTAAACATGAAAGTTGTTTGGAGAATATAATTTGGAGTAAGTTTTATCTTGGAATCATTTTCATATGGTGAAAATGGTAGGAGATAGGGTCTAGGGAGACCCAATTTTGATCAGATGAATCCATCTGGCCAACCACCATCAACCAACCTGTTAACTTCCAATTATCTTAACTTTCTTGGCTCATGGTAGATAATATATGCATAAGATGATAAATTTTGAAGTGTCCCTTGAGGAATTTGATCAATTGGTGAGATAGCTTGTTGGAGAAGTTACTCAAGATACCTAGTCAAACTAGGGCTTCCAAGGCAAATCACCTTCAAACTCTTGAACAAAACTTGATCAATATAACATTTAGGAATCATTAGGACTCATATATGATGCTCATAACCATTCTTGAATCAATTCTTGGTTGTGTTCTTTGTTCATGAGGGTCTGAAACCCTAGATGTGAGCTTGATGAATCAATGAGAATCATGCCCTTCCTACAAAAGAGTTAGGCAAATGCCAAGACATATTTTTGATATTTTTGTTAGTGAAATGATAAAATACAATGAAAGAGGATTAAGGAGGATTCCAAGATATGATCCCAATGCTAATGCTTATGATGAAATTACATGAGGGATCTTAGGGTCAAAATTGGGGTCTTACAGCTGCCCCTATTTAAGGACATTCTAGCTGAGCAGGTGAAGGCTAAAATCTTTGGCTTGACTCAGTAGAATGGGCTTAAATAACAACATAGAGAAAAAAAATTGGTCCCTAAGAGACCTCATGATGCATATGATATGAATGTAAAAGTTAAGGCTCTGTGGGGAATATTGCCACAAAGGAAAAAGAAATCAGAGAGACCAAAAATCCGCCGGAGCACAATGGATTGCATAAGGAAAACTCACTAGGGAGACAGAGACTCTGGGAAAAAGGATTTATGCGTAGGCCAGGATACGACTTAAAACCACTGGGGGACTCGAGGGATTCTACACAAACATGGAAAAGACTCAACCGGGGAAATAACAACATCTACAGGGGATACGAGTAAGTCAAGATAAAATTGAGGTACTCGAATCATACAGGGAAAACGATTTCACTAAGGAAATGTGCACTCAACTCAACTGGGGAAGATAAAATTCAACATAGGAGGAGCATAAATCTATTATCTACTACCTATTACTGGGTAAGGAGATAATAAAGATCTGACAGAGAGAACATCTGTCATCGGTTAGGATGAACATATCAAGGATGACTCGCTAGGGACCACCAGGAGGGAGTATTCATTACCGGTTACTGGGTAAGAATAGCCTTGCTGGGAAAAATGCAGAAAAATAGGATTTACAACTACCAGTTACAGGGCAGAAGACCAAAAGTGAGAGTATCCGTCATTGTTTAGGATGAACATATCAAGGATAAACTCAACAGGGAAGAAAATCCGTCACCGGTTAAGATGAACATATCAAGGATAGACTTGCCTGAAAATGTCAAGGAGGATATCCGTCATTGGTTAGGATGAACGTATCAACGATATACCAACTGAACAAAAAGGGTAGGAATTACATCTATCGAAAGTTGGATAGAAAACCGTTGGGGAGAAAATTCGACACCGGTTAGGATGAACATATCAAGGATTAACTCTGCGAGGGGACTAAGTAGGATTTACAACTACTGGTTACTAGGTAGAAAACCAATCAAAGAGAAAATCCATCCCCGGTTAAGGCGAACATATCAAGGATAGATTCTGAAAAGGGGATAACGTGGGATTTACAACTACCTTTTTATTTGGTAGAATACCAATCAAAGAGAAAATCCGTCACCAGTTAAGATGAACATATCAAGGATAGACTCCGCACGGAGGAAAAATAGGATTTATAGCTACCGGTTACTGGGTAGAAAACCACAAAGAGGAGAAAACCCATCATCGGTTAAGATGAACATATCAAGGATTAACTCTCTGAGGAACAAAATAGGGATTACAACTACCTTTTTAATGGGTAGAATACCAAAAATGAGAATATTCATCACTGGTTAAAGTGAACATATCAAGGATAGACTCAGGCAGGGGAAAGAAAGATATCTGTCACCGGTTAGGACGAACATATCAAGGATATACTTCCTGGGGAATAGACCCGCTAGGGACTCTACTGAGGAGAAAAAAATGGTACTTTTGCCGGGTATTGGGCAAGAAGTAACAAACTGCAAACTAAGAAGAATATTACCAGTTATTGGGTAATAGACTCTTGGAGGACCAAAACATCTATCTAGGTAAGAGCTAGAAAGAAAACGGTTAATTAAGACTCAACCCAATGAGGACATAACTCAAGGGGAGTAATTCCATCTAGAAAATCTACTACAGAGGAAACTGAAATAACAACCATCCACGAGGAGACAAACTCAGTAGGGAAACGAAGAAAGGTTAAAGTCTCTCTGCTTAAAGGGGCTGACACTCTACAATTGAAGAAGGACAGACACCAGACTTGAGTATGAGGATAAAATACCGCCATAACAGAGAATAAGAATCTCAAACAAATCAAATATGAAGATGCAGGATATGCAAATTATGAAATTATATGTACAATATATATGATGATTATGCTGACAAAACGATCACAAAGGATACAAAGGTGTCGCAAAGAAATTAAACCACCGGTACAATCCTCGGTCAATCCAAAAAACATGGAGACAATCTGCTGGAGAAAAGAGAGATCAACATCCCAAAGGTTCAAACCTAACTAGGGAAGGAGGAGATCTGCTGAGGACAGAACATCCAATCTATGGGGAATTTTAGGTCAAAACCATAAAAATGGGAGACAACCCTACAGAGAATAACCAATAACAAAAGCTGCTCAGAAACCAGGAGGAAACTCTGTCTGGGAGCAAGTTGAATGGAGATTGGTGGGGAAACCAATGCGATCTACTAGGGAAGATCAACCATCTCTGAAGATCAACCGTGCTGAGGAAATACAAACTTCGCTAGGGAAGGAAGAAACTCTGTCAGGGAATACAACACGCCGCAAGGTATCTGAATCAACCAAATCAGCTAGGGACAAGTAAAGAAATTCCACGGGGGATCAATCACTCCGCCGAGGAACTGAATCAACACTAATATCTAGGGATACCCGAAGGGTTAACTTCTTGGGGAACCTCTGATGTTTCACACTTAAGGACTTGTTATCCATTGAAATGCTGTTGATATTCCTTTTACTTGCTTTGGAAAAATTCTTGCTTTTATATATTAAAGAAAAAACTTGATTTTGATTTTAAAATTTTAATTTCAAAATGATAATCATAAATTTTAAAACTATTGGCTGAAATAAATAGGAGTAGAAACACATTGGATAAAAAGCTCAACTTTATTTAATAGAACGGTAGTCTGTAAATCACAAGACTCCATAGATTTTACAAAGTTGAAAATGGTAATTTACATGGAAAGGGGTTACATTGAATACAAATGATCTTTAATCCCTCTACCAACTTTTGATATGCATTGTGCTCTTGACCGCTGTTGGAGTGCTGAATCGATGTCAACCCTTGTGCTCAAACAAGCCTTCAAAACACTGAAGATCAACAAAATATAGTAACTTGCCACAATCCCTAATTTTTGCATAAGTTGCCCCAAGCTGGGGTACTCAACTTATCGGGAAATTCTTTCTATTTTATGTCTCTAATTTTTTCCTGGATCGCCCTTTCGGGTTTTCAATCCACTGAGACGCTCATTTTTTCCTAAACCGCCCTATTCGATTTTCAACTTAGCGAGTTGTTCTTTTATTTTTTAGGCGAAGTATTTATTGACTTCATCTGCGTTCACAGGACGAGTGAATTGTTCACCATCCATATTTGTAAGAATCAAAGCACCGCATGAAAAGGCGCTCTTAACAACATATGAGCCATCATAATTGGGAGTCCATTTTCCTCTAGAATCTGGCTTGAACGTCAAAATCTTCTTGAGCACAAGGTCAACTTCTCTAAACCCTCGAGGTTTGACCTTCTTATCAAAAGCTTTCATCATTCTATGCTGATATAACTGACCATGACACATGGAAGTTAATCTCTTCTCTTCAATTAAATTCAACTGGTCAAACCTGGTCTGACACCATTCAGCTTTAGTCAACTTGGCTTCCATGAGCACACACAATGAAGGAATCTCAACCTCTACGGGGAGCACTGCTTCCATACCATATACAAGAGAGAAATGGGTTGCCCCTGTTGAAGTATGGACGGATGTACGATACCCATGCAAAGCAAATGGGAGCATCTCATGCCAATCCTTATATGTGACAACCATCTTCTGGATAATCTTCTTGATGTTCTTATTTGCAGCCTCAACAACCCCATTCATCTTGGGTCTGTAGGGAGAAGAATTATGATGTGCAATCTTGAAGTCTTTGCAAAGAGCTTCCACCATATTATTATTCAAGTTCGATCCATTATTAGTAATGATCATACTTGGCATACCATAACGGCATATGATCTGATTCTTGATAAACCTTATAACAACTTGCTTGGTTACATTTTCATACGATGCCGCTTCAACCCTTTTTGTGAAGTAGTCAATTGCCACCAAAATGAAACGATGTCCATTCGAAGCTTTGGGCTCAATCATCCCAATCATATCAATTTTCCACATGGAGAAGGGCCATGGGGAAGAGATATCATTCAAAAGTGTCGGAAGAACATGAATCTTATCAGCATAAATTTGACACTTGTGGTACTTCTTCACAAATTTGCAACAGTCAGATTCCATTGTCAGCCAATAGTAACCTGCTCGCAACATCTTCTTTGCCATTGCATGTCGATTGGAATGAGTGCCAAAGGAACCTTCATGCACTTCGGTCATGAACAAGTCTGCTTTGTGTCTATCCACGCATCTGAGCAAAACCATGTCGAAATTTCTCTTGTACAGTGAAATTCTGGTATCAGATATGAGATGTCGAAGGTAATGTCACGACACTAATATCTGAATAATGCAAACAGGATAAAGATTAAGAATAGTAATGCAATAGACACAAGCAATTGTTTACCCAGTTCGGTCCAACTCACCTACATCTAGGGGCTACCAAGCCAGGAAGGAAATCCACTAAAATAGAATCAGTTCAAAGACTCTGCGTACACTTCAACAAGTTAGAGTCTTTCTCACCTAATCTCTACCCGTGCAATTTCTACCTAAGCACTCTTAGATATGAGAACCCACTCACTTCCCTTCAATCACACCTGTGATTTTAAACAACAATTCCTTGTGAAAAGAAAACACTTTTCAATAACACACACTTGATTTTACTTCACAGTTTCAATCAAGTAGACATACACTTGATCTTGCTTAACAGCTTTGACCAAGTAGACACACACTTGATCTTGCTTAACAACTTTGATCATGTAGACACACACTCTTGCTTAAAAGCTTTGAGTGACAAATTACAACCACAAGTCATACCAATTCAATCATCTATGGATGACTTGAATGGCTTACAAGTCTCACGACTAAACAAGACACAAACCCTAGCTCTCTCTCAGTATTTCGCTCAGTATTGGTTGTGTCTCAAATCAGGTTTTCCAAGTCCCTTTTAATAGAAGCTTTCAGCTAGGCTTGGACATCTTGAAAACCCTAAACTATTTTCCAATTAAATCTTCTCATGACAGCTGGTAAGATCTCCTTAGAAAATAAGTAAATCAGGTTGTAATCAATGATTGAATGCGCATGCAAAACAGATCTTCAATCATGCATAGATTGCCATTAAATGTGCAATCACAAAACACATAACATTCTCCCTTAATGTTCTGTGCACAGGATGTCATGACATCGGGTCTGACATCCTGGACAATCCTGCATAATTCCATAATTCCATTTATAATTTCGAGCAGGTACAAACATATCAGATGCCATGACATTGTGTATGACATCCTGAAACAATCCTGCATAATTATGTTTTCCATTTAAACTCCAGCAGGTACATATATATCTTATGTTAAGACATCACAAAGAACATCTTGTGAACACTCTTTGTTTTACCAAAATTGTTGCCAACACTTAGAACCAACAAACTCCCCCTTTGGCAAATTTTGGCTAAAACATATATCTATCCTTTTCTGTTCACAAGAAAAACACATCAGCAGTTAAACATCATAACAACAGTTTAAGCAGCAGCAGAAGCAAACATAATTACTAGCTATAGCTACTAGTAATACACACAAGCACAAGGGTACTTCTTCTCCCCCTAAATTTGTGCTACACAAACAGAATTACTAGTTATAGATGCAACTAGTAAGACACACAAATGCACAATGGTACTTCTTCTCCCCCTAAACCTGTGCATCACCAACATCTCCTTTAATAATAACAGCACCTGTAACCACATCACCTGTAACAATCAGAATATCATTCTGACATCTGCTTCAACATCACCTGTGCACTACATCAGACATCCCCTTTGACATATGTAAACAAAATAACATTCTGTCTTACAACAAAGGCATCTCCTTCAATAATAGTTGTTCAACAAACACATCTCCTTCAATAATAGTTGTTCATCTGTTCAGCTACACCAGTGCATACATCTCCTCACAACTCCACATCTTTAACTGCTTCCACATCAACACTTCTCCCCCTTTTTTGTCAAAATTTTGACCAAAGGTGACCAATTAGACAAAATAAATGTCAATTAGCCTGGCAGAGAATGTCACAACAAATGTCATAACATTTAAATTGTTAAAACATAATTTTTAGGAGATACAAACCATCATTATACACAGCTGTGATAGCTGAGATAATGAAAAATCCATGGAACTCATTAAGAGCCCAAATATTACATAAAGGCATCAGTAAGGACTGCCACAAATTACACACATTAAAACAAAAAAAAAAAATTCTTCAACATCAAAACAGCAGGGGGACCAACTTTCATAACAGTCAAACCAACCCAGTCTTCATCACAAGACACAGTCTTCATTTCAGGGGGAACTTCACTACTCAGTCTGAGGAAGTAACATCTTCTTTTCACAACCACCTTGCAAAACTTCTTGCTATTTTTGTAAGAACTATCCTCTGGGATATTGACCAGAAACTCCTTTGATGGTTATAGATTCTCACGAACATAAATCCCCAATTTCCCTCTTAAACATTCAAATTGATTGGCATCCAAGGCTTTAGTGAAAATGTCAGTTAACTCCTTTTCAGTAGTAACATGCTCCAGTGCTATGATCTTCTCTTCCACAAGTTCTCTAAGAAAGTGATGACGAATATCAATGTGCTTTGTCCTGCTGTGCTGAATAGGATTTTCGGAGATATTTATAGCACTCAGGTTGTCACAGTATAATGTCATGACTTCTTGTGTGATATTGTATTCAGACAACATTTGTTTCATCCAGACCAGTTGAGAACAACTACTCCCAACTGCTATGTATTCAGCTTCAGCAGTGGATAGAGATACACAATTCTATTTCTTCCTAAACTATGATATCAGATTGTTCCCCAAGAAGAAACATCCTCTTCATGTGCTCTTCCTATCATCAGCACTCCCAGTCCAGTCAGTATCACAGTAACCAGTCAGCATAGATCCAGATCCATGAGTATATAACATCCCATAGTCACTGGTGTCATTGACATATTTCAGTATTCTCTTCACTTGGTTTATGTGACTGACTTTTGGTTCAGCTTGATATCTAGCACACACACCAACAGCAAATGCAATGTCAGGTCTGCTTGCTGTGAGATATAACAAACTACCTATCATGCTTCTGTATAGACTTTGATCTACACTGGCACCATTTTCATCTTTGGAGATTTTCACATGTGTAGGAGCAAGTGTCTTTTTATGGCTTGCATTCTCCATGCCAAACTTCTTAACAATGTTCTTGGCATACTTGCTTTGAGATAGAAAGATAGAGTCTTCCATCTGCTTGACTTGTAGCCCAAGAAAGTAGGTCAGTTCTCCAACAAAGCTCATCTCAAACTTAGACTGCATTTGTCTAACAAAGTGTTCAACCATCTGATCCGACATCCCACAAAACACAATGTCATCTACATATATTTGTGCCACCATGAGCTTCCCTCCTTCATTCTTCACAAATAGTTTTGTCAATACCTCCTTTCCTGTATCCATTATTAGTGATGAACACTGTGAGTCTCTCATACCAAGCCCTGGGAGCTTGCTTTAACCCATAGAGGGCTTTCTTCAATCTGTACACATGTTGTGGGAGATTTGGATCTGTGAATCCTTTAGACTGTTCAACATACACTTCTTCATTTAAGTAGACATTCAAGAAGGCACTTTTTACATCCATTTGGAACAGTTTGAATTTCAGAATACACGTCACTCCAAGCAATAATCTAATGGACTCAAGGCAAGCTACAAGAGCAAATGTTTCATCAAAGTCCACCCCTTCAACTTGAGTGTATCCTTGAGCTACTAATCTTGCTTTGTTCTTAGTAACAACCCCTTATTCATCAGATTTATTCTTATATACCCACTTTGTACCTATGACATTTACTCCTTCAGGTCTAGGAACCAGTTCCCATACTTCATTCCTCTTGAATTGACCTAACTCCTCCTGCATGGCATTGATCCAGAGTTCATCAGTCAAGACTTCCTTGACATTCCTAGGTTCAATCTTTGACACAAAGCAACCATGTGAGATCATTTCCCTTGATCTAGTAGTGACCCCTTTATTTGGATCTCCTATGATAAGATCTTTGGGATGATCCTTCTGAATTCTGATAGAGGGTCCCTTGTTGATTTTGTCATCTTCAGGTTCAACTTGAGGAGATTCACTTTCCTTATTTTTGTCTGAGAAGTCAGTTGGGGAATCATTCAGAGATGTCTCGACATCGTCCGTGACATCAGTCTGTTGGTCATCAACCACAACATTAATGGATTCCATCAATACATTAGTTCTGGAATTAAAGACCCTGTAAGCTCTGTTGTTTATTGAATAGCCCAGAAATATTCCCTCATTACTTTTGGGATCCATCTTTCTTCTTTGCTCACGATCAGCCAAGATATAGCATTTACTACCAAATACATTGAAGTATTTGACTGTAGGTCTTCTTCCTTTCCAAACTTCATATAGGGTTGTGGGAGTCCCTTTCTTCAATGTCACTCTGTTTTGAACATAGCAGGCTGTGTTCATGGCTTCAGCCCAAAAATGGTAGGGCAATTTCTTAGCATGAATCATAGCTCTGGCTGATTCTTGAAGAGTTCTATTTTTTCTTTCCACCACACCATTTTGATGGGGAGTAATGGGAGATGAGAACTTATGAGGAATTCCTTCTAAAGAGCATAATTCAGCAAATTTGTTGTTCTCAAATTCCTTCCCATGATCACTTCTAATCTTGATGGCAAGGCTTTCCTTTTCTCTTGGTAGTTTTAGACAAAGCTCCTTGAAGACTTCAAACACATCAGATTTTTCTCTTATGAAATTGATCCAGGTGTATCTGGAGAAATCATCCACCACCACATATGCATACTTTTTCCCGCCAAGGCTTTCTACTTGCATGGGTCCCATCAAGTCCATATGAAGGAGTTCCAAAACTTTGGTAGTGGTGTCATGTTTGAGCTTCTGGTGTGACATCCTTGTCTGTTTTCCAATCTGACATTCTCCACAGATTTTTCATTCATCAATCTTTAAGTTGGGAATTCCTCTAACAGCTTCAACAGATATGATCTTCTTCATACCTTTAAGATGCAGGTGGCCCAATCTTTGATGCCATATCTTCACTTCTTCCTCTTTGGCTAAGGTACACATTGAAGAGTAACCAGTTTCTTGAGAACTCCACATGTAGCAGTTGTCTTTGGACCTAACTCCTTTCATGATCACTTCATTTTCCTTGTTAGTAATCACACATTCAGTTCTAGTGAAGTTTACATTCAGACCTTGATCACACAGTTGACTGATGCTTATTAGATTAGCAGTTAATCCCTTAACAAGTAGGACATTGTCAAGGTCAGGAACTCCAGGGCAATCCAGCTTACCCATTCCCTTGATTTCACCCTTTCCTCCATCACCAAAGGTAACATAACTCATGGCATGGGGATGAAGGTCAGTCAGCAGGTTTTTGTTTCCAGTAATGTGCCTGGAACAACCACTGTCAAAGTACCAATCTTCTTTGGCTGAAACTCTGAAGGAAGTGTGAGCTATTAGACTTGTAAGATTTGTCTTAGGAACCCATTACTTTTTGTTGACAGGCCTGTGAGGTTTGGGTCTTGATTGATATTGAGTCTGATCAGGGCTAGGATAACCGTATAGCTTATAGCAGAAGGGCTTCAGGTGGCCAAATTTTCCACAGTAATGGCATCTCCATCTTTGATGCTTCCCTTTCTGCTGTCTTCCCTTATGATGTTGTGACATATGATGTGACATCTCAGGTTTGTTTTTAACATGGATGCACTTAGGTTTGGATTTTGGTTTGCAAACAGTGTAACTGCACTCAACCTTAGATTCATTGAATCCAATGCCAGATTTGTCCCCTGTTATTTGACCAGTCTGGAGAATCTTGTCTAAGATGTCAGATCCCTTGTTAAGCATTCTTACATACTTGGTCATCTCATTTAGTTTGGAATTTAATAGTACTGCTTCAGTCTTCAACTTGGAGATGGTTTCCACATATTCTTCCTTTTCATTTTCCAGCTGAGATATCACTTTCTTCTGGCTTTCAACTTGTCTGCACACTCCTGCACTTTTGTGGCACAACTCTTTGTAGGTAGTGGCCAGCTCTTCAAAGGTTACTTCATCATCACTTGACTCTTCATCAGTACCCCATCTTCCTGTCAATGCAGTCACATGATTTGCAGCTTCTTTTGTTTCACTTCCATCAGACCAAGAGGCAGCAAGACTCCTCTTTTGTTTCTTGAGGTAGGTCCCACATTCAGTTTTAATATGACCATACCCATTACACTCATAGCACTGAACTTCTTTGGGCTTTTCTTCAGACCTTGTTCTTCTACCAAAACTGTTGGATTTACTGATGTAAGATGCGATGTTGTTGACATTAGATCTCACATCAATCTTTTTCATAAGTCTGTTGAACTGTCTTCCTAGCATTGCTACATCTTTTTCCAGATCTTCATCAATCTCTTGACCACCTTCCTCATCTTGCCCTTCAGTGTTTGACATGAAGGCTATGCTTTTGGCTTTCTTTTCAGATCCATCACATATTCCCATCTCAAATGTTTGGAGGGATCCAATTAGCTCATCAACTCTCATATTTGAGATGTCTTGAGATTCTTCTATGGTTGTCACCTTCATAGCAAATCTCTTAGGAAGTGACCTGAGTATTTTCCTTACTAGCTTCTCATCTGACATCTTCTCTCCCAGAGCTCCAGAGGCATTAGAAATTTCAAGGATATTCATGTGAAATTCATGAATATTTTCATCTTCTTTCATCCTTAAATTTTCAAACTTGGTAGTGAGCAGCTGTAGTCTAGACATCTTTACTCTAAAGGTGCCTTCATGAGTGGTTTTGAGAATGTCCCAAGCATCTTTAGCTACCTCATAGTTGTTTACTAATATGAAGATATTCTTGTCTACTCCATTGAATATGGAATTCAATGCTTTAGAGTTTCCAAGGGCTAGATCCTCCTCCTCCATGGACCATTGTTCTTCAGGCTTCTAATCAGTAGTGGCTTCTCCTTCCTTAGTAATTACTGGATGTTCCCAGCATGGTAACATAGCCTTCCAAGCCTTATTATCAAGAGATTTTAGCAAAGCTACCATTTGAGGTTTCCAATAGTAATAGTTAGATCCATCCAAAATTGGTGGTCTGTGAACAGATCCTCCATCTCTCTCCATAGTACAAAAAAGTATTGTCCTTAGATCTCACCCAGAACCAGAGCAGGATGCCCGCTCTAATACCAATTGAAATTCTGGTATCAGATATGAGATGTCGAAGGTAATGTCACGACACTAATATCTGAATAATGCAAACAGGATAAAGATAAAGAATAATAATGCAATAGACACAAGCAATTGTTTACCTAGTTCGGTCCAAGTCACCTACATCTAGGGGCTACCAAGCCAGGAAGGAAATCCACTAAAATAGAATCAGTTCAAAGACTCTGCGTACACTTCAACAAGTTAGAGTCTTTCTCACCTAATCTCTACCCGTGCAATTTCTACCTAAGAACTCTTAGATATGAGAACCCACTCACTTTCCTTCAATCACACCTGTGATTTTAAACAACAATTCCTTGTGAAAAGAAAACACTTTTCAATAACACACTTGATTTTACTTCAAAGTTTTAATCAAGTAGACACACACTTGATCTTGCTTAATAGATTTGACCAAGTAGACACACACTTGATCTTGCTTAACAAATTTGATCAAATAGACACACACTCTTGCTTAAAAGCTTTGAGTGACAAATTACAACCACAAATCATACCAATCCAGTCATCTATGGATGACTTGAATGGCTTACAAGTCTCACGACTAAACAAGACACAAACCTTAGCTCTCTCTCAGTATTTCGCTTAGTATTGGTTGTGTGTCAAATCAGGTTTTCCAAGTCTCTTTTTATAGAAGCTTTCAGCTGGGCTTAGACATCTTGAAAACCCTAAACTATTTTCCAATTAAATCTTCTCATGACAGCTGGTTAGATCTCCTTGGAAAATAAGTAAATCAGGTTGTAATCAATGATTGAATGCGTCTGCAAATCAGATCTTCAATCATACATAGATTGCCATTAAATACGCAATCACAAAACACATAACATTCTCCCTGAATGTTCTGTGTACAGGATGTCATGACATCGGGTCTGACATCCTGGAAAAATCCTGCATAATTCCATAATTCAATTTATAATTTCTAGTAGGTACAAAGATATCAGATGCCATGACATTGTGTATGACATCCTGAAACAATCCTGCATAATTATGTTTTTAAACTCCAGCAGGTACATAATATCAGATGCCATGACATGGTGTATAATATTCTGAAACAATCCTGCATAATTATGTTTTCCATTTAAACTCCAGCAGGTACACAGATATCTTATGTTAAGACATCACAAAGAACATCTTGTGAACACTCTTTATCTTACCAAAACTGCTGCCAACACTTAGAACCAACATACAATATATCACCATTCAAGTAGAAATTATAGGCTAATCTTCTCAAAATCTTCTTATCTTTCAAAGATGCCCCAGGCAGGTAAATCTGACTTTGAAGGAAACACTTGATGTCGTAATACCATGGCTTCTCATCTTTAATCTCTTCAACAACAAACACATGAGATGGCCTATCAAGACACATTATAGATAGATTGGGAACTTCATTCCAATACTTCACTATAATCATTGACGTCAACGTTGCAAGAGCATCTGCCATCCGGTTTTCATCTCGAGGAATATGATGAAATTCAACCTTTGTAAAGAAAGTGGAAATCCTCCTCGCATAATCTCTATATGGTGTTAAACCGGGTTGATTTGTCTCCCATTCTCCTTTGATCTGATTCACAACTAAAGCCGAATCACCAAAGACATCCAAATACTTGATTCTTAGATTCATGGCCTCTTCCAACCCTATAATGCAAGCTTCATATTCTGCCATGTTGTTTGTACACTTGAAAGTCAATCTAGCTGTAAATGGTAGATGCGTGCCTTAAGGAGTAATCATCACTGCCCCAATGCCATTTCCATATTGATTAACAGCTCCATCAAATACCATGCCCCAACGGGAACCAGGTTTTGGCCCTTCTTCAAGCAATGGTTCATCACAATCTTTCATTTTCAAGCACAAAATCTCTTCATCAAGAAAGTCATACTGTATTGACTGGTAATCTGCAATTGGTTGGTGAGCTAAATGGTCAGCCAAGATACTACCTTTGATCGCTTTCTGAGATCAGTACTCGATATCATACTCTGATAACAACATCTGCCAACGGGCAATTCTCCCAGTTAAAGCAGGCTTCTCAAAAACATACTTGATTGGATCCATTTTGGATATCAACCAAGTGGTATGATTCAACATATACTGGCGCAGATGCTTAGCAGCCCAAGCCAATGCGCAACAAGTCTTCTCAAACATAGAATACCGAGTCTCACAGTCGGTGAACATCTTACTGAGGTAGTAAATTGCAAATTCTTTCTTTCCAGACTCATCTTGCTGACCAAGAACATAACCCATACTATCTTCTAGCACAGTCAAATACAAGATGGACGTTATTCCTTGAACAGGTGGAGACAAAATTGGAGGTTCAAGCAAATATTCTTTGATACTGTCAAAAGCTTTCTGGTAGTCTTTGGTCCAATCTTAGAACTTATCTTTCCGAAGAAGCTTGAATATAGGCGCACATGTGGCAGTCACGTGGGAAATGAATCTAGAAATATAATTGAAGCGGCCGAGAAAACCTCTGACTTGCTTCTCAGGTTTGGGCGCATGCATCTCTTTTATTGCTTTGACCTTGGCAGGATCAACTTCAATACCCTTCTCGCTGACAATAAATCCCAACAACTTACCAAAACGAACACCAAAAGTACACTTATTGGGATTCAAGTGGAGTTTATATTTCCTTAAACGCTAGAATAACTTCAACAAATGCTCAACATGTTCCTCTTCATCAATTGATTTAGCATTCATGTCATCGACTTAAAATTCAATCTCTCTATGCATCATATCATAAAAAATAGTCATTGCTCTCTGGTAAGTTGCACCAACATTCTTTAAACCGAAAGGCATCACTCTATAACAGAATGTTCCCCAGGGTGTAATGAATGCGGTCTTTTCCATATCTTCGGGTGCCATTTTGATCTGATTATATCCAAAAAATCCATCCATAAACAAAAAGACTTTGAATTTAGCAGTATTTTCTACCAACATATCAATGTGTGGTAGAGGGAAATCATCTTTCAGACTGACTTTATTCAAATCTCTATAATCGACACACATGTAGACTTTTCCATCATTCTTCGACACAGGCACAATATTGGCCACCCATTACGGATACTCAGCGATCACAAGGAAACCAGCATCAATATGCTTATGCACTTCCTCTTTGATCTTCACAGCCATATCAGGATGCGTTCTTCTCAACTTTTGCTTGACTGCCGGGAATTCTGGCTTCAACGACAATCTATGCTCCACAATCTCAGAATCCAAACCAAGCATGTCTTGATAGGACCAAGCAAACACATCTTAATATTCTCGAAGAATATCAATCAACCCCTTCTTAGCATCTGGACACAGTCGAGACCCAATCTTGACTTCCTTCACATCATCCTCGGAACCCAAGTTGACTAGCTCAATCTGCTCTTCAAACGGCTAAATAATCTTTTCATCTTGCTTAAGAAGACGAGACAATTCATCACTCACTTCTACATCACTTTCCTCCTCGGCTTCAAACACAGGGAATTCAAAATTTGGAGAAGGAGAAGGATCATTGTATTCAATGGGGTTAGGAACCAACCTGCATAATGATTTGATATTTTGATTTTAGAGAAGTGAATTTGTGACCAAATATTATGCAGATGGACAATTATATTGTTTATTTATGTTTTTTTTGTGATTACCATTTTCAGAATAAAGCAAAAAGTAAAAATAAACATCAAAGATATTGATGAATAGAATTAGTTTTATTGATGATCAATTTAAAATTCCTAAAAAATATTCACTTCTCCCTTAGGCCTAGGAGAAGGATATAGGTGCCCCAACTTATGAGCATCTATGAGCATCTTTCATCGAGGACATAGGTGCCCCAACTCTCTTCTCAACAGCAATAGATAAGGCTTGGAACGGAGTTCCAACCTCATCCTCAGCTTCAACATACGAGAAAGATGACAGATGTCTAACTAACAACGCCTTCTCTCCTACAATAATCACAAGCTTGCCATTCTTGACAAATTTCAATTTCTGATGCAGAGTGGAGGTAACAACCCCTGCCTCATGAATCCATGGCCTTCCCAATAAGCAGCTGTAGGCCGGGTGGATATCCATTACTTGAAAAGTAATCTGAAAATCACTCGGACCTATCTTGACTGGAAGGTCCACTTCACCAATTACTGTCTTGCGCGAACCATCAAAGGCTTTGACGATTACACCGCTATACCTCATGGGCGCTCCTTGGTAAGATAACTTTGACAAAGTTGACTTCGGAAGCACATTCAGTGACGAACCGGTTTCAACAAGAACATTTGACAAAGCATCTTCCTTACAGTTCATTGAAATATGCAAATCCAGGTTATGATTTCTTCCCTCCTCAGGGAGTTCTTCATCACAGAAGCTCAAATTATTACATGAAGTGATGTTAGCCACGATGTGATCAAACTGATCCACAATAACATCATGCTCTACATATGCCTGTTCAAGAACTCTCTATAGTGCTTCTTTGTGTGCTTCGGAATTCAAAAGCAGAGACAACACTGCTATTTTTGAGGGGATTTGGAGCAGCTGCTCAACCACATTAAATTCGCTCCTCTTTATCAATCGGAGTACCTCATCATCATCATTGGTTTTCAAGTTGCTGGATTCACCAGACTTATCTTTTGAACAACCAACCGGATCTACATTAGGCACCTCTATCTTCTTACCAACAACTGATTCTTCTTTGTTTTCTGGGACCACCGGCCCAAACATTCGACCACTACGAGTCACCTTCGTAACATCAACAATGCTCACTACTGAAGTAGTCGTAGGTAATATGACCTCTTAATCATTGTTTATCATTGTAGCATTGTACTAGTACGGTACAACCTTATCAGATGAATACGGGACTGGGCCCGCTGATCGGTAAAATAGCAAGTGTACTATTTGCACCAATGTAGTAATAAAATAGGAGTTATCCCGAGTATCGATCTCGAGGACTGCGTATTAAGTACAAATCATTACAATAATTCCATTGAACAAAAGATCAAAGGGGGTTTTGATTGTTTTCAAAATGATAAGAACGAGAATAAATTATATAAAGTGTATAAAAAGTTGTTAAACGATATGAGAAAGCATGCTAAGGCAAGATGTGTGAATTGCTTTGTATTATACTACTTCCACATTATATAACATCTACGTTGCAATTATTCAAAGCCGATTCTCAAGAATTGTTTTCTCTAATTCCTTAGCCGAAAACCATTAACAGTCAATTTCAATCCTAATTCCTTAGCTATTCAAAAAGACGTTACAAAATATGCAATTGATCAAGAATTAACGGCTACTACTGTTTGATCCTTATTCCTAAGTGATTAAACCAAAGTAATATTATACAACAAGCGATAATGTGGTTTGTCCGACCTAAACCTTAACCATAGATCACATTTCCAGTTGTCCGATAAAATAAAGCATTAAGAACGTTGTATAATAATTTGAATTAAGAAAACATTGATGATCATAAAAACATAGAAATAGTGTTCATACAGTAGAAATTCAAGGACACCCCTAGCATTGGGGGGTTTAGCTTCTCATAGTATTTAAAGAAAATAAATTACAAAATAGAGACATTACAATTCTTTGGTGATGAAGGTTGATCTTCAATCTCTTCCGATCTTGAAAGCTCTCTTCTCTTTTCTGTTTATTCGTCGTACGATCCAAGAGTCCCCTTTCTCTTCACTAAAATGCAGACTAAATAGTTCCCAATCATCTAAAAACACCGTGAAATACCAAGACTACCCTCCAAACTTACAAAGAGACCAAAATAATAAAAATCAGCAAACGGGGTGAATTGGCCAACACGGGCCGGGTCAGATGACACGGGCACCCGTGTTGGCTCTCTGTCAACTCAATTCCTTCATTCCTTGCTGACACGGGCCGTGTCAGCAGACACGGGCACCCGTGTCAGCCCTCTATTTTCTTGTTTCCTTGATCTCCACTTTGCACAGGCTGACACGGGCACCCGTGTCAGCCCCCCTGTTTTTGCCTTATCTCGCTTTGCACGATTTCCTTGACTTCCGTTCTTCTGTTACGCATCTTTCGGGCTTATTGTTAGACCTGGAAACCAAATAGAACTACCACGGAAATGCATATAATGCGACAAAAAGAGATGAACTACTAATACAACATAAAACAAGCAGAAATTTATAAAATGCGATAAAACTTAAGAAATCAACTAAAAGAAAGAACAAAGTGTTACCGATTCTTGAAGATTCATGCTGGATGGATGATGAAAACTAAGTGCGAATGGTGACCAATCACAACCCCAGACTTATCTCATTGCTTGTCCTCAAGTGATGTAAGAGACAACACAGAGGTCAACCTTGGATTTTCTGCTTTCCACAATATAGCTGATGCTATTCCCAACATATCTTCCTCCTTCCCGATTAAGCTTCTGGTTCACCAAGTCGAACTATCCACTACATTATCATATCAAAGTGTTCCTTCACCTGCAAACTTCTTCACACCACTCACCAAATCTCTCGGGGTTAAAGTGTTTAGCACTCATGATATCAAGGTATGCAATATCAATTCTTAATTTTTGAATAGATTCTATGTTCACTACACAAACCAAATTCACACACTTTTAAAGGTCTTTCGTTTGTAACGGGGCTTAGGTATGGTGGGGATAGACAAGAAAAGGGATGACAAAGGTTTAAAACTCGACATTCATGTCGTTGCTTTTCTTTGTGCACAAATTATTTTATGGGGTGTTGTCCAACTTGACTCTTTTTCACTCAATTTTTCTTTTGAGTATTACATTGGTGCATGAGTCTTTGACTTAGGCAAGTGCTTATGCCTCATTTCTCTTTTTCATTTCTTTTCTCTTTTTCATTTCTTTTCTATTTTCTTTTCTTTCGGTAGAAGCGGATGTTTCTACACACTTTTTTTATTATTTTTGTTGCACTTGCCCTTTTTGAATTTTTTCTAAGAATCACCACCCCAAACTTATCTTTTTGCACGAATTTGACACTACAACAATCATGCCGAGCGAAGGTAGGAAGTGTTTGGATTATGGTTAACATGACGGTTTTCACAAATAAGGGGGTACATGCTCAATGGGGTTAACAAAGGATAAATACAATATTATGGATGGCTAGAAAGGCTAAAGGGTGAAAATAAACAATGTGCCTCAGTGTGCGTCTTTGTATTGTGCTGTATCAGTAGAACTTACGCAAAATTAGAGAGATAAAGTCATACCTGAATGCGCTCTTTTGTGTTTGGTTTTGTTGAACTCTCACCATGTTGGATAAGCTTGCAGGCTCCAAACCGCTCTTCATGACAAACAACTTCTTTTTCAGCTTGGGTCTACCATCCCCTCTTTTGGTCTAGAGTCGCCAAGTTGCGTCCAACATTTTCTTTCTCAGCTGTATCAACTTCCAGGTTGCCTCGGGAGCAAATCTGGGGTTGCATCTTTCCCTCACTTGTCACTAGTCCATCATTTATCTAGTAGAATCCACTTTTGTTTATAACTCATGGAAATAAAACAGACACACAAAGACAAAACAAAGTAACAAAGCAAACAAACACAACTTAAATAAAATGAAAAACAATAAAAATCCCCCCACACTTGAACCAAACATTGTCCGTAATGTTCATTGTCAAGATAAGAGGGGTACTCACAATGTTTACTGAGGAGGTGGGGGTGGATACGGATAATGCAATATCATGCGTTGCATCATCGCATTCATTTCATCTAGGACCGTCCCTTGGTGGCGTTGCTCGACTTTGAACCTGGTGACCTCCTCACCTTGCCTAGATTGCTCCGTGCGAAGGTGACCTATCTCATTTTGAATCCAACCCCATTGGTCTTGTGGCATGGAGTAGGATCCTGAATCTTGGGTCGGTTCTTGTGGTTGTTGGTAAAACTGCTCCTCAGTGCTCAGTGCACCCTTCATATGCTCATCTGCAGGAAAGGAATCAAGAAAGTCTTCGTCCCCCTCATCCAGGTGGGGACACTCATAAAGCCAGTTTGCTTTGTTAGTAATACTAATGAAATCATAAGCGGGTAAAGCAAGAATATGAGATTTTTGGCAAACAAGAGAATAGTAATCTTGTTTTACCTCAATCATGCCTTGTTGAATCAACGTGGCCAGGTCCAGTTTATTTTTACCTGGCACCTGTGGAGCTTCAGCAAGCGCAGTACCAAACCCAAAATGGTCGGCAATCTGGGTGATCATGCCGCCAACCGAAATGTCGCCTGAAGTAGCGCGACCAACTCTGCCTAGGTAGTCAGCTGCAAATGCTGCTACATTAATAAGAGTTTGTGCTTCCATACTATGCAGAAAGAAAAGCTCCCTTTGGGTGGCGACACCGGTGCTATCACCGCGACCAAACATGGTGTACGCCAAAGCCTTCTGAGCGTACCTGAAACAAGGGTTATGGATACCCGATGCTTTTCCCCTTTGGAGATATATTTAGCATTACATGTTAGAGAGGTCCAGAATTCCGTCGGAACAAAAGTTCCGGGCACCATTCCAGGGCCTACTATTGGGAGTTTTAGGATACTCCCCAATTCATCCATAGACAATTCCAGATTAGTATCAAATAAACGAAAACGCAAAGTACCACAATACTCTTTCTCAGTTCCATTCCATTGATTTTTCAACTTAAATTCAATCGTACTTAAAAATTCAAGAGTAATACGCGCAAAAGTTGGCGCTTCTAACTTCACGAATTCCAACATACCTAAGGTGTGGAACATTCGGTGGAATTCAACCTTCAATCCCAATTCCTGCAAAGTGCTATCACACATGTATCTCGTGAGTGTCAATTTTCTCTTAAGATGAGCAGTATACCTTTTGTGGTGCTCCAAGTCTTCAAACATAATATCGTGCTCATTCAGAGTCCTTCTTGTCCTTTGACGTGGCCGGGATGATTCCGCCACATTTTTGCTTCTGTCTACTCGGCGAGACATGTTCTTACCTGCACACAAAGAAAAAAAAACTTGAAATTGAAAAGAGAGATTAGGGAAAAAGATTACCATATGAAGGTAAAGGATGGAAAGTGGAGAAGGTTTTGTGAAGGTGGATGGAGATTTGATGGAGTTATGAGGTAAAAGGATGAAGCTTTATGTGAAGAAAAATGGAGGTTTTTAGGTGTTTTTGAAAGAAAGAGAGATGAAGGTGAGAGAATAGGTAAGAGAAAAGGTTTATGAGGAGTGAATGAGTGGTAAAGTGGAGTAAGTGGGAGAAATTTGGTGGTGCGCCCAATGCCAAAAGGTAAAAAAAAAAATTGAAAATTTTCCAACGCGCTTGCTGACACGGGGGACCGTTTCAGCACTATGAATCTCCTTGACACGGACCGTGTCCTTCCTCTTTCAACCCGGTTCATGCAGGGGCTGACACGGGAACCCGTGTCAGCCCCTTGGAAAACACCCTTCTCTTTTCACTTTCTGACACGGGCCGTGTTAGCTGACACGGGAACCCGTGTCAGGCCCCTGATTTTTCTTTTTCTTTCATTTATATCTCAAGCTTGTGTCGGGCTTCTGCTTTCGATTTTTCCAGAGACTTTTTGCACACGAACTTTTGGCTCCTCTAGCAAACATTGTTCAAACCCACAAGTAAATAAAACACAACAAAACAAAGAAAATAATTAGACACAAAAGTGTGGGTTGCCTCCCACATAGCGCTTCGTTTAATGTCGCTTGGCTCGACGGTTGTTCATCTTATCAGACAAGATGAACAACGTCAATTTGACCAAGTTCTTGCTCCACATTGTAAGGCTTCTGTTGGTGTAATTCCTAGAGGCCAATACTTTTGGTACTTGTATCGAATTATTTATTCATTATAAAAGGCTTTTTCTTTATTATGTTTGTTTAATAAATTCCCTAGAATAGCTAGTCCTTTTAATGTATCAAGTATGACTTAATCATGAGATCATATTTAACATAAGGACACTATTCTTAAAGTATCCGTAGTCGAGCTTTATTGTGAAGTGGGATAACATTAAAGCATGATGACTATTATGTTTGTAGACTGATGATCACATCTCATGGATCATGGATAAGGAGTTATCAAGTCTTAAACATAGGTATGAATATTAAGAGTAATATTTATACCGGATTGACCCGCTATGACAATACTATATAGAATGTTATGCAAAGTGTCATAAGTTATTCTCATGGTGATAATGGCGTATACCACTCTTCGACCTGAAACCACTATGGACCCTAGATGTAAAGTCAAGTGCTTTATTGCTGATCCAACATTGTCAGTAACTGGATAACCATAAAGACAGTTGATGGGTACCCCACAAAGCATGCTGAGGGACATGAGTGACCTAGATGGAATTTGCCCATCCTGCGTATCAGGATAAATGTCTATGGGCCCAATATTGAACTTGACAAGGATGACACGGTCTATGCCTTGTGTTCAATATAGACATAAGGGCAAAGGGGTAATTATACACATAATTATTATCACAGAAGGACTTGTCAGATCACATGACATTTTCGTGTCTTGTGTAGCAGTGATGTGTTGCTAGATACCGCTCACTGTTTATTATGTTAAATACGTGATTTAATATAATTGCCAACGCCGCGAAAACCTATAGGGTCACACGCAAAGGACGGATTGATGAGAGATAGAGTAATTAAGGAATACTGTAATGTACGGTTTCCTTAAGTGAATTATAGAATATCGTAAGGTACGATGTACTTAAATAGAATACGAAATATGGTAAGGTACCAAATACTTAAGTGATTTTGGCATATTATAAGATATGGGCCATATACACTTGAGTGGGCTTTTTAGCTTGCATCCCACACAAGTGGTTCTATAAATAGAACCTTTGTGTAGAAGAAAGAAAAGTAACTCTTGCATGCAATTTTGTTTCTCTCTCTCTCACTTAAAGCCTTCATTCGTAGCAGCTAGCACTGAGATTGAAGGAATTCGTTCGTGTGGACTGAGTAGAGACGTTGTCATCGTTCAACGTTCGTGATCGCCACAAGAGGTAACGATTCTATCACTGATCATGCCCATTCGTAAGGATCACTAAATGGAGAAATTTTTAAATTCCGCTGTGCCTTGGTATCAGAGCCACTTACGAAACCATGAATCTGATAACTGTTTATTTTCTGTATTAATATGATTAAAGACAGAATGAATCAAAGATTAAAATTGAGATCTATCAAGTTATATATATGATATAAGTAATCCTGATGCAAAATACATTATATATGATATAGTGTTCTCGTTTCGTTCATTCAAACACTCAATGGTATTTTCCTTTGAGCGATCAATGGTCGTTCGCTTCTTGATCCGACATTAGTATGGTGAAGCAATGACGTGTTGACCAATCATACTGAATCAACAATCGAAATGTGTTTGACGGTCTGAAATTGATGCATTAGGGTTAGTGACGGCACAAGGGCTGTGTTGTCAGAGAGTTATGCGATTGGGGTTGTGACTGCACAAGAGTTGTGCTTTCTAAACACTTTTTCGAACAGTGTTAACCGGTTAACGCATATGGTTAACCGGTTAACGCAAGACGAAATACAACTTTTTAAGGTTTTCAAACAATGTTAATCGATTAACGCATTTGGTTAACCGGTTAACGCAAGACAGAAAACAAATTTTGAACAGATTTTCAAACAGTGTTAACCGGTTAACGTATTTGGTTAACCGATTAACGTATTTGGTTAACCGGTTAACGCAAGACAGAAAGCAAATTTTGAACAGATTTCAAACAGTGTTAACCGGTTAACGCATATGGTTAACCGGTTAACGCAAGGCAAAATTCACCCGTTCGGCTAACTCTGCGTAATGTGATCGGTCGTCGAGATTTAATTTGGTTTTAATTGATTAAAAGAATTAAAATTGATAATAATAATAATGTGTTTATTATTGTCTTGTGGTGATCGGTTATGGCCTTAGTTTTCCTTTATTTTGTTTTGGGTTTTAAAATACGACCTGTGTGTCGTGCCTCTCTTTTAATCTCTCAATGTAACTTCTTTTCTCATCTCACTCCCTCGTATGTAAAACGAGTTTCTTTATGTAATGTAATGTCATGAAGAAAGCAAAGAAGTCAATGCCAAAGAAGGACAACCTTGAAGATCTTGCTTGGGGAAGCTTAGATCGTTATTAAGTTAGCTTAGGTTCTCTCATTGGCTTGGGAGAACAACTGCGCTAGGGGCCATAACTGTTTCATTATGTATGTATGTATGTTGATGCATGTGAATGTATGTTGATGCATGTGAGGGACGATTTATATGATAAATAAGCCGGTGAGATAAAAAAAATTGCAATTCCCTCAAATTAAATATTAAGTTTATGCTTTCCATGTTTTAACACTCATCAAGACTAGTATCAGATAATGTAGGTTTCGCCTACGCGAGGTGCATGTTCTATATTAGTAAGGTGCGATGGGATAATTGTAATATCCAATTGTTAAAACAATGGGTCAAACTTAACTAAACAAATTATAATAATATTATATATGTTTTCTTTCCAAGTTTTAGCACTCATCAAGACTAGTATCGGATAATGTAGGTTTCCCCTACGCGAGGTGCATTTTCTATATTGGTAAGGTGCGATGGGATAATTGTAATATCCAACTGCTAAAACGATGGGTCAAACTTAATTATAATAATATTATATATGTTTAGAAGCAAGAGTTGGGAATGATCCATATGATGGACTGGAATAAGGAGTTATTCACCCAACTGAAATTTTCGAGAGTTGTATGAGATACAATTGGAAGGAGTTCCGACCTAAATAACCTAGTTTTGTGTAATCCACCTACGTGGACTTAGAACGAAGTGAAATATGGATCTCGACCCACTAGAAAATCTTCCAACGGGATTTTCCGAATCAGATGATGAGGGTCATTTGTTTTGAGTAAAATAGTGGGAGCATATTTAATTAAAGGCCTAATTAAATATGTCAATAATACTTATATTTTCATTAATCCTTATGTAGATTACCATGACAACAAACACCTATAACAACATTTTACGATCAATCCTTGATAAGAAAAAATTGTCTGGGGCAAATTTTTTGGATTGGCACCGAAACATGAGGATTGTCCTCAAACATGATAAAAAGCTGTATGTCTTGGAGAAACCTGTTCCTGAAGAGGAACCTCCTAGTTCTGCACCTAAGGCAGAAAGAGATGCTTATAAGAAGCATGTCGATGATGCCAATGAAACTGCTTGTCTCATGCTAGCTACCATGAACTCAGAATTGCAAAAGCAACATGAGAACATGGAAGCGTTCGATATGATCGAACACCTGAAGATGCTCTATCAAGAGCAAGCAAGGCATGAGAGGTTTGAAGTTTCAAAAGCCCTTTTTTAAGGCAAGTTAGCTGAGGGAGCCCCTGTAGGTCCCCATGTGCCTAAGATGATTGGGTATGTGGAAAACCTTGAGAGATTGGGTTTTCCCCTCGGAAAGGAACTTGCGACTGATTTGATCTTGCAATCGTTGCCAGATAGATTCAGTCAATTTGTCCTAAATTTCAATATGAATAATATGGACAAATCTCTTCCTGAACTGCTAGCCATGTTAAGAACTGCTGAGCAGAATCTGAAGTCAAAAGGGAAGTCCATTCTGATGATCGGAAATGGAAAGAGACAGAACAAAAGGCCCACCAAGCAGGGTGATAAAGGGAAAGGCAAGGAAGTTGCAAAATCCAAACCCACCGTTGCTGCTTTGAAGCCTATTGGAGGCATAGCAAAAGAAGGCACTTGCTTCCATTGCGGTAAGACCGGACACTGGAAGAGAAACTTCCCAAAGTACCTGGAAGATAAGAAGAATGGAGTAGAGACTTCAACTTCAGGTATTTTTGTTAAAATTAATTTATCTACTTCTGCATCATGGGTATTAGATACTGGATTCGGTTCTCACATTTATAAAAATGTGCAGGGGCTGAAAAGGAGTAGAGATTTGGCAAAAGGTGAAGTTGACCTACGAGTTGGCAATGAAGAAAAGGTTGCTGCTTTAGCCGTAGGAACTTATGTATTGACTTTACCTAGTGGTTTAATAATTCAGTTAGAGAACTGTTATTACGTACCTGCAATTAGCACGAATAATATTTTCGTTTCTTGTTTGGACAAGTTTGGTTTTTCATTTATAATAAAGAACAATTGTTGCTCAATTTATTTGAATGATATATTCTATGCTACTGCACAAATGAACAATGGACTATATGTCCTTGATCTTGAAATGCCTATTTATAACATTAATAACTAAAGGATGAAACCTAATGAGTTAAATCCAACTTACCTTTGGCATTGTCGATTAGGCCACATAAATGAGAAACGCATTTCCAAACTCCATAAAGATGGACTCTTGGACTCTTTTGATTATGAATCATATGAGACATGCAGATCTTGTTTAATTGGAAAGATGACAAAGTCTCCATTCACAGGAAAAGGTGAAAGAGCTAATGATCTTTTGGCCCTCATACATACTGATGTATGTGGACCACTGAACATACCAGCCAGAGGAGGTTTTCAATACTTCATCACATTTACTGATGATTTCAGTAGATATGGTTACGTGTATTTAATGAAACACAAATCAGAGTCCTTTGAAAAGTTCAAGGAATTCAAGAATGAAGTACAAAACCAACTAGGTAAGAATATTAAAACTCTTCGATCAGATCGAGGTGGTAAGTATTTAAGCCTAGAGTTTGATGACCATCTGAAAGAGTATGGGATCCTATCCCAACTTACTCCTCCTGGAACACCCCAATGGAATGGTGTATCTGAAAGAAGAAATCGAACCCTGTTAGACATGGTCCGATCCATGATGAGTCACGCCGATCTTCCAAGCTCCTTTTGGGGACATGCATTATTGACAGCAGCTTACACACTTAACCGTGTTCCATCCAAAAGGATTGAGAAGACACCATATGAGATATAGAGTGGTAAGAAACCACATATGTCTTACATGAAGATTTGGGGTTGCGAAGTTTATGTGAAACGACAAATTTCAACTAAGCTTGAGCCCAAATATGACAAATGCTTATTTGTGGGGTATCCTAAAGAAACAAAAGGGTATCACTTCTACAATCCTTCTGAGGGCAAAGTTTTTGTCGCTCGAACTAGAGTTTTCCTAGAAAAGGATTTTATTTCCAAAGGAATAAGTGGGAGGAAAGTAGAGCTTGAAGAAATTCAAGAATCACAAAGCATTGATACACCTATGGAGGAATTAGAGTAGGAAACACAAATAGTTGTGTAAGAGCAACCTGCTCAAGTGGAGCAAGACGAGCGTAGGTCAGACAGGATACGTCACCTACCTGAGAGAATTTGATATCTCATAACTGATCAAGGTGATGTATTACTCATGGATCAAGTACGAACATGAGCCCTGTGTCTACAAGAAGGTTAGTGGAAGCATGATCGTTTTCCTGGTATTATATGTAGATGACATATTACTCATTGGAAACGATATCCCTACCCTGCAACAAGTAATGTCTTGGTTGGGGAAATGCTTTTCTATGAAGGACCTAGGTGAAGTAGCCTATATATATTAGGAATCAGAATCTATAGAGATAGATCACAAAAACTGCTTGGCCTAAGTCAGAGTACATACATAGACAAAGTGCTGAGACGCTTTAATATGCATGATTCCAATGGTTATGTGTTTATGCTTAAATGGTAGCGCTGTGAGCTGGAAAAGTTCAAAGCAAGATACAGTTGCTGATTCTACAACTGAGGCCGAGTATATTGCTGCCTCAAGTGCAGCAAAGGAAGCTGTTTGGATCAAAAAGTTCATTAGTGAACTTGGCATAGTCCCTAGCATTGTGGATCCCATTGGCCTCTATTGTGATAACAATGGTGCTATCGCACAAGCTAAGGAGCCTAGATCTCACCAACGATCCAAACACATACTTAGGCGTTATCACCTCATTCGAGAGATAATAGATAGAGGAGATGTGAAAATATGTGGAGTACCTACACTTGACAATATTGTTGACCCACTGACAAAGCCTCTTGCGCAGCAGAAGCATGATGGCCATACTAGATCTATGGGCATTAGGGATATGCCTGATTGGCTCTAGTGCTAGTGGGAGATTGTTGGTGTAAGCCCTAGAGGCCAATACTTTTGGTACTTGTATCGAATTATTTATTCATTATAAAAGGCTTTTTCTTTATTATGTTTGTTTAATAAAGTCCCTAGAATAGCTAGTCCGTTTAATGTATCAAGTATGACTTAATCATGAGATCACATTAAACATAAGGACACTATTCTTAAAGTATCTGTAGTCGAGCTTTTTGTGAAGCGGGATAACATTAAAGCATGAAGACTATAATGTTTGTAGACTGATGATCACATCTCATGGATCATGGATAAGGAGTTATCAAGTCTTAAACATAGGTATGAATATTAAGAGTAATATTTATACCGGATTGACCCGCTATGAGAATACTATATAGAATGTTATGCAAAGTGTCATGAGTTATTCTCATGGTGATAATGGCGTATACCACTCTTCGACTTGACACCACTATGGACCCTAGATGTAAAGTCGAGTGCTTTATTGCTGATCCAACGTATTCCGTAACTGGATAACCATAAAGACAGTTGATGGGTACCCCACAAAGCATGCTGAGGGACATGACTGACCTAGATGGAATTTGCCCATCCTGCGTAACAGAATAAATGTCTATGGGCCCAATATTGAACTGGACAAGAATGACACGGTCTATGCCTTGTGTTCAATATAGACATTAGGGCAAAGGGATAATTATACACATAATTATTATAATAGAAGGACTTGTCAGATCACATGACATTTTCGTGTCTTGGGTAGCAGTGATGTGTTGCTAGATACCGCTCACTGTTTATTATGTTAAATACGTGATTTAATATAATTGCCAACGCCGCGAAAACCTATAGGGTCACACGCAAAAGACGGATTGATGAGAGATATAGTCATTAAGGAATACTGTAATGTACGGTTTCCTTAAGTGAATTATAGAACATCGTAAGGTACGGTGTACTTAAATAGAATACGAAATATGGTAAGGTACCAAATACTTAAGTGATTTTGGCATATTATAAGATATGGGCCATATACACTTGAGTGGGCTTTTTAGCTTGCAGCCCACACAAGTGGTTCTATAAATAGAATCTTTGTGTAGAAGAAAGAAAGGTGACTCTTGCTTGCAATTTTGTTTCTCTCTCTCTCACTCAAAGCCTTCATTCGTAGCAGCTAGCACTGTGATTGAAGGAATCCGTTCGTGTGGACTGAGTAGAGACATTGTCATCGTTCAACATTCGTGATCGCCACAAGAGGTAATGATTCTATCACTGATCATGCCCATTCGTAAGGATCACTAAATGGAGAAATTTTTAAATTCCGTTGCGCCTTGGATGGCAATTCTCCTTCAGCTTCAACCTTTGGCCATTCACTTTAAAAATGTCCTCATTGGATGGATTTTTTATTTCAATTGCTCCATGGGGATATACCTTGTGTACCATAAACGGTCCTGACCATTTCAATCTCAGTTTTCCCGAGAATAACTTCATCCTCGAATTAAATAATAGCACCATTTGTCCTTCCCAAAATTCCTTTCTTTGAATCCCTATATCATGCCATTTTTTTGTTTGATCTTTGTAAATTTTGGCATTTTTGTATGCTCGGTTCCTAAATTCTTGTAACTCATGGAGTTGAAGGATTCGAGACTCTCCCACTTTTGAAAGATCCAAATTAAGGAATTTTGAAGCCCACAAAGCTTTGTGTTCAAGTTCTAAGGGTAAGTGACAGGCCTTACCATATACCAACTGATAAAGAGACATACCAATCGGTGTTTTGAAAGCAGTTCGGTATGCCCAAAGCGTATCATCAAGCTTACTTGCCAAATCTTTGCGAGATGAGTTAACTGTCTTCTCAATAATTTATTTCAGATGCCTATTCGACACTTCAACTTGACCACTTGTTTGCGGGTGGTACGAAGTGGCTATATGATGTTTTACATTATACTTCAAGAGTAGCTTCTCCATTAGGTGATTTAAGAAATGAGTTCCCTCATCACTTATTAGAGCTTTTGGCACTCCAAACCTGACAAATATGTTCTCCTTTAGAAACTTGACTACCACTTTTGCATCATTCGTTGGTAGAGAAACTGCTTCAACCCACTTGAATACATAATCCACTGCCACCAAGATATAGTTCTTTCCGAAATGAAGGTGGAAGTGGTCCCATAAAGTCAATACCCCAAACATTAAAGAGTTCAACTTCCAACATGGGGTTTTGAGGCATCTGATTTCTTTTCGAGATATTTCCCATCCTTTGACACTTATCACACTCTTTGATTAATTGTTGAGCATCTTTGAAAAGTGTAGGCCAGTATAAGCCTGACTGAAGGACTTTGGTTGTGGTTCTATCACCACTAAAGTGTCCACCATAGTCAGAGTCATGGCATGCTTTCAGGACATCTCTTTATTCTTATTCGGGAACACATCTTCTAACCAACACGTCTACTCCTTTCTTGTGCAAGAATGGGTCATCCCACAAGTAAAACCTGCAATCATGCACAAACTTTTTCTTTTTGTTAGAGTCAAATTTGCTAGGGATCACCCCACCTACTAGATAGTTCGCGTAGTCTGCGAACCATGGCATTCCAACAATAGCAAGGATGTGTTCATCAGCAAACTCATCCTTTATTGGACACTTTTCCTCATTCTCCTCTATAGGGGACATCCGTGAGAGGTGATCGGCCACAATATTTTCACACCCTCTTTTGTCACGAATTTGCACATCAAACTCTTGGAGGAGTAGGATCCATCTCAATAGTCTTGGCTTAGAGTCCTGCTTAGCAAATAAATACTTCAAAGCAGCATGGTCAGTATAAACAATAACTCTAAAACCCAACAGATATTGCCTGAATTTATCGAAGGCATAGACCACCGCTAGCAACTCCTTCTCGGTAGTCGCATAGTTCATCTGTGCAGGGTTCAAAACATGACTAGCATAATATATGACATGCAACAGTTTATCTCTACGTTGCCCAAGAACTGCTCCCACTGCAATGTCACTCGCATCACACATGATCTCAAAAGGTAGAGACCAGTCTGGGGCAATGACATTTGGTGTCGTCACCAATTTATTTTTTATGGTTTCAAATGCAACGACACACTCTTTCTCAAAAATGAAAGCCTTGTCCTTAACCAACAGGGTAGTTATAGGTTTAGCTATATTAGAAAAGTCTCTTATGAACCTGCGGTAGAAACCCGCATGCCCTAAGAAACTTCTTATAATTTTTTCGTTTATTGGAGGGGGTAGCTTTGCTATTACCTCTATCTTGGCTTGGTCCACTTCTATTGCTTTGTGGGAAATTTTGTGACCCAAGACTATGCCTTCTCGCACCATGAAGTGGCACTTCTCCCAGTTGAGAATCAAGTTGGTCTGTTGGCTTCTTTCTAATACAAGGGAAAGGTTAGTCAAACAATTATCAAAAGAGAAACCAAATACCGAGAAGTCATCCATGAAGATCTCCATATGCTTTTCGAGCATGTCCGCAAAAATGGAAGTTATGCATCTTTGAAATGTGGCTGGTGCATTACATAACTTGAACAACATTCTTCTATAAGCAAAAATACAATAGGGGCAAGTAAAAGCTTTCTTCTCTTGATCTTCTGGTGCCAACGCTATCTGATTATATCCAGAGTAGCCATCAAGGAAACAATAGTAGTCATGACCAGCCAACCTTTCTAACATTTGATCGATGAATGGTAAAGGAAAGTGATCCTTTCTTGTCGCCAAATTCAACCTTCTGTAATCGATGCAAACACGCCACCCAATGACTGTCCTTGTAGGGAGTAACTCATTTTTCTCATTCTTTATAACAGTAGTTCCTCCTTTCTTTGGAACCACATGAACAGGACTTACCCAAGAGTTATCAGATATAGGATAAATTAACCTCGCATCTAATAGTTTAACAACGTCTTTCCTAACCACTTCCTTCATTGCGGGATTTAGTCTTCTTTGGGGTTGCACCTCTGGTTTGTGACCATCCTCCATGAGAATTTTATGCTTATCCCATTTCACTTTTGTGCTTCTTCAGAACCTTGACGAGCTTGTCTTCTTGGGAAACTTCTATACTAGAGCTTATAATAACCGGGCATCTCCTTTCAGAATCTAGAAAAACATACTTGAGATTTTCAGGCAGTTGTTTCAGCCCAACTACTTTCTTGGTCTCATCTTTCTCTTCCTCAAACTGAGGTTCCCTCAAGTTTTTCCATCGGAGTGATCGGGATCCCTTAAAGGGTGGTTGTGTTTCCATCATAGCTAACACTTATCTCTCCTTTTCATTAGATTCTTGAGTGTCTTCAGAAATTGATAAACTTAGAATTCTCTCCAAGGGAAATTGTGATTCACCTAAAGGATTTTCTTGCAGAACCACTTGATCAATCACCTCTATGTGTTGACTGGTGGCCACATCATCTTTGTATCTCATGGTGTTACGCACATCAATTTTCAACTCTTCATCGTAAACTTTTAGAGTCATTGCGCCCCTTCTATATCTATCAAACATCTTCCTGTCTCCAAAAATGGTCTACCAAGAATGAGTGGTATCTCTTCATCTTTCGACATTTCTAAGATGACAAAGTCCACCGGAAATACAAACTTATCAATCTTCACAAGAGCATCTTCCACTACTCCATAAGGTCTCTTCACAGTATGGTCAGCAAATTGAAGTATCATTCTGGTATCTTGCACTTTTCCAATCCCCAACCTCTTGTAAATGGATAACGGCATGAGACTCACACTTGCCCCCAAGTCTATAAGGGCCTTTTTGAAAGATCTATCCCCAATAGTGCAAGGGATAGTTACCGAGCCTCGATCTTTCTTCTTCACCAGAATCTTCATACCCTGCAAAATTTCACTACAAGTTTCGGTTAGTACAATAGGGTCAGTGTCGGTGCTCCGCTTTTTTGAAATAATATCCTTCATAAATTTAGCATAAGAGGGAATTTGTTCAAGTGCCTCCAAGAACGGAATGTTAATCTCAAGCATTTTAAACATCTCCAAGAATTTCTCGAAGTTCTTCTCATGTGGCTCTTTTTTCTTATTTCTTGTGGGGAAAGGGAGTTTTACAACCGGCTTTGATTCACTAACTTTTTCTTTAACCATCAGTTTAGGCACTACCACCTCTTCAATCACAACCTCATTTTATTTTATTTCCAACTCAACTTCAAGCAATTGGTCTTCTTGGTCGTCATCTTTCTCAGGAACTTCTTTCGATTTACCACTCCTTGTGGTAACAGCACTCACATTATTATGCTCTCGTGGATTTGTAACTGTAGCACTCGGTAATTCACCCGGTGTTTGAGAACCCGCAAGTTGTTGAGCAATCTGACTCATTTGCACTTCCAGATTTTTTATCGAAGCACCAGTATTTTTTACATTACTTCTAGCCTCCTTTTCAAATTGGGAACTTTGAGCCGCCATTTTTTCAATGGCAATTTCCGAATCTGCTTTCCTTGGTACCTGTTGTTGAAATTGTTGTTGGGGTTGGTGAAACTGCTGCTGGTATGGTTGTTGTTGTTGTGGTCGATACTGTTGTTGTGGTCGGCTTTGATATTGATTGGGCGCTTGCTTCTAAAAATTTCCTTGCTGGTCCTTCCAGGAGAAATTTGGATGATTTTTCCATCCAGGATTATATGTATTGGAGTAAGGGTTGTTCTGCTTCAGAAAATTAATCTCTTCTACCTATTGTGCAGTTGCCACACAATGCATGGCGAAGTGAGGCCCCCCACAAATTTCACAACTAACCACTTGAATATGTTGAACCGATTGAACTTGTGCTACCATTTGAGTGTCAAGAGCCATTTTCTTGATTCTTCGCTCTACTTCAGCTGTTATTTGATCTTCCATCTTCATAACTTGATTTGCTAGCTTGAGATCAATGATACCTTTAGGTTGACTTACACTGCAGTCATAGAGCTCCAAATGCTCATTTGCTGCAATGGCTTCGATGATTTTCTTTATTCTAGTGGTTGTTGTAAAATGTGTTAAGCCACCGATAACTGTGTCTATGAGTTGCTTAGTCTTCATTCTAAGGCCATTCACAAAATTTTGCATTTGTTCAGTTGCATCCATTTTATGAGTAAGACATGCAAGCAACAATCGCTTGAACCTCTGATAAGCGTCTCTAAGTGACTCTCTTTCCTTCTGTTCGAAATTAACAATATCATATCTCTTACAGATATGCACAGAGGTAGGGAAGTACTCATTCAAAAATGTTGTCTCCATTTGTTACCAAGCTGTAATGCTTCCCGCGGGTAAAGAGTAAAACCACTCTTCGGCGTCTTCTGATAGTGTAAACGGAAACATCACCAATTTTTTTGCTTCCTCTGAGTGTCCCTCAATTTTCAACGATGTCGTCATGGTCAGAAATCTTTGTAAATGCTTGTTGGCATCTTCATTGATTTTTCCGGAGAACAGTCTCCTTTCGAGTTGACGAATCATTGAAGGGTGTAGATGAAAATGATCAACATTCACCGGTTGGTTTACAATTGTTAACCTTTCAGTCGGAGCATTTGCACCTCCATAGTCACCCAGAAGTCTTTCCACGGGAGGTGGAGCTTCAGCCATCGTTTCATATACGGTTTCTGAGTCTTCCGAATGAATTGAAACAACTTCTTTTTCAGACTCAGAAATAATGGGGGTTGCTTCTGATAATTCCAGTCTAGCTTTTCGGCGTCTTACACGCAATAGTCTTTCTGGTTCTGCGTCAAAAAGAAATTCAGCTGAGGCCTTACCTCGCATACACATATTAGACAATTATTAGAATTTATAAAAAGAAACAATAGTACAGAGAAATAAAATTTTGTTTGCAGAGAAACAAAATTTCAATTGAATTATTATTCAACTTATACTTTGGCAGTCCCCGGCAACGCCGCCAAAAACATGATCGGTAAAATAGTAAGTATACTATTTCCACCAATGTAATAATAAAATGAGAGTTATCCCGAGTATCGATCTCGAGGACTGCGTATTAAGTACAAAACGTTACAATAATTCCATTGAACAAAAGATCAAAGGGGTTTTTGATTGTTTTCAAAATGATAAGAACGAGAATAAATTATATAAAGCATATAAAAAGTTGTTAAACGATATGAGAAAGCATGCTAAGGAAATATATGTGAATTGCTTTGTACTACACTACTTCCACATTATATAACATCTACGTTGCAATTATTCAAAGCTGATTCTCAAGAATTGTTTTCTCTAATTCCTTAGCCGAAAACCATTAACAGTCAATTTCAATCCTAATTCCTTAGCTATTTAAAATGACGTTACGAAATATGCAATTGATCAAGAATTAACGGCTACTACGGTTTGATCCTTATTCCTAAGTGTAGCGGGGTATTCGTTACCATTAGAGATATTGACTAAATACAAGGTAAATCATACAAGTCGAGTCGCCACCGCACTTCTATTTATCCAAAGGAATGGTTAGAAAGCGAACAAAAACCTAATAGTTTTAACAAAAACTAGTAAAAGGAACAGAGATCTGGGTAATGGGGTTGGTTATGCAATGGGAAGGTGTTAGGCACCCAAAACATCCTAGGTACTCCTAGGGAGCCCTTTTCACACTTGTTGTAAGGTTGGTATTTTGTGAAAATATGTTTGTGCAAACATGATTGAAGAGATGAGAGGAGAATATACAAGTTATTTACATTTTGTGTTTGAATGGATAAACCCACTACCTACGTTCCATCTTATAAAAAGATTAGGATCAAAACCTCGTAGTTCGGGGTAAGAATCTCAAAATGAGTTGGTGAATTGATTGGTCCAAAAGCCTTAAGGTCTTTTGTTATCCAAGGGAGAAAACTCAACCAAACCACAAATCCACCATGTGAGGATAGCTTCAACATGCTAGTGAGGGGTTAACCCTATAATAAGCATGGAAGACTTATGGTCCATCACTAAGGATATAGGTGAGTATTACATCTACCACAAAGATAACTCAAACCTAATAGCTAAAGGTTATGGAAAATTGATTAAGAAAGTGGCCATTGGAACCACAAAAACACATTTGAATGGGTTATATTTACCAATTAGAAGTATATACAAAATGGTCAAAGTTGACTTAAAAGGTTCAATTCAAAATAAGTATTAGGAAAAGAAAGTTTGAAAATCAAAAGCATAAGGCTTAGGTTTCTAATGTTGAAAACAAATGTTAAATGTCTGCACAAAAGTTTTGGTTTGGGTTAGAGTGGAGAGAAGAAGAAGAATGGCTAAAGTCCTAATCATACAAGAGATGAAGGATAAGAAACAAGACCACAAATGGAGTTCCTCTCTTGAGATCATATTGATGAACCAAGTAGCTCCCATCCTTTGGAATAAGCAAGCAAATAAGTGTAATCTCAAGCAATCAAACAAGCAATGAATGCTTCTATGAATCCTCCAATGGCTTTTGTATCTCTCACTTTGGATGCTCATGGTAATGGTTCCTCAAAGTGACATCAAGGTTGGAATCGCCTAGCACAAGAAAACACACATCAAAAAGTTCTATAAACAATCAAAGAATGAACATGAGGGAGTTTAGAATATGGTCCTTTCAAAGTTCTTTCTTAAGTTTTAAGCATTCTAAAGGCAGGAGGCCTAGATGCTCTTTGACATTTAAGCACTCTAAAGGCATGAGGCCTAGTTGCTCTTCAAACTCCATTTGCTTGGGGTAAGGTACTAAATTCTAAGTCCATATTGTCCAATTCTTGGTATGTGGTTCACAACAAACAGACAAACACAAGCACAAAAGATATATACACAATTATATACCCAAGTGGGCAAAAGGCAAATGGCATTAACATAAACATGTGCTCCAATGAGCAAAAGGAAAAAGCAAATGAATAAGATGTGCTAGAATTATAAATTGCATAAAAGTAAATTGCATAAAGTAAGAGTTAGTTGTTAGTGGTTAATGGTTAGTATTGTTGGTGTAAGCCCTAGAGGCCAATACATTTTGGTACTTGTATCGAATAATAAAAGGCATTCTCTTTATTATGGTTGATTAATAAAGTCCCTGGAATAGATAGTCCGTTTAATGTATTAAGTGTGACTTAATCATGAGAACACATTAAACATAAGGACATTATTCCTAAAGTATCCGTAGTCGAGCTTTAGTGTGAAGTGGGATAACATTAAAGCATTAAGACTATTATGTTTGTAGACTGATGATCACATCTCATGGATCATGGATAAAGAGTTATCAAGTCTTAAACATAGGTATGAATATTAGGAGTAATATTTATACCGGATTGACCCGCTATGAGAATACTATATAGAAAGTTATGCAAGGTGTCATAAGTTATTCTCATGGTGATAATAGTGTATTCCACTCTTCGACCTGAAACCACTATGGATCCTAGATGTAGAGTCGAGTGCTTTATTGCTGATCCAACGTTATCCGTAACTAGATAACCATAAAGGCAGTTGATGGGTACTCCACAAAGCATGCTGAGGGACATGAGTGACCTAGATGGAATTTGCCCATCCTGCATAACAGGATAAATGTCTATGGGCCCAATATTGAACTGGACAAGGATGACACGGTCTATGCCTTGTGCTCAATATAGACATAAGGGCAAAAGGGTAATTATACACATAATTATTATCACAGATGGTTTTGTCAGATCACATGACATTTTCGTGTCTTGGGTAGCAGTGATGTGTTGCTAGATACCGCTCACTGTTTATTATGTTAAATGCGTGATTTAATATAATTGCCAACGTCACGAAAACCTACAGGGTCACACACAAAGGACGGATTGATGAGAGATAGAGTAACTAAGGAATACCGTAAGGTACGGTGCCCTTAAGTGGATTATAGAACATCGTAAGGTACGGTGTACTTGAGTAGAATACGAAATATGGTAAGGTACCATGGGCTTAAGTGATTTTGGGCATATTATAAGATATGGGCCAAAATACACTTAAGTGGGTTTTTAGCTTGAAGCCCACAAAAGTGGTTCTATAAATAGAACCCTTGTGCAGAAGCAAAAATTTGCGGTTGCATTATTTTCGTTTTCTCTCTCTCTCTCTCTCTCTCTCTCTGTCTCTCTCACTCAAAGCCTTCATTCATACCAGCTAGCACTGAGATTGAAGGAACCCGTTCGTGTGGACTGAGTAGAGACGTTGTCGTCGTTCAACGTTCGTGATCGTTTAGTGGATCTGCATCAAAGGGTTTGATCGTCACAAGAGATCTGCATCAAAGGGTTTGATCGTCACAAGAGATCTGCACCAAAGGATTCAACCATCACAAGAGGTAAATATTCTATCACTGATCATGACCATTCGTAAGGATCTCTAAAGGAGAAATTTTTTAATTTCCGCTGCGTTTTGGACCGCAATTCTCCTTCAAGTATGCCATAAGGAAAAATTTAACGCTATGTTAAGCAATCGTAATTGGACTTATGTAGAAGTCACAACTATCTGAGGTCGGTTAATAATAATGTAGGTAACAAACACAAGTTAGGAGTCTTGATTAGTGAACCAAGTCCCAACAACTTGCCATGCCAAAAAGGAGAAGAAAATTGATCTTGTATTGGTTTAAGCCTTTTACATGATTTAGAAGACAACCTATCCTTAATGCAAAGCCATTCATTTGATCAATTGATCAAGATGAATTAGATTTGGATCAAGGAAGATTAAATCTCCTTAATCAATGCTAACTTATCAACCTTCAACTCATTGATCAAAAAGAAAAAAGAAGAAGAAGAAGGAGATGAATAAGAGAAATGGAAATGACAAAAGTAAAGTGCATTAAATGAAACATCATGTACCAATCCTCATATGTTGACCAATAACATTGAAAGTCAAGATCAAACAATCCAAAACAGAAGTGAGATGAAGATTGGAAGTCAAGAAAAGAATAAAATATTTTTGGCATTTTTAATATTTAAAATAAACTTGAATTAAAGTATTAAAGAAAGGTCAAACTTCAAAATCACTTCAAATCAACCTTGAAAGATCCAAGTGATTTATCCTAAGTTCAACGAGGTCAAACAAAGTTTGACAAAAAATTTCAGCATTTTTAAAAGTCAGAAACTATTTTTTTTCTATTAAAAATGAATAAAAATAACCTAATTGAACTAAAATCTCAAATAAATCTCAAATCAATTCAAATATTTGATGAGAATATTTTTCATACATCCATCATCATTCAAATAGGTTAGGAAAATATTTTTGTATTTTTTGAATATCAAAAACTATTTAAAATGAATTAAAAATAACCAGAAAAGAGAAAATTCACAAAAAATACCAAATGATGAAATAAAAAATATTAAAAATCAGAAATAGAGACTAGAATTTATTTGGGAAATAATACAATTGGTCCCATAATTTTTGGATAAAAAATGAGAGAGATATGATTTTTTGAAATAATAGGAATTAAAGAAAATAAAAAAAGAAATTATAAAAATGCAAAAAAAGGAGGAGCGTTAGATCTGAGCTCATTAATTGAGCTGGCAGATCACACGCTCCTAAGGCGCGCGCCTATGGTGATCCTCAGTCAAAGCACGTACATGTGAAACAATAGAAAGTCATAACAAGCAATGGCTAAGATTCAATCTGGGAAATAGATCCAATGGCCAGGATTCAAACTGGAGATGATGAAGCCACCGGAGCCACCGTCTTCTCCGATGAGCTTGGATCTTCCAGCCAAATTGCAGAAACTCAAGAGGCAACCAAGACATGCGATCTATACATCATTAGAAAGCTGGGATGATGTACATCATCCCAATACCATCCATTTTCCTTCTAGATCTCTATAGTGTGAGAAATCAGAGGTGGAAAAATCTGGTGTTCATCATGAACTCAATGAATTTCAAAAATTAAAAGCATAAACATGATGCCTCCATTGAGAGGACTTCAGCCAACACAAAATCTAAGCCAATAGGTCAATGGATTAAGAGAATCGAAGAAAATACCAGTTGGAATGTAAGCTTGAGTTTTGGTGATTTCAACACGATGCCTTGCTTGCTTTGCTAAACAGAAGTTCAATGAGATGTATGGTGAAGGTCTAGAAGTATTAGATCTGAGAATACAACAAGATGAAGCTGAATTCTAGATCTGAAAATTTTGAGAGAAATGCAATTGCTTCTTTAGTGATGGTTGGGGAAAGAATTCTGCAGCATTTTAGGTTGAATTAGGCGTGTGAAATGGAGGGAATGAAGTCTCTATTTATAGAGGAAATAGCAAGGAGAGTGTGAAAGGATCCGTGTGCATGGCATGTGAAGCTTCATTGCATGGGCTTGCATGATCATGCACAAGGACCAAAAACAATGCCAAATGAGTTCTGCACACCAGCCAGATGGAATTGGACATATGAAATGCAAAGGAAATTGCTCTTGTAACAAGGTTTCAAGTGAATTCTCCATTTGTACCTAAACAATCATCTCTTCGAACGTACCATTTAGAAAATCTAAGCATAGGCATATGGGTAATGGATGGAAAGGTCTTTGTATGAGGAACAAATGTTATGTTGGACAAAAACTCATTTGGAGTGTGGAAATTTATGAAATTTGAGTTTAAAGTGTGATGTGCAAAACATGTCAAGGCAAGGTTTCTAAAATTGGCCAATTTTCAAGCCCCTCTGTTTTGATGATGAAAGCTTCAAATGGAAAAACCTCCAACACCAAAGTTGTATATCTTTTCAAGACAATCAAAATGGACTTAAATTTTGCATCATTTGGATTTTTATGAAGAAGTTATGGGCACTTAAAGTTGGACTTTTTTGTCTTTTAATGCATTTGGTCAAAAAGGACCTATAATGTCTTGCATTATCACATGTATTTCCTTTGAGATTTTGAAATTTTGTTCAACATAACATTTGAAGTAGATATCTTACGCTTTCCAACTATAACCCGGTTCTTTCTCTCCGTCAGTTGGGTTTTGTCATGAATGAAAGACCGCAAGATATCGAGATAGCTGAAAGTGTGTATTTTGAGAAACGAAGCGATCCGGCAACATTGGAGCAAGTGGGAAAAGCTTGGGAGAATATTGGTATAAAAGATGGATCTGTTTTAGGGAGGAAGTTTGCAATTGCTATGCCTGCTTACATTGAGTGGGTCAAGGAAAGAGTTGGAACTTTGTTGCTACCATATGATCGGATGAAACCATTGCAGGAGCAACCGCCTTTGATCCTTTCTGAGAATGTGCGTGCCGAGCATTACAAACAAGCCTTAATGGAGAATCGCCGGTTGAAAGAAAATGAACAAGAGATCCAAATGGAGCTGTACAAAGCCAAAGCTAATAGGTTGAATTTGGCTCACAAACTCAAAGGAGTGCAAGGTGAAAATGCTAGTAGACCAGGAAGCAAAAAGAGGTCCTATGAAGAGATAGAAACGATGTTGGAAGAGGAATGCCATGAACGCTTGAGACTACAAACAGCGGAAGCCAATTACCAAAGGAAGATACGAGACTTGGAAAGGCAGCTTAAGGATAAAGATACTCAGTTGAAGAAAGAAGTAGACCTAAGGCATGCAGCAGAGAGCCAGCTTAGAGAAAGTGACATCCGTGCATCTCATTTCCTAGAAGAAGTGGTGGAACTCAGAGTGAAACTGAAAGAGAATCTCACCCCTTTACCCGAGTGTTCAGAATGTGACCGGTTAATGGATCAGTGCCAGTACTTAAAGACTCTCATCCCTGAAGGACGACTTTCTTAGTTTGTCTTGTTATTTGCTTTAAGAATCACCTCCAGGATTGTTGGATGGGATTCCTTGTTCTACTCTGATGAATTGAATCTTTGCTTGAACTATGTTAGTATGAACCCTATTTCTTATGTCTATGGATGAGAATTATTGGTGTTTCAATTTTGCTTGCCGTCCCCTGTATGTTGCTCCTTTGTTGTCTGTGTTCTGCCTACAGGTGCAGGTGGCCATTTTTCAAAGGTGGACAAGACTCTTGAATGCCTGAGAAATGATAAAACATAGCATACGCATCATACACATCATACGCATCATACACATATCATTCTTGCATTGTTACAGATATTCTTGAAGAAGATTTCTCATTCTGGTTCCTGACCTAGGCAGGATTGCTGAGCATCGTCCGCACCGTTACGCGACAAGGCTGAATCAACAGAGGAGTATGGATCAGGTTCAAGCAGAGTTAGCAGAGATGAGGGCCAACATGGCCTAATTCATGAATATGATGCAAGGGGTCGTGCAAGGGCAAGAGGAACTTCGAGCCTTGGCCCAGAGACAAGAAGCCGTGATTCCACCTGTCAGTCGGAATTCGCCAGAAATAGCCCCTGTCAATGACACTGCTGCTGCCACCATTCCTGTCAATAACTATGTTGTAGGTGATGAATTGAGGGGTATCAGAATCAATGGACAACCCATCATTGCAGAGACTACTAATGCTCGAGGGGTCCGTGCTCCAACCCACCATCCTGCTCATTTGGTTGACAGACAGGAAGATATGTTCACTGTCCTCAGTGATGATGATGAAGTGGGAAGGACGGAAGAGAGGGATAGAAAGGTTGACGCCCTAGCTGAAAAGATCCGTGCCATGGAATGCCAGAATTCTTTGGGCTTTGATGTTACCAATATGGGTCTAGTTGATGGATTGAGGATCCCTTACAAATTCAAAGCGCCATCCTTTGACAAATACAATGGCACTTCCTGTCCTCGAACTCATGTGCAAGCTTACTACAGGAAGATATCTGCATACACTGATGATGAAAAGATGTGGATGTACTTTATCCAAGACAGCTTGTCTGGAGCGTCCTTGGATTGGTACATGGACTTGAAGAGAGAATCCGTCAGAAGCTGGAGAGATTTGGGTGAAGCTTTTCTGAGGCAATACAAGCACAACATGGACATGGCTCCGAGCAGCACCCAGTTGCAGAGTTTGTTTCAGAAGACTGGTGAGAGCTTCAAAGAATACGCCCAGAGGTGGCATGAACTAGCTGCCAGAGTGCAACCTCCGATGTTGGAGAGAGAACTAACTGACATGTTCATTGGGACCCTGCAGGGTGTGTTCATGGACCGTATGGGAAGTTGCCCATTTGGTAGCTTTTCAGATGTTGTGATCTGTGGAGAGAGAACTGAAAGTCTTATCAAAGCAGGAAAGATCCAAGATCCTGGCTCTTCAAGCTCTTCGAGTTCTAAGAAACCATTTTCGGGGGCACCCAGAAGGAGAGAGGGTGAAACAAATGTTGTACACCATCGGAGGAATATGAACAAAGGACAACAATGTCGTCGAGTTGCTGCCGTGACTATTCCAGCAACCCAACCCCAACAACAACAAAGAGGACAACCACAACAACAACAGCAACGCCAATTTCAACCTAGACCAAGAATGCCAGATCGTCGTTTTGATCCGCTGCCAATGACTTATGCTGAGTTACTTCCTGAACTGCTCAGGTTAAAGTTTGTTGAACTTCGCACTATGGCTCCGTTAACGAGGATTCCCGCGGGGTATGATGCTAATGTCCGTTGTGATTTTCATTCTGGTGCACCAGGGCATCACATTGAAAATTGTCGGGCTTTTCACCATAAGGTTCAGTATTTGATTGACGCTAAGGCGATTAACTTTGCTCCTGTTCCGAATGTAGTGAATAATCCTATGCCTCAGCATGGTGGGCTTGGAGTAAACAGTGTGGAAGATGAGGAAGCTTTGGACTTGGTAGTCGATGTTGATGACGTTCGGACTTCGTTGTTTATGGTGAAGGAACGTCTGCTTAAAGGGGGAATGTTCCCAGGCTGTGATGAGGCTTGTGCAGATTGTGACAATCATGAGAACGGCTGTGGGAAGTTGAGAAGAGGTATCCAGGGATTGATGGATGAAGGTTGCTTACAGTTTGGTCGAGTAGTGAAAGACCATGGAGCGATATCAACTGTTACCATTTACTTCAAACCGTCAGAAGGCCCTGGACGTGCTCCAAGAATTGTTACTGCGCCTGTGACTGTTGGTACTCCTGTAACCATATTTACTCCGGTGACTGTCGGTGCTCCTACCACCATTGATGCTTCTGGTGGAAGACTGTTTGAGAATGGTAGGGCAATTCCGTGGCAATATGACAATACTTTTCGCAGTAATAGAAGGTCAGAGAATCAGACCAGATCGGTAAATCAGGCTCCAGTGACGATTGAGTTGCCAAATAAGACTCCCGTAACAGTTGGACCGGCTGTGGGTAATGTGGGAGGACCCGAAGGGTTTACCAGAAGTGGTCGTCTGTTTGCACCACAGATTCCGAAGGATAATAATGCTAAGGCTCTTGCTAAAGCAAAACGAAAACAAGTTGTGGGTGAGGAAGAACCAGTGCGAAAGGAGGTGCCCGAGGGTTCTTTCGAGAAAGACGTGGAGGAATTTATGAAAATCATCAAGAAAAGTGATTATAAGATTGTGGATTAGTTGAACCAGACCCCGTCGAAAATCTCTATTCTCTCCCTGTTAATGTGTTCTGAGGCACACCGTAACGCCTTGTTGAAAATGTTGAATATGGCTTATGTGCCTCAAGAGATTTCTGTTAACCAGCTCGAAGGTGTTATTGCAAATGTTAACACGAGACATGGTTTGGGGTTCACAGATTCAGACTTGACACCCGAGGGTCGCAATCATAATAGAGCCTTGCATATCACAATGGAGTGCAAAGGCGCGGTGTTGTCACATGTGTTGGTTGATAGCAGTTCTTCTTTGAATGTGCTGCCCAAAAAGGTTCTGAGTAAGCTTGATGTTGAAGGGGTAGTCCTCACACCAAGTGATCTTGTTGTCCGTGCTTTCGATGGATCCAAGCGATCTGTTTTCGGCGAAGTCACGTTGCCTATAAAAATCGGCCCGAAAGTGTTTGATATTGTCTTCTATGTGATGGATATTCAACCAGCATATAGTTGTCTGTTGGGGCGTCCCTGGATACATGGGGCGGAACAGTTTCTTCAACTCTCCATCAAAAGCTAAAGTACATATGGAATGGTCAGGTTGTGACCGTGTGTGGCGAAGAGGACATTCTTGTAAGTCATTTATCCTCCTTCAAATATGTGGAGATGGATGGCGAAATTCATGAAACTCTGTGCCAAGCTTTTGAGACTGTCGATATTGAGAAGGTAGCTTTTGTTGAACAGAAGAAAGCAGGTACCTCGACTGCGTCATATAAGCAAGCTTTGGAGGTCATTCATTCAGGAAATGCGGAAGGCTGGGGCAAGATGATTGACATGCCCGTGAAGGAAGACAAATTTGGCATTGGTTATCAGCCTCTTCAGTCATCAGAGCAGGGTGTTCAGGTTCAGAAAGGGCCATGTACCTTCACTAGTGCCGGATTGATGAATCATGGTGATGTCTTTGCAGCAGGCAATGAAGACGGCGATAGTGATTTTGATTTGGACGGTTGGGTGCGCCCGTGTGCTCCAGGAGAGAAGGTCAACAACTGGACTTCCGAAGAAATAGTCCAAGTTACTCTTCAGACAGAGTAATTTTCTTTTGTTTTTCATTTTGCACAAAAACCCTACGCTCTGCCCGGGGCGTAGTGGTTCACTGTAGGGCCACATCATGTTTGAATTTTCGATGATTATCATTAATAAAGGACGTTTTGCAAACAAATTTGTGCTCACTGTCTTTCTGTTTTTATTTTCGTTTTCAAAACAATAAAAATGGCAATGTTTTTTTGTTTTTGTGACTTTCTTGAACTCTTTTCTAAAATAAGGCATTAAACATCATTCGTGCAGAATTGATCTTGCGGATTCCATTAAAAACAGTTCTGTTATGGCTCAGTATGACTTCGATAATCCCATTTACCAAGCCGAAGAGGAGAGTGAAGAAGATTGTGAACTCCCCAAAGAATTGGTCAGATTATTGAAACAGGAGGAAAGGGTCATTCAACCTCATCAGGAAGAGTTGGAGGTCATTAACCTTGGTACTGAGGACGCCAAGAAAGAGGTCAAGATAGGGGCTGCTTTAGAGGAAAAGGTCAAGAGAGGGCTGATTGAAATGCTGCGAGAACATGTAGAGATATTTGCATGGTCGTATCAAGATATGCCTGGTTTGGATACAGATATTGTGGTGCACAGGCTACCTCTCAGAGAAGATTGTCCTTCGGTAAAGCAGAAGCTTCGCAGAACTAGTCCTGATATGGCTGTCAAGATCAAAGAGGAAGTTCAGAAACATTTGGATGCGGGTTTTCTAGCAGTTACCAATTATCCCCCTTGGGTGGCCAACATCGTACCCGTGCCGAAGAAGGATGGTAAAGTCAGGATGTGTGTCGATTACCGAGATTTAAACAGAGCCAGTCCAAAAGATGACTTCCCATTACCTCACATTGATGTATTGGTTGATAACACTGCTCAGTCCTCGGTTTTCTCTTTCATGGATGGATTTTCTGGCTATAATCAGATCAAGATGGCACCAAAGGACATGGAAAAGACGACATTCATTACACCTTGGGGGACTTTCTGCTATAAGGTGATGCCATTTGGATTGAAGAACGCCGGTGCTACCTACCAAAGAGCTATGACGACTCTCTTTCATGACATGATGCACAAAGAAATTGAAGTGTACGTGGATGATATGATTGCGAAGTCTCAGACAGAAAAGGGGGACTTGGTAAATTTGCAAAAGTTGTTTGAAAGGTTGAGAAAATTCAAACTGAGGCTGAATCCAAACAAGTGTACGTTTGGAGTGAGATCCGGAAAGCTGTTGGGTTTCATTGTCAGTGAGAAAGGGATTGAGGTTGATCCAGCGAAAGTAAAAGCTATTCAAGAAATGCCTGAACCAAGAACGGAAAAGCAGGTTCGTGGGTTTTTAGGGAGGTTGAACTACATTGCACGGTTCGTATCTCACCTAACAGCTACGTGCGAACCGATATTCAAATTGCTAAGAAAAGATCAAGCAATCAGGTGGAACAATGATTGTCAAAAAGCTTTTGATAAGATAAAGGAATATCTGCAGAAACCTCCAATTCTTATACCTCCAGTTCCTGGGAGGCCTCTGATAATGTACCTTTCAGTAACAGAGAATTCGATGGGGTGTGTATTGGGACAGCATGACGAGTCTGGTCGAAAAGAGCATGCAATATACTACCTCAGCAAAAAGTTTACCGACTGTGAAACAAGATATTCACTGCTCGAGAAAACTTGCTGCGCTTTGGCATGGGCTGCTCGCCGACTAAGACAGTATATGTTGAACCATACTACCTTGTTGATTTCTAAGATGGACCCAGTAAAGTACATCTTTGAAAAGTCGGCTCTTACCGGACGAGTGGCACGTTGGCAGATGATTTTAACAGAGTATGATATCCAGTACACGTCGCAAAAGGCCATCAAGGGTAGTATTCTGTATGATTACCTTGTCGAGCAACCAATTGATGACTATCAGCCGATGATGTTTGAATTCCCCGATGAAGATATCATGTACTTAAAGATGAAAGACTGTGAAGAGCCTCTTGTCGAGGAAGGACCAGATCCTGATGACAAGTGGACACTGATGTTTGATGGGGCGGTAAATGTGAATGGAAATGGTGTTGGGGCAGTACTCATCAATCCTAAAGGTGCACACATACCTTTTTCTGCCAGATTGACTTTTGAAGTGACCAACAACGAAGCTGAGTACGAGGCTTGTATCATGGGGATTGAGGAAGCCATCGATCGAAGAATCAAAACTCTGGACATTTATGGAGATTCCTCTCTAGTGATTAACCAAGTCAATGGAGACTGGAATACTCATCAGCTGCATTTGATTCCTTATAGAGATTACACCAGAAGGATCCTGACTTTCTTCAAGACAGTAAAGCTGTATCATGTATCCTGAGATGAAAATCAAATGGCTGATGCCTTAGCCACATTGTCTTCCATGATTAAAGTCCATTGGCATAATCACGTGCCACACGTTACTGTGAATCGACTCGAGAGGCCTGCATATGTGTTTGCAGTCGAGTCTGTTGTTGATGAGAAGTCGTGGTTCTTTGATATTAAGAATTTCCTCAAAAGCCAAGAGTATCCTGAAGAAGCGTCAAAGAATGACAAGAAGATATTGAGAAGGCTAGCTGGAAGCTTTTATTTGAACCAGGATGATGTGTTGTACAAGAGGAAATTTGACATGGTTTTGCTCAGATGCGTGGATAGACACGAAGCAGACATGTTAATGCAGGAAGTACACGAGGGATCTTTCGGTACCCATGCTGGTGGTCATGCAATGGCCAAGAAGTTGTTAAGAGCCGGTTATTACTAGATAACTATGGAATCTGACTGTTTGAAATACGCTCGGAAGTGCCATAAATGTCAGATCTATGCAGATAAAGTGCATGTACAACCAAACCCTCTGAATGTTATGAATTCTCCTTGGCCGTTCGCGATATGGGGCATCAATATGATTGGGAAGATTGAACCTACTGCTTCTAATGGACATCGCTTCATCCTGGTCGTGATTGATTACTTTACCAAGTGGGTAGAAGCAGCTTCCTATGCCAATGTTACCAGGCAAGTGGTTGCTCGATTCATTAAGAAGGAGATTATTTGCAGATATGGGGTTCCCGAAAGAATCATCACTGATAATGGTTCGAATCTCAATAACAAGATGATGAAAGAGCTTTGCAAAGACTTTAAGATTGAACACCATAATTCTTCTCCTTACAGACCAAAGATGAATGGTGTTGTAGAGGCGGCAAACAAGAACATTAAGAAGATTGTGCAAAAGATGGTGGTGACGTACAAGGATTGGCACGAGATGTTGCCTTTCGCCTTGCATGGGTACCGTACTTCAGTACGTACGTCGACCGGGGCAACCCCTTACTCCCTTGTGTATGGTATGGAAGCAGTCCTACTTGTTGAAGTAGAGATTCCTTCTCTAAGAGTCATGTTGGATGTCAAGTTAGACGAAGCTGAATGGATTCGGACAAGGTTCAATGAGTTGAGCCTTATTGAGGAAAAGCGATTGGCAGCCGTGTGCCATGGACAACTGTATCAGAGAAGGATGAAGAAGGCCTTTGATTAGAAAGTGCGTCCTCGAAGCTATCAGGCAGGTGATTTGGTTTTGAAGAGGATCCTTCCTCCCGGTACAGATAACAGGGGCAAGTGGACTCCGAATTATGAAGGTCCATATGTTGTTAAAAAGGTTTTCTCTGGTGGAGCCTTGATGCTTACAACTATGAATGGTGAAGATTTTCCGTCCCCTGTGAACTCAGATGTAGTCAAAAAATACTTCGCGTAAATTGACCCGCTGGAAAAAAAAAGAGTCCAGGCAAAAAAGGGCATCCCGGCGAACCAAAAGAAAAAGAAAAAAGGTTCGGGCAAAAATTAGGGATAAGGAATAAAAATAATATGTACACCCAGTAAGTCGAAAACCTGCAAAAGCGGCTTAGGCAAAAATGGGTATCCTGGTGGATCGAAAACCTGAAAAGGGCGATCCAGGCAAAAGTTAGGGATTAAAGCAAAGACTACAGTCTGAATTATTTGTACTTCATCGCGCTTCAGTGTCTACCATCTTGAAGGATATGATCGGTCCAATCATTCTTCTCGGAAAGCAAGGAATTTGGGGGAAATTGAGGATCTGTGAGTCATAACAAAATTGGAAAATAGTGGATGTCGTGTTCACATTGCCAATAGGATAGTTTATTTTCTCTTTTGGCGCAATTACCTCTTCCTAGGAATTGCTTCCTGATGTATTTGCCTTTATAGGCCATTTTCAATCAATAAAAGTCGTTATTCAGTCAAACTGCTCTCTTGTTTTTATTTTACTATTTTGTTTACAAAAACGTCCAAATTTTTGATAAACATTGCATTTAAAAAACATGAAGGCTAGACAATAATGTGCGGGAAGATAAAACATTTGAAAATCATTTTGAATGTTGAGTACACTTGAGTGTATCTTGTCCATGCGATCCCCTGGGGCATGTGTGTCTTGCCGTTTTGCAGGTTCCTATCTTTGATTGCTGGTTGAAGTAGATAAGCCCAAAGTTTGTTCGAAGGAAGACCCTATTGTTTCAACACTGTCCGGTAGTGTGAGAAGTTGGGTCGTCTAAAGCAAGTTCAGAACTTGTCTCCCCAGCAGTTTCTAGATCGGTGCTTCCCTCAGCAGGCAGGCCTGAAGTTCGCTGTTTCCCCTAGCAGGGTTGAGAGTGTTATTTCCCCAGCAAGTCTGAAGGTTGTTGTTTCCCCAACAGAGGTGTGCGTTGGTTGTTTCTCCCCAGCGAAGTCCCCAAACAGATCAGATTCAATGGAGGTGGTCCCCAGTGAGGGTTATCTTTCCCCAGCAGCAGTGCTATTCCCCAGCCTAGTCGAGAGGTTGGTGTTTTACCAACAGGTGACTCCCCAGTTGAGTTGAGTTCTCTCACGTTCCGAGAATGTCAGATCAGTAAATATCCGCAGCATAATTGTTGCGTGTCCCCACAGAGTTGGAAGGTCGAACCAGAGTCGTGTGCTCAGCAAAGTGATCATTTACTTTCCCAGCAGGAGTTTTCCTCCCTTTGCATCTTGCATATAGTAATCATCATTTGCATTCGCATTCTCAAATCACGTAGCATTTCCATTCAGCGTGGAGCATTATGCCATAGAAAACTCAAACATATGCATACATGTGTTAAACCAGATTGGATCATATCCCCAGCAGAGGCGGATCATTTGTCAACGTCTGTATGGCACATTTGCAGCAGTTGCTCTTGGCAGCATTCAGAATTGATAACCCCAGAGAGATTTATTTCTTCACCCGTCCGTGAAAGGAAAGCTTGACTCCAGTTTAGCCCCCGACAAGTGTCTGCCTTGTTTTGACATATGTAGATGTCATCCTTATGATACCGGTAAGTGTCGTGTTGATCCCCGTAATGTCTGTTTTTCTTTGATGTCAGTAAACACCGAGTTTCTTCCCAGTCATCGGTAGATGTCTGGTCGTGGTTTCTTTCTTCCCAGTCATCGGTAGATGTCTGGTCGTGGTTTCTTTCTTCCCAGTCATTGGTAAATGTCTGGTCGTGGTTTCTTTCTTCCCAGTCATCGATAAATGTCTGGTCGTGGTTTCTTTCTTCCCAGTCATCGATAGATGTCTGGTCGTGGTTTCTTTCTTCCCAATCATCGATAAATGTCTGGTCGTGGTTTCTTTCTTCCCAGTCATCGATAGATGTCTGGTCGTGGTTTCTTTCTTCCCAGTCATCAGTAAATGTCTGGTCGTGGTTCCTTTCTTCCCAGTCATCGATAAATGTCTGGTCGTGGTTTCTTTCTTCCCAGTCATCGATAGATGTCTGGTCGTGGTTTCTTTCTTCCCAGACATTGGTAAATGTCTGGTCGTGGTTTCTTTCTTCCCAGTCATTGGTAGATGTCTGGTCGTGGTTTCTTTCTTCCTAGTCATCGATAGATGTCTGGTCGTGGTTTCTTTCTTCCCAGTCATCGGTAGATGTCTGGTCGTGGTTTCTTTCTTTGATAAACATCAATTCCTCAGTAGAGTCGTCAGTAAACGTCTGGTCTTGTTCCAGTCGTAAACATCTTTTTCCTCCCTAGTGTAAGCCGCCATCGGTAAATGGCCTCGCTTTCTTTGATATCAGTGAATATCAAGTCTTATTTTGAAGCCGCCATCGGTAAATGGCCTCGGTTTCTTTGATATCAGTGAATATCAAGTCTTATTTTGAAGCCGCCATCGGTAAATGGCCTCGCTTTCCTTGACATCGAAAAATATCAAATCCTGCTTTGAAGCCGCCATCGGTAAATGGCCTCGCTTTCCTTGACATCGAAAAATATCAAATCCTGCTTTGAAGCCGCCATCGGTAAATGGCCTCGCTTTCCTTCACTTCGTCGCCTGCGAAGTGCAAATTCTATGGTTCTTTTGGTATTCAATCCCTGTGTACCTTGAAGGTCTGATAGCCGTTGCTTTCATCCATTCAGGTTCCCAGTTGATTGAATAGGGGCAGCTGTAGCACCTCAAATTTGCCCTCCCCATTCATGCATTCATTTCATTTTTTAGGTCATTTATCATTCCATATTGCATTGCACCATGGCAGTCAGAATTGGCATTAAGAGAATCCTCAGTGCAAAAGAGCAAGTATTTCCTTGAGATGAAGGCCACATGATTATTCTAAACAGCTTATATGAGCTAGGGTTCATTTTGAAGCAATTGTACCAAGTGGTAGAGGCCCAAATTCATCAGTGCATTTCCAGGTCATCTGAGGATCATAAAAGTCAACTGTGCAGTCAGCTGAGGGCTTTGAGTTGAGGAAATGAGTTGAGACACTTCATTCATGCTCAAAAGAGGCCTATTCATCATGTCAAACCTTTATCTTGAAGATTTTTGAAGTCAAATCAAAAGTTTCTAAAAATGGAAAGTGACCTGTAATTCAAAGTTTCCAAAAATGGCAAGTTTTTGGTTCACATTCAACTTGACTTTCCAATAACAAAGAAGCTTCAAATGGATTTTTGGTGAACATGAAAGTTGAATATCTTTCTCTCCTCTTTTCAAAAAGTCCAAGATCATGAGCATCTGATGAATGGTTGAGAAGTTATGGCCAAAGGATCACAAAGTGTACACGAAAGTTCAACATGGCATAACTTTTGATCCAAAACTCCAAATTGAGTCACTCTTTTTGCAAAATGCTCCTTGTGACCAAGAGATTCCAAATCAACCATTGCCTTGCATGAAAGAGGATCACCTGACCACTTGTTCATTCAAGTGCATTTTGGAGGGAAAATGCATAATTTGAAATTGGTTGATCACATGAGCCAAATACCAATCCTATCATGTTCATGAGCTGATGTTAAGTGGAATTGAACCCTAATATGGCACTGCTCACGTGCACTTTAACCATGCAAGGGTGCATTTACCAATTATGCATTACATCTCATCTCTCCTTAATCACGATTAACCAAGGCAAATTGGGATTAGCCTGGTGATTAACATATGATATAAAAGCCTAATCCTGACTGAATTGGCTGAGAATCACATTTTTCAGATCTCAAATTCATGTTTCCCTCTCAATTTTCTCTCTCATCAAAACTGAAAATTCTTCACACAAACACAAGATTTCTTTGTAGATTCATGATCATGGAAGAGTTCTGAGCAAGATTCAACGTGTGGTTTGAGAATTTGGTCCAGATTTTGAGCATATCAAGTGCATGAGCATGGAAACGGATTGCTGAAATTGGACGAGATCTAGTGGATTTCAAGCGCTTCTTTACGCATCAAGCTTCAAGTTGAGGATAGAGGAGAAGATCTGGACATTGTGGAGGCTTGAACACGCGTATAAAGCTACTGCCATTCCAAGTAGGTGGATTTTCGACCTTCACTATTTTCCTTTTTATTACCTTGATTATGTAGATCTCTTAATGCTGGTGATGCTGATGGTTTTAGTTTTTGATTTGGCTAAGTAATGAACAAGATATGTTGATTTCAAGTTTTGGTTGCAATTATGTTCTTGATCGATCTGGTTGATTCGTTAGGAATTAGGCTAAATGATTAGGAGATTCATGTTCCTCGTTGCGAGACGGTTCGAACCCTGTATGGTTCATGTAATTCTGGAAAAATTCCTTGAACCTCCGCCGTGAGCCAGCCGGAGAAGACGACCGGAATCCCTATTCCGGCCGTCTGGTTCGTCTCCTAGGGCTTGCTTCAGGCACGCGTTAACCACAGGGACCTGCGTTCGATTCTCACGCTTGCGTATTTCAATTGTTTTTTCCTTTGAGCGCTTGTGACTAACTGCGCCTCTGTTCGATTCTTGCGCTTGGCTTTTTTTTCTTTTATTTCACTTGAGCGCGCCTGTAGACTCCAAGACCTGAGTTCGAACCTTACGCTATGCATTTTGCTAATTTCCAATTGTTTTTCATGGAGCGCCTTTGATCCATAAGTGCCTAGGTTCGATTCAGGTGTATGTACATTTCTGATTTTATTTTCCAACGCACTTTGACCTGGCTTACTTGTGTTCAACACCTAGCGCTTGCAGTTTCATATTTCATTTTCCACATTCCATTATTTTCCAATTATTTCATGTTATTTCAATATTTTTCATGCAACTTCCAAAATTCATTAAATATAGTAGGATTGTCCAATTTGATCCAAACTTTTTTCCACATGAATGTGTTGGTGTCTATTATTTTTTGATGTTAATTTCCTGATTTTTGTGCAGCTAGATTTTTAATTGTGCTTGATTGTTTGAACATGATGCCATAATGACATGTTGTGCTATATTGCTTGTAAAATGCTCATGGTTTATCCAATTGCTTTGAAATTTGACATGCTTATTCATAACATGTGACATGATTTTTTGGCTTTTGTTTGGCATTTTTACCATTTAATACCACTGTTTTGGACACATGGACATATGTTGTGACATTTGGTGTAACATTTGGTACCTTGTGCTTATGCATTTTCATTCATACACCATTTGTTTTCTTCTGGGCCTAATTTTTTGGTATGATGCTTGTATTAGCATGTTGCGTTCACATAAAAAATTTCATGATCATTGGTTTCATTTCTGTTTTAATATGGATTTTCTATGTTTGATGTCCAATTTTGATCACATTGCTTGCCTTTGCCTTATCTTGATTATTTGATGGCTTTTCCTTTTGAATTGGCTTTGGTCCTTTTGAGGACTCTTTCTTGTTTGATTGAATGTGCTTCATGTGAATTGTTGACTTCTGTTTTGGTCATTTGACTTGCCTTTGACCCTAGTCTTTGCACTAGTGGTTTGTACTTACCAATTGAGCTTTGTATTTCAGGTTCAAGCATCTAGCTCTAATGGTTGTGATCTCATTACTTGAGATGCAAGTTGCTTTAATCACTAACTATTGTTGTGTTGTAGGTCCATTGGTGATGAACTCACTTGAGTGATTGCATTTATGACTTGCATTGTGTACATATTGGAAAGATCCATTGTTGTGTTGTCTGTTGATTTGTCTGAATACAATATTGACTGTTTGGCTTTTGTACAGGTACATTAGTAGCTTTTAGCTCTTGTTTGAGCTTTTCTTTGTAGTGTGGTTGGTACACCACCTAGGTAGCCACTCTTTACTCAATGTAGTCTAGAAGTCCTGCCACTTTTTTGGCAGGCATTTGGCTGAAGTCCTCCTTAAGAGGCCATGATTGTGTATGTTTATGTTTGTGCTAAAGACCTCCTTGTTGAGGCATGTTACTTGTTAAGTCCTCCTAAGTGAAGAGGAAATTGACAGATAGAAGGGATTAGCAATCAATCCCCTGTTATTCGTTGAGTCGTTCATTATGCTCGCACTACGTGCTGATGCTCTTGAAGATAACCCAAGATCTTTGTATAGAGTCAGTCAAGTGGAATAGGGTCCCTCATTCTGGATCCCCACACCTTCTTTGATTCAAGCTCACCCAGGCCAGGGTTAAGAGCATGACGTCTAATCCTCATTTCCATTTCATCATCTTCACCCTAACTCTCAATGTTAGTGGTTAAGAGCTTCAGAACACCCCTACTGTTTTGGCTTGTTTGTCGAGGTTGATATGACCCCTCTTGAATAAAGCCGAACCTTTTGTCTGAGCCTCTTGTTTGTATATAGAGTGTGATTGCATTTTGTGTGTTTGCATTTGTTGCTTGTTCATTGTTCAGGAGTTAGATGTAAGTCCAGCCGTTGGCATTCTGTTTCCTGTTTGTTGTGTGGAGTTGGATGTAAGTCCATTGATTGGCATTCTGTTTCCAGTTTTGTTGTTCTCTTTTGAGACTTGCTTATAGTCTCCCCATAGGATTTCTAGACTTCGTATAGTATCTCGTTTGCATGTCAATTAAGGTAGCACGGTTCCTTCGTCTGGGACTTCCTTTCTTGCGTGAGCATTCCTAAAACACAAACAAACTTTATCTTCTCTTAAGGACACGTTGACTCCTTCTACTACAGGTGAGTAAGTCTCCAAAGGTCGAGCATCCGGTAGATTGCGTAGTAATGTCGTTCACCTAAAAAACACAAAACAAACAGAAATAGGTTAGCCGAGCTATGGTGCTCTTATTCTCACCCCTTCTTGAGATACGTATGCAGCAGGGTAGGGCCTGTGCGAGCAATAACTCTTTATTTTCCCTACTTTGATTTTCTCTCTTTTGCATTGCATGTAGGACTTTTATACACACACTTTTAGACATAAGTAGCAATCGTGGATCCTGTGGAGTACCACAGACGTGAAGGGGTGCGATAACCTTCCCTTCACGTAACCGGGCCCCTTACTTAGTTTCTTTGGTTCGAGACTTCGTTTTATCCGTTCCCTCTAGGTTATGCAGTACTACCTTTCCCTCCTTTTGGGATAAAAGTACATAGCTGGCGACTCTACCCTTTTTGTTTCTCGCCACTTTTCTTCGCGTTTGTACATGGATTCGGGAAATCCTGGGGAGCGACACCTACTGTTGCGGACGGTGCTGTTGTTGTTGATATTGCTGAGGTGGTTGCTGATGGTTGTTGTGATGCTGATACTATTGATTGTCTCTGAAAACAGGGGCTATATGAGCCACCTGGTGCTGGTTACTGGCGGGACTCACAGTCTTCCTCCTCACAGAGGGTCTTCTTGGTTTCACATGGGAGGTTACAACATGTGCCTCTCCATCTTTCTTCTTTCCAAACGTCCCATACCATTTGGCAGAAGAGCCTTCTTCTCTGGTTAGACACCCTTCTCTAACCCCTTCTTCTAGACGCATCCCCATATTCACCATCTCGGTGAAGTCAGAAGGAGCGCTAGCAATCATCCGCTGATAATAGAATGAACTCAAGGTCTTCAGAAAGATCTTGGTCATTTCCTTCTCTTCTAGCGGAGGCACGATCTGTGCTGCCACCTCTCGTCACCTCTGGGCGTATTCTTTAAACGTTTCTTTGTCCTTCTGGGACATGGCCCTCAATTGATCCCTATCGGGAGCCATATCCATGTTGTATTTGTATTGCTTGACAAAGGCCTCGCCAAGGTCGTTGAAGGATCGGATGTTCGCACTGTCTAACCCCATATACCATCTCAGGGCGGCACCGGACAGACTGTCCTGAAAGTAGTGGATGAGCAACCGGTCATTATCGGTCTGAGTCGACATCTTCCTGGCATACATGACCAGATGGCTGAGAGGGCAAGTATTTCCCTTGTACTTTTCAAAGTCAGGGACCTTGAATTTCACAGGAATCTTCACGTTGGGAACTAAGCAGAGATCGGTAGCAGACTTGCCAAAAAGATCCTTTCCTCTAAGAGTCTTCATTTCTTTGCGAAGCTCAAGAAATTGATCGTTCATAGCGTCCATCTTCTCATAGACATCTGGGCCCTCAGATGGCTCAGAATGATAGATGGTGTCGTCTACCCTGGGAAGAGTATGCACAACAGGAGGAGGAACAGCAAGGACCAGGCTAGATGCCGGCATAGAAGCAAAAGTAGGAGCAGGACCCTCGGGCATAAAGTTGGGAGGCATTCCCACGGAAACCTGGTTGGCATGGTTGTCGGAGCAAAGTGTGCACTAGCAGCAGGCACAGTTGAAGAGACGATCTCTGAGATAACTGTCCTCTGGGGAGGAGTTGAAGGTGTTGGAGAAGACTGGCTATGGGCGGCCATGAATGACTCCATCAGGGCAGTCAATCTGGCTACTTCCTCCTTGAGTTCTCGGTTCTCTTGCTCTAGATGATCCATCAGTCTTGCAGAGTTGGCTCTAGTGTAGTACCGGTGAGTCAGCTTGTCTTCAAAATAAATGAAGAGCACCGAATTAGACCACAAGTCAAGAGACCGGAAACAAAACCTGCTTATGCTCATGATGCATGCAATGCTTGTGCACATGATTTGTTTTTATATTTCAAAGGAACTTTAGAGTTTTATTTGCAAAATTTGGCAAGATTAAGCATTTTATCACATATGGAAATGTCTCATAAAATAACATCAGGGGAAAAGAAGTACAGTATTGTCAATCATGTACAAGAGAAAAGGAAAATAATCATCCTATGGATCCCTAGAAACAATCATCTAAAGCTCAGGACACAGGAAGATAAGATGCACGAAGCCTCTTTACTTCCTCCTCATAAGCTGCCTCCTTATCCGCCTTCTCTTTGGCAAGTCGATCGTACTTCCTCTTCCAAAATCTGGAAGACTGAGGACGTAGAGAAGTCCATGCATCATTAGGATCATCAATAACCTGATGCTCAAGGAACTCTATCAAAGCGTCCTTCTCCTTAATCTGCTGAAGCAACTCTTCACGTTCACGGATCCAGGCACGTGATAGGTCTTCGTCTCTCAACTCCTCTACTCCTTGATTAGGGAGGGTTGAAGGCCCAGCCACAATCATAGGTGTAGGTCTCGGATACTCGTAAGGCATGAGATACTCAGCGCTCTCTCCCTTACCCAAGCAGTGTAAGGCTCCAAAGCGATGCAATTCTTAGGACCCAACTCCTTCCTTCCTTTCTTATGAATCTTGCGCCAAGCGCGGACCATCCTAGCTTTCAGGCCTTGGGGATTTTTACCCTCCTGAAAGAACACACCCTCTAATAAAATGTTATTAGGTTTATCCTTTAGGGGGAACCCAAGCTGACGACGTGCCAAAACAGGGTTGTAGTTAATCCCACCACATGTACCAAGAAGAGGTACATTGGAGAATTCACCACAAGAGTCGATAATCTGCACACCATCATACACACGGCTATACCAAGAGATATCATCATTAGTGAGAGACATGAGTCTCGTGGACCACCGTAGACATCCCTTGTTCTCCTTGAAAGCGACCGTCTGAGGTAAGTGAGAAATAAACCACTTATACAACAGAGGCAAACAACACACAGTGGCGCCACCAACCTTTGCATTCCTCATATGCAAAGAGAAATAAGTATCACCCAACAGAGTCGGAATGGGATTAAGAGTAGAAAAGATCCTAATAGCGTTCACATCCACAAACTTGTCGATGTTGGGGAACAACACTAACCCATAGATGATAAGTACAAATATGGCCTCAAAGGCATCCTCACTCATGGCCTTCCCATAAACAATAGCTTGAGCAATGAGGAACTCAGAAGGGAGACCTTGAATTCCACCTTTGGTAGTCATATGAGCACCAACCAGAGATTCATCTATGTGCAACATGTCAGCTATCTCTTGCAAAGTAGGAATACTCTCCAAGCCACTGAACGGCAACTGATCCAGGATAGGTATACCCACAAGGTAAGCATACTCCTCAAGGGTAGGAAAAAGCTGAAAGTCCGGAAACGTGAAGCAACGGTACAAGGGATCATAAAACTGCACCAATACACTCATCAACCCTTCGTCCACCTGAGTAGTCAGAAGAGGGAGAAGCTTCCTAAAACGAGCCTTGAAACCCAAGGGATCTAGTACATAGGATGTCAAATTCCTTAGCTCTTTCAGATCTGGTTTCCTGAAGCTGTACTTCTTTGTATTCCTTCTTTGTCTTTCCATGTCTGAAATTTTTGCAAATAAACCCCCTTAAGTTCCTTGAAAATTTCTTTTATTATTGATGATATGGATGCAAATGAGTGCATGAATGCATGAATGCAACAATCACACTCAAGGATCAAGCAAGGCACACCAAACAAAGGTCATGGGATGGATCATACCATTCTTAATATCAATAATCCATTTTGGTGGATTATGGTTTACACCTTATCAACACCTAAGTTCCATTGATATTAAGGATATATGAAAGGATCAACCATGAATCAAGGGTTTGTTGCAAGTCACGAGCATGGAGTTTAGGTTAAGAACCACCCAAAGGGAGTGTACTAGGGTTTAAACCTGCCAAACATGTTCTACAAGAGGTTCCCATAGTCATCATCCCATCTTTTGGATATTATCGGAGAAACGACTACTCGTTTTCCAAAAATATTCTCAAGAGAGACTCTTATGAGCGTAGTATCGCGTAACAATCATATCAAATCTTACACTTGAACGACTTTCGCACTACATCCTAAGAATAGGCCAAGATGGGCTTGGTAAACTAAGGTCCTTGGCTTCTAGGGTCTATATTGGAAAGAGTAATGTCTAACCACAACTTACTTGTGTGACATTATTGATCCCAACATGACCTCCACCAAGTGAATGGACTTGCAAGTCAACTTGTTAAGGAATAACTCCACACAAGTCAATAAGACTATGCCATTCTCCTATCCTAAGTGCACTCAAGTTCGGGTATAGAACTCATCTCACAAAGATCACCAAGCATACAAGGAATTAATATCAAGCAAATCAATCATTACATACAATACAGTAATCCCAAATTTGCACAGAAATATGTCACCAAACAATATAATACAACAAGCATGAAAAGTTGGCAAAACCCACTAGGCAAAAAATCTCCCCAGCAGAGTCGCCACTTTTCTGTAGCGGGGTATTCGTTACCATTAGAGATATTGACTAAATCCAAGGTAAATCATACAAGTCGAGTCGCCACCGCACTTCTATTTATCCAAAGGAATGGTTAGAAAGCGAACAAAAACCTAATAGTTTTAACAAAAACTAGTAAAAGGAACATAGATCTGGGTAAGGGGGTTGGTTATGCAATGGGAAGGTGTTAGGCACCCAAAACATCCTAGGTACTCCTAGGGAGCCCTTTTCACACTTGTTGTAAGGTTGGTATTTTGTGAAAATATGTTTGTGCAAACATGATTGAAGAGATGAGAGGAGAATATACAAGTTATTTACATTTTGTGTTTGAATGGATAAACTCACTGCCTACGTACCATCTTATAAAAAGATTAGGATCAAAACCTCGTAGTTCGGGGTAAGAATCTCAAAATGAGATGGTGAATTGATGTTCCAAAAGCCTTAAGGTCTTTTGTTATCCAAGGGAGAAAACTCAACCAAACCACAAATCCACCATGTGAGGATAGCTTCAACATGCTAGTGAGGGGTTAACCCTATAATAAGCATGGAAGACTTATGGTCCATCACTAAGGATATAGGTGAGTATAACATCTACCACAAAGATAACTCAAACCTAATAGCTAAAGGTTATGGAAAATTGATTAAGAAAGTGGCCATTGGAACCACAAAAACACATTTGAATGGGTTATATTTACCAATTAGAAGTATATACAAAATGGTCAAAGTTGACTTAAAAGGTTCAATTCAAAATAAGTATTAGGAAAAGAAAGTTTGAAAATCAAAAGCATAAGGCTTAGGTTTCTAATGTTGAAAACAAATGTTAAATGTCTGCACAAAAGTTTTGGCTTGGGTTAGAGTGGAGAGAAGAAGAAGAATGGATAAAGTCCTAATCATACAAGAGATGAAGGATAAGAAACAAGACCACAAATGGAGTTCCTCTCTTGAGATCATATTGATGATCCAAGTAGCTCCCATCCTTTGGAATAAGCAAGCAAATAAGTGTAAGCTCAAGCAATTAAACAAGCAATGAATGCTTCTAAGAATCCTCCAATGGCTTTTGTATCTCTCACTTTGGATGCTCATGGTAATGGTTCCTCAAAGTGACATCAAGGTTGGAATCCCCTAGCACAAGAAAACACACATCAAAAAAAACAATCAAAGAATGAACAGGAGGGAGTTTAGAATATGGTCCTTTCAAAGTTCTTTCTTAAGTTTTAAGCATTCTAAAGGCAGGAGGCCTAGTTGCTCTTTGACATTTAATTACTCTAAAGGCATGAGGCCTAGTTGCTCTTCAAACTCCATTTTCTTGGGGTAAGGTCCTAAATTCTAAGTCCATATTGTTCAATTTTTGGTATGTGGTTCACAACAAACAGACAAACACAAGCACAAAAGATATATACACAATTATATACCCAAGTGGGCAAAAGGCAAATGGCATTAACATAAACATGTGCTCCAATGAGCAAAAGAAAAAAGCAAATGAATAATATGTGCAAGAATTATAAATTGCAAAAGGCAAGCGCATCTTTATCCTTATAACCCAACTGCAACTCTTCATGCTTCTTGCTCAAAGCATGGAAACGCTCTTCCCACGCGTCCTTCTCTTGCTTCATCTTGATGAGCGCGTCTTTCAACTCCTCTACATCTTGGTTAGGGAGAGTTAATGGCTCAACCACAACCATAGACGTATGTCTTTCACAAGGATAATTAAGTTTGAAAGGCACAAAGGCCTAAAAATGGTTTCAATGAGTTAATTCTTTTTGGATTTTTGAAATTTTAAGTCAAGTATAATTAAGTCTATTTACATGTTTGATTTAAGAAAAGAAGTTTGAAAATGCAATGGCATAAGGCCAAAGTTTCTATCATTTTGCAAAAGTGGTCAAAGTTTAGAATAAAAGTAGTTCTCACAAAGAAGATTTTGAAAAATGGAGGGAGAGATTTTGAAATTAAAGAAATGGGGAGAAGATGAAGAGACTATCCTATGTACAAAATTAAAAGTTTAGAGTTGAAAAGATCTGATCAAGTGGGTAGCAATCCAATAGACAAGAATGTCAATAGAAACCCATCATTCCCTTGGACTTTTAGAATCAAGCAACACACAAATGCTTAATTGTAGCGGGGCATTCATTACCTTTGGGTTTATTAACTTAACCAAAAGTAAACATACAATTCGAGTCGCCACTGCACTTTTATTTGTCCAAAGGAAAGTGATATTCTGGTATCAGATATAAGATGTCGAAGGTAATGTTACGACACTAATATCTGTTAACACACAATGGATAAAGATACAGAATTGTAAAATAAATAACACAAGCAATTGTTAACTCAGTTTGATGCAACTCACCTACGTCTGGGGGCTACCATGCCAGGAAGGAAATTCACTAAAATAGAATTAGTTCAAAGACTCTCCGTACACTTCAACAAGTTACAGTCTTTCTCACCTAATCTCTACCCGTGCAATTTCTACCTAAGCACTCTTAGATATGAGAACCCACTCACTTCCCTTACAATCACACACCAGTGATTTTAAACAACAATCCCTTGAGAAAATAAAATACTTTTCAATTACACACTCTTGATTTTACTTCACAGTTTCAATCAAGAAGACACACTCTTGATCTTGCTTCACAACTTTGATCAAGAAGACACACACTCTTGCTTAACAGCTTTAGAGTGACAAATTACAACCATAAATCAGTCCAATTCAATCATCAATGGATGACTTGAATGACCTACAAGTCTTACGACTAAACAAACATAAACCCTAGCTCTCTCTCTGTATTTCGCTCAGTCTTGGTTGTGTGTTCAAACAGGTTTTCTAAGTCCCTTTTTATAGAAGCATTCTGCTGGGCCTGGACATCTTGAAAACCCTAAATCTATTTTCCAATCAAATCTTTTTATAACAGCTGGTTAGATCTCTTTGTAAAATAAGTAAATCTGGTTGTAATCAATGATTGAATGCGCCAGCTAATCATATCTTCAATCATCCAAAGATTGCCATTAATTGTGCAATCATAAAACACCAGACATTCACACTGAATATTCTGTGTACAGGATGTCATGACATCGGGTCTGACATCCTGGAAAAATCCTGCATAATCCAATAATTCCTTTTATAGCTTTTAGCAGGTGCAAGCATATCAGATGTCATGACCTTGTGTATGTCATCTGAAACAATCCTGCATGAACATGTCTTCCATTTAAGCTCCAGCAGGTACAACCAATATCAGAAGCCATGGCATTGTATGTGACATTCTGAAACAATCCTGCATGCACATGTTCTTGAACTCCAGCAGGTACATAGGATATCTTATGTTAAGACATCACATATGACATCTTGTGAACACTCTTTGTTTTACCAAAATTGCTGCCAACACTTAGAATCAACAAACTCCCCCTTTGGCAAATTTTGGCTAAAATATATATCTGTCCTTTTTGTTCACAAGGTAAACTACCAATAGTTAAAAAACTTATCAGAAGTTTAAACAGCAGTAGAAGAAATAACAATTACTAGATATAACTACTAGTAATGCACATATGCACAAGGGTACTTCTCCTCCCCCTAAATTTGTGCAACAACAACAGAATTACTAGTTATGGATGCAACTAGTAAGACACACAAATGCATAATACACAATGGTACTTCTTCTCCCCCTAAATCTGTGCATTCATCAAATAACAGTTGTTGTAACTCTAGCACCTGTACCAGCCAAAATGTCATTCTGACATCTGCTTCAACATCAGTACCTGTACACCATATCAGACATCCCCTTTGACATCTGTAAACAGAATACCATTCTGTTTTAACACCTATGCACTTCCTTCTTCCTTTAATAATAGTTGTCCTCCAGTACAAACATCTCATAACTCCAGTACCTGGCTCCACACACTTCTCCCCCTTTTTAGTCAAAATTGACCAAAGGTGAGCAAATCTCATGGCATCTTCACACCCATCATATCTTTCACTACACCATACCTCACAAAACTTCATACTCTTTTTGTGAGAACTATCCAGAGACTCCTTTGATTGCTATAGATCCTCATACACACATATCCCTAATTTTCCTCTTAAACATTCAAATTGATTGGCATCTAAAGCTTTTGTGAGTATTGTAAGACCCCAATTTTGGCCCTAAGATCCCTCATAACATTGCATTTGCAAAGCCTCAAGGATCATAAGCATCTTGGTTCCCCTTGCCTTTGGGTGGGACTCCTTGTGAGTGGTTGGAGGTTACCAAGCATGCTTGAATTGTATATCTTTGCTTTTCTCATTTTGATTACTAACCAAAAGCACAAAAATATGTCACTAACATCTTTTGGTTGTAGCTTGAGCAATCACAAGGCCAAAAGCTTCAAGGAGGTCATTGGTACAAAGACATGGTCAAGAGGAGGTGAAAGCAAGCATGGTAATGGTTCCCAAAGCTCTCATTCATCAAATATGCCTCCCTAGTATCTGAATTCATCATGTTTGATCAAAGCAAGTCAAAGGGTTTGAGGTTTGTTCCCCAGAGAAACCCTAATTCATCTGTGCACCATAATGCCCTGCTCTTGCAGCAACCTTAGCCCATGGTCAAATACAATCAAGGTAAGTTCTTTAATTCATCATTTCATGCATATTTGAACTTATTTGAGTATCCTCTATCATCAATTCATCAAGATATGAGGCATGGACTTGAAAAGTTGATCAGTCAATTCATCTAACTATTTTGAAATGCACTGAGACCTAACTTTGTATGTGTTGGTCAAATGGAGATGGTTCCAAAATCAAACATGTTCTTAAGGGCAATATGAACAACTTTCATGTTCATCAAAAATTGATTTGAAGCTTGGAAGACCATCTGCCATTCCAAAACATTATAGGTCATTTTGACTGAAACCCTAATTTTGGGTCAATCCCAAGGACATAACTTACTCTTTTTTTATGCTTTTGAGGTGGGATCAAATGCATTGGAAAGCTTAAGATGTCTACTTCAAATGTTATGTTGGACAAAATTTTAAAATCTCAAAGAAACTACATGTGATAATGCAATACATTATAGGTCCTTTTGGGTCAAAGGCATTAAAAGTCAAAAAAGTCCAACTTCAATTGCCCATAACGCTTTCATAAAAAATCCAAATGATGCAAACTTTAAGCCCATTTTGATTATCTTGAAAAGATCTAAAATTTTTATGTTGGAGGTTTTTCAATTTGGAGCTTGCATCATCAAGACAGAAGGGCTTGAAAGTTGGCCAATTTTAGAAACCTTGCCTTGACATGTTTTGCACATCACACTTTAAACTCAAATTTCATAAATTTCCAAGCTCCAAATGAAGTTTTGATCAACATAACAAATGATCCTCATGCAAAAAGCTTTCCAACCATTACCCATAAGGTTATGTGTCACTTTTGAATATGCCATTTTCGAAAGCATGAACATATTGGTGCATTTTTGGAAATCAATTAAAATTGCATTGCATGAGCTCAACATACACCATCTGCACGTCCATTCTCATTCTATTTAGCATCATTTTACAAATCCAAGTGGAATTGGGCCCTCCATGTGCCTGTACAGGCCCATGCATGGAGGCCCTTCCCATTCATGCAAAGCTTTGATCATGCATTTCAGCCATGCTTTTGCTATAAATACAATGCTCATGCCTCTCATTTTAGCAACCTGAAGGCACCTGAAACTCTGTTGAATTGAATCCTCAACCACACTCAAAGGAACTCTCTCTTTTTCTCTAATAATTTCAGATCTAGAATTCAGTTTCCTCGACTGTTTTCTTTGATCTAAAAGTTCCTAGACCTCTTCACCTTGATCCATTGGACTTCTGTTTTGATAAAGCAAGCAAGGTTTCATGCTCAATTCACCAGAACTCAAGCTTGCACTCCAACTGGTAATTTCCTCGATTCTCTTCATCCATGGACTTTTTTGCTTGGATCTAATGTTGGCTGAAGTCCTCTCAGTAGAGGCATTTGATTTGTGCTTTCAATTTTGCAAAAACATGAAGTTCATAATGAACACCATCATACTTCCAGCTCTGATTTCTCCATTTATAGGGATCTAGAGTGGAAGTGCATGGTATAGGAGTGATGTACATCACTTCCTCTTTCGATTGATATATAGATCGCCTCATTTGGTGGCCATTTGCGTTTCTGCATTTTTTTGAACTTGGCCGGAATCTGGGAAGCTCGCCGGAGAAGATGAAGTTTCTGGTGGCTTCATCGTGTCCAGTTTGAATCTGGACCGCTTGATCTGATTTCCAGATGCAATCATAGCCGTTCCATGTTATGACTTTTTATTAGGCAGCGTGTGGTTCAGTTGACTGAAGCGCATGGTGGATGCGCGCATGTGGCCTACTTGATTGGCCAGCTCATTTAATGAGCTTCATCTAACGCTCCGTGTTTTTTCACTTTTTTATTTTCTGATTTCATTTTCTTTTATTATTTTTTATTCCATTTCATTTCAAAAATTCATATCTCCTTCATTATTGGTCCAAAAAATGTGAGACCAATTGCATTTTTCTTCTTTTAAATTCTAGTTTCTATTTCTGATTTTTAATTTTTTTTATTTTGTCATTTGATATTTTTTGTGAATTTTCTCTTTTCTTTTTAAATAATTTTTTATATTCAAAAATTACAAAAAATATTTTCCTAACCTATTTGAATGATGATGGATCTATGAAAAATATTCTCATCAATTTTTGAATTGATTTGAGATTTATTTGAGATTTTAGTTCAATTAAGTTATTTTTATTCATTTTTTATTGATTAAAAATAGTTTCTGACTTTTAAAAATGCTGAAATTTTTTGTCAAACTTTGTTTGACCTTGTTGAACTTGGGATAAATCACTTGGACCTTTCAAGGTTGATTTGAAGTGATTTTGAAGTTTGCCCTTTCCATTTTATTTTAATTCAAGTTTATTTTAATATTAAAAAATGCCAAAAATATTTTATTCTCTTCTTGACTTCCAATCTTCATCCCACTTCTATTTTTGATTGTTTGACCTTGACATTCAATGTTATTGGTCAACATATGAGGATTGATACATGATATTCCACTTAATGCATTTTATTTTGTCATTTTCCATTTTATCTTATCTATCTTCTCCTTCTTCTTCTTCTACTTCTTTTCTTTTTTTGACCAATGAGTTGAAGGTTGATAAGCTAGCATTGATTAGGGAGACTTAACATTCCTTGATTCAAATCTAATTCATCTTGATCAATTAATCAAGTGAATGGCTTTGCATTAAGGATATGATGTCTTCTAAATCATGCAAATGACTTAAACCAATACAAGATCAATTTTCTTCCTCTTTTTGGCATGGCAAGTTGTTGGAACTTGGTTCACTAATCAAGACTCCTAACTTGTGTTTGTTGCCTACATTATTATTGACCGGGCTCAGATAGTTGTGACTTCTACATAAGTCCAATTACGATTGCTTAACATAGCGCTAAATTTTGCCTTATGGCACACTAACTATTGACCACTAACAACTAACTTTTACTTTATGCAATTTACTTTTCATGCAATTTACAATTCTTGCACATATTATTCATTTGCTTTTTCCTTTGCTCATTGGAGCACATGTTTATGTTAATGCTATTTGCCTGTTGCCCACTTGGGTTTGTAATTATGTATATATCTTTTGTGCTTGTTTTTGTGTGTTTGTTGTGACTCACATACCAAGAATTGGACACTATGGACTTAGAACTTAGGAACTTACCTGAGCAAAATGGAATTTGAAGAGCAACTAGGCATTGGGCCTTTAGAGTGCTATAAAAGTCAAAGAGCAACTAGGCATTGGGCCTTTAGAGTGCTATAAAATTGAAAAGAACTTTGAAAGGACTATCTTCTAAAACTCCCTCTTGTCCATTCTTTGATTTGTTTATAGAACTTTTTGATGTGTGTTTCCTTGTGCTAGGGGATTCCAACTTCGAGTAACTTTGAGGAACCATTACCATGAGCATCCAAAGTGTGAGATACAAAAGCCATTGGAGGATTCATGAAGCATTCTTTGCTTGATTGATTGTTTGAAATATTTGCTTGTGATTTCTTATTCCAAAGGATGGGAGCAACTTGGATCATCAATATGATCTCAAGAGAGGAACTCCTAGTGTGGTTCATTTTCTTATCCCTCACCTTTTATTTTCCTTAGGACTTAGCCATTCTTCTTCTTCTCTCCACTCTAACCCAAGCCAAAACTTTTTGTGCAAACATTTCATTTGTTTTCAACTTTAGAAACCTAAGCCTTATGCTTTTGATTTTCAAACTTTCTTTTCATAACACTTATTTTGAATTGAATCTTTAAGTCCACTTTGACCATACTTTGTATATACTTCTAATTGGTAAATATAACCCATTCAAATGCTTTTGTGGTTTCAATGGCCACTTCTTAATCAAATTTTTTCAATAACCTTTAGCTATTAGGTTTGAGTTATCTTTGTGGTAGATGTAATACTCACCTTTGTCCTTAGTGATGGACAATGAGCCTTCCATGCTTATTATAGGGTTAATCCCTCACTAGCATGTTAAAGCTATCCTCACATGGTGGACTTGTGGTCTTAGGTTGAGTTTTCTCCCTTTGATAACAAAAGACCTTAAGGCTTTTGGACCAATCAATCCATTCATTTGTTTTGAGATTTTTACCCCGAACTATGAGGTTTTGATCCTAATCTTTTTTTAAGATGGTACGTAGGCAATGGGTTCATCCATTCAAACACAAAAATGTAAATAACTTGTATATTCTTCTCTCATCCCTTCAATCATGTTTGCCCAAAAATAAACTTTCACAAAATACCAACCTTACAACAAATATGAAAAGGGCTCCCTAGGAGTACCTAGGATGTTTTGGGTGCCTAACACCTACCCATTGCATAACCAACCCCCTTACCCAGATCTCTATTTCTGTTACTAGTTTTTGTTAAAACTTTTAGGTTTTTGTTCGCTTTATAACCATTCCTTTGGATAAATAGAAGTGTGGTGGCGACTCGACTTTGTATGGTTTACCTTGGATTTAGTCAATATCTCTAATGGTAACGAATACCCCGCTACAGAAAAGTGGCGACTCTGCTGGGGATCATTTGCCTAATGGATTTTGCCTACTTTTCATTTTTTGTTGTATTGTATTGTATATTTGTCTTGTGACATATTTTTGTGCAATTTGGGATTACTATATTGTATGTAATGATTGAATTGCTTGAATATTAAATCCTTGTATGCTTGGTGATCTTTGTGAGATGAGTTCTATACCCGAACTTGAGTGCACTTAGGATAGGAGAATGGCATAGTCTTGTTGACTTGTGTGGAGTTATTCCTTAGCAAGTTAACTTGCAAGTCCATTCACTTGGTGGAGGTCATGTTGGGATCAATAATGTCACACAAGTAAGTTGTGGTTAGACATTACTCTTTCCAACATAGACCTTAGAAGCCAAGGACCTTAGTTTTGTTGGTGTAAGCCCTAGAGGCCAATACTTTTGGTACTTGTATCGAATTACTTATTAATAATAAAAGGTTTTTTTTCTTTATTACGTTTGTTTAATAAAGTCCCTGGAATAGCTAGTCTGTTTAATGTATCAAGTATGACTTAATCATGAGATCACATTAAACATAAGGACATTATTCTTAAAGTATCCGTAGTCGAGCTTTATTGTGAAGTGGGATGACATTAAAGCATTAAGACTATTATGTATATAGACTGATGATCACATCTCATGGATCATGGATAAGGAGTTATCAAGTCTTAAACATAGGTATGAATATTAAGAGTAATATTTATACCGGATTGACCCGCTATGAGAATACTATATAGAAAGTTATGCAAACTGTCATAAGTTATTCTCATGGTGATATAGGTGTATACCACTCTTCGACCTGAAACCACTATGGACCCTAGATGTAGAGTCGAGTGCTTTATTGCTGATCAAACGTTGTCCGTAACTGGATAACCATAAAGACAGTTGATGGGTACTCCACGAAGCATGCTGAGGGACATGAGTGACCTAGATGGAATTTGCCCATCCTGCATAACAGGATAAAGGTCTATGGGCCCAATATTGAACTAGACAAGGATGACACGGTCTATGCCTTGTGTTCAATATAGACATAAGGGCAAAAGGGTAATTATACACATAAGTATTATCACAGAAGGAATTGTCAGATCACATGACATTTTCGTGTCTTGGGTAGCAGTGATGTGTTGCTAGATACCGCTCACTATTTATTATGTTAAATACATGATTTAATATAATTGCCAATGCCGCGAAAACCTACAGGGTCACACACAAAGGACGGATTGATGAGAGATAGAGTAACTAAGGAACACCATAAGGTACGGTGCCCTTAAGTGAATTGTAGAACATCGTAAAGGTACGGTGTACTTAAGTAGAATACGAAATATGGTAAGGTACCATGAGCTTAAGTGATTTTGGGCATATTATAAGATATGGGCCGAAATACACTTAAGTGGGCTTTTTAGCTTGAAGCCCACACAAGTGGTTCTATAAATAGAACCCTTGTGCAGAAGCATTTATAGCGGTTGCATTATTTTCGTTTTCTCTCTCTCTCTCTCTCTCTCACACACACTCAAAGCCTTTATTCATAACAGCTAGCACTGAGATTGAAGGAATCCGTTCGTGTGGACTGAGTAGAGATGTTGTCATCATTCAACGTTTGTGATCGCTCCGTGGATCTGCATCAAAGGTTTTGATCGTCACAAGAGATCTGCACCAAAGGTTTCAATCGTCACAAGAGGTAAATATTTTATCACTGATCATGACCATTCGTAAGGATCTCTAAAGGAGAAAATTTTAATTTCCGCTGCGTTTTGGATCGCAATTCTCCTTCAGTGGTATCAGAGCCACTTACGAAACCATGACTCAGATAGCTGTTTATTTTCTGTATTAATATGATTAAAAGACAGAATGAATCAATTAATTAAACGAGTAATTAAATTTGGCATCATGAGTGTACGAGTTGGATGATTGATGTTGACTATGCTTTGGAACCGACATTAGTATGGTGAAGCAGCGATACATCGATCGTCCATAGGTTACGCAATTGAGACCGATCAACTTATATATGATATAAGTAATCCTAATGCAAAGTACGGTATATGTGATATACTATTTCTGTTTCGTTCATTCAAACACTAAATGGTTGTTTTCCTTTGAGCGATCAATGGTCATTTGCTTCGGAATTCGACATTAGTATGGTGAAGCAATGACCTGTTGATCAATCATACTGAATCAACAATCGAGGTGTGTTTGATGGTCTGAAATTGGTGCATTAGGGTTAATGACGGCGCAAGGGTTGTGCCGTCAAGGAGTTGTGAATTGAGGGCTTGTTGGAACACGTCTGCTGACTGTTTCAAAGCGCTGGTTTTTGGTCGCGCGACGATCGCTATGGACTTGTGACGATCGTAACAAGCTGGACGTGACGGTCGTCACGTGCTTTGTGACGGTCGTCACATTCACAGATCCAGAATTCTAGGCGTTTCTGTTTTTGGCCGCGTGACGTTCGTCATGGGCCTGTGACGGTCGTAACATGCTTGTGACGGTCGTCACACTCACAGAGTCAGAATTCTCGGGGTTTCTGTTTTGTGACTGCGCAAGAGTTGTGTTGACCGGGCAGCGGAGCCCCCGGCTAACTCTGCGTAGTATGATCGGTCGCCGAAATTTAATTTGGTTTTAATTAATTAATTAAAGGAATTAAAAATTAATAATAATAATAATGTGTTTATCATTATTGCCTTATGGTGATCAGTTATGGCCATAACTGTTTCATTATGTATGTTGATGCATGTGTATGTATGTTGATGCATGTGAATATATGTTGATGCATGTGAGAGACGATTTATATGATAAATAAGCCGGTGAGATCATAACGATTACAATTCCCTCAAATTAAATATTAAGTTTATGCTTTCCAAGTTTTAGCACTCATCAAGACTAGTATCGGATAATGTAGGTTTCGCCTACGCGAGGTGCATGTTCTATATTAGTAAGGTGCGATGGGATAATTGTAATATCCAACTGCTAAAACAATGGGTCAAACTTAACTAAACAAATTATAATAAGATTATATATGTTTAGAAGCAAGAGTTGGAAATGATCCATATGATGGATTGGAATAAGGAGTTATTCACCCAACTGAAATTTTCGAGAGTTGTATTAGATACAATTGGAAGGAGTTCCTACCTAAATAACCTAGTTTTGTGTAATCCGCCTACACGGACTTAGAACAAAGTGAAATGTGGATCTCGACCCACTAGAAAATCTTCTAACGGGATTTTCCGAATCAAATGATGAGGGTCATTTGTTTTGAGTAAAATAGTGGGAGCATATTTAATTAACGGCCTAATTAAATATGTTATTGATACTTATATTTTCATTAATTCTTATGTAGATTACCATGACAACAAACACCTCTAACAACATCTTGCGATCAATCCTTGACAAGGAAAAATTTTCAGGGACAAATTTCCTGGATTGGCACCAAAACCTGAGGATTGTCCTCAAACATGATAAAAAGCTGTATGTCTTGGAGAAACCTGTTCCTGAAGAGGAAGCTCCTAGTTCTGCACCTAAGGCAGAAAGAGATGCTTATAAGAAGCATGTCGATGATGCCAATGAAACTGCTTGTCTCATGCTACCTACCATGAACTCAGAATTGCAAAAGCAACATGAGAATATGGCAGCATTCAATATGATCGAACACCTGAAGATGCTCTATCAAGAGCAAGCAAGGCATGGGAGGTTTGAAGTTTCAAAAGCCCTTTTTCAAAGCAAGTTAGCTGAGGGAGCCCTTGTAAGTCCCCACGTGCTCAAGATGATTGGGTATGTGGAAAACCTTGAAAGGTTGGGTTTTCCCCTCAGAAAGGAACTTGCGACTGATTTGATCTTGCAATCGCTTCCAGATAGATTCAGTCAATTTGTCCTAAATTTCAATATGAATGACATGGACAAATCGCTTCCTGAACTACTAGGCATGTTAAGAACAGCTGAGCAGAATCTGAAGACAAAAGGGTAGTCCATTCTGATGATCGAAAATGGAAAGAGACAGAACAAAAGGCCCACCAAGCAGGGTGATAAAGGGAAAGGCAAGGAAGTTGCCAAACCCAGATCCACTGTTGCTGCATTGAAGCCTAGTGGAGGCATAGCAAAGGCAGGCACCTGCTTCCATTGCGGTAAGACCGGACACTATAAGAGAAACTGCCCAAAGTACCTGGAAGATACGAAGAATGGAGTAGAGACTTCAACTTCAGGTATTTTTGTTATTGAAATAAATTTATCTACTTCTGCATCATGGGTATTAGACACTGGATGTGGTTCTCACATTTGTACAAATGTGCAGGGGCTAAAAAGAAGTAGAGATTTGGCAAAAGGTGAAGTTGACCTACGAGTTGGCAATGGAGCAAAGGTTGCTGCTTTAGCCGTAGGAACTTATGTATTAACTTTACCTAGTGGTTTAATAATTCAGTTAGAGAACTGTTATTATGTACCTGCAATTAGCAGGAATATTATTTCCATTTCTTGTTTGGACAAGTTTGGTTTTTCATTTATAATAAAGAACAATTGTTGCTCAATTTATTTGAATGATATATTCTATGCTACTGCACAAATGAGCAATGGATTGTATGTCCTTGATCTCGAAATGCCTATATATAACATTAATACTAAAAGGATGAAACCTAACGAGTTAAATCCAACTTACCTTTGGCATTGTCGATTAGGCCACATAAATGAGAAACGCATTTCCAAACTCCATAAAGATGGACTCTTGGACTCTTTTGATTATGAATCATATGAGACATGCAGATCTTGTTTAATTGGGAAGATGACAAAGTCTCCATTCACAGGAAAAGGTGAAAGAGCGAATGATCTTTTGGGCCTAATACATACTGATGTATGTGGACCACTAAACATACCATCCAGAGGAGGTTTTCAGTACTTCATCACATTCACTAATGATTTCAGTAGATATGGTTATGTGTATTTAATGAAACACAAATCAGAGTCCTTTGAAAAGTTCAAGGAATTCAAGAATGAAGTACAAAACCAACTAGGTAGGAATATTAAAACTCTTCGATCAGATCGAGGCGGTGAGTATTTAAGCCTAGAGTTTGATGACCATCTGAAAGAGTGTGGGATCCTATCCCAACATACTCCTCCTGGAACACCCTAATGGAATGGTGTATCTGAGAGAAGAAATCGAACCCTGTTAGACATGGTCCGATCCATGATGAGTCACGCCGATCTTCTAAACTCCTTTTGGGGACATGGACTATTGACAGCAACTTACACACTAAACCGTGTTCCATCCAAAAAGGTTGAGAAGACACCATATGAGATATGGAGTGATAAGAAACTACATATGTCTTACATAAAGATTTGGGGTTGCGAGGTTTATGTGAAACGACAAATTTCAACTAAGCTTGAGCCCAAATCTGACAAATGCTTATTTGTGGGGTATCCTAAAGAAACAAGAGGGTATTACTTCTACAATCCTTCTGAGGGCAAAGTGTTTGTCGCTCGAACTGGAGTTTTCCTAGAAAAGGATTTTATTTCCAAAGGAACCAGTGGGAGGAAAGTAGAGCTTGAAGAAATTCAAGAATCACAAAGCATAGATACACCTATGGAGGAATTAGAGCAGGAAACACAAGAAGTTGTGGAAGAGCAACCTGCTCAAGTAGAACAAGACCAACGTAGGTCAAGCAGGATACGTCAACTACCTGAGAGATATGGATATCTCATAACTGATCAAGGTGATGTATTACTCATGGATCAAGATGAGCCTGTGACCTACCAAGAGGCCATAATTGGTCCCGAGTCTGAGAAGTGGCTAGAAGCCATGAAATCTGAAATGGATTCCATGTACACAAACCAAGTTTGGACCTTGGTAGAGCCTCCCGTAGGAGTTAACCCTATAGGATGCAAGTGGGTCTTCAAAAAGAAGACTGACATGGATGGTAAGGTACATACCTATAAGGCAAGACTGGTTGCAAAATGATATAAACAAATTCATGGGATTGCCTATGATGAAACCTTTTCACCAGTTGCAATGCTTAAATCTATTCGGATTTTACTTGCTATCGTTGTATATCATGATTATGAAATATGGCAGATGGATGTCAAAACTGCTTTCCTTAATGGAAATCTTCTTGAGGATGTGTACATGACACAGCCTGAAGGATTTGACATACCAGAGGAAGCCCAAAAGATATGTAAGTTACAAAGATCAATCTATGGATTTAAGCAAGCTTCTAGAAGCTGGAATCTTTGTTTTGATGAAATAGTAAAACAATATGGATTCATCAAGAACGAAGATGAGCCTTGTGTCTACAAGAAGGTTAGTGGGAGCATGATCGTTTTCCTGGTATTATATGTAGATGACATATTACTCATTGGAAACGATATCCCTACCCTACAACAAGTAAAGTCTTGGTTGGGGAAATGCTTTTCTATGAAGGACCTTGGTGAAGCAGCCTATATATTAGGAATCAGAATCTATAGAGATAGATCACAAAAACTGCTTGGCCTAAGTCAGAGTACATACATAGACAAAGTGTTGAGACGCTTTAATATGCATGATTCCAAGAAAGGATTCATACCTATGCAACATGGCCTGTGTCTATCAAAAACACAATCCCCTTTAACTAAGGAAGAAAGGGATCGCATGAATAAGATTCCATATGCATCTGCAATATGATCTATCATGTATGCCATGTTATGTACTCGACGAGATGTCTCGTATGCTTTAAGTGCAACGAGTAGGTACCAATCTGATCATGGTGATGCTCACTGGGTAGCTGTCAAGAATATCCTTAAGTATTTAAGAAGGACTAAGGACACATTCTTGATATATGGAGGTCAGGAAGAGTTGGCTGTAATTGGATACACCGATGCTAGCTTCCAGACAGATAAGGATGACTTTAGATCGCAATCTGGTTATGTGTTTTGCTTAAACGGTGGCGCTGTGAGCTGGAAAAGTTCAAAGCAAGATACAGTTGTTGATTCTACAACCGAGGCCGAGTATATTGCTGCCTCAAGTGCAACAAAGGAAGCTGTTTGGATCAAAAAGTTCATTAGTGAACTTGGCATAGTTCCTAGCATTGTGGATCTCATTGGTCTCTACTGTGATAACAATGGTGTTATCGCACAAGCCAAGGAGCCTAGATCTCACCAACGATTCAAACGCATACTTAGGCGTTATCATCTCATTCGAGAGATAATAGATAGAGGAGATGTGAAAATATGCTAAGTACCTACACTTGACAATATTGCTGACCCACTGACAAAGCCTCTTGCGCAGCAGAAGCATGATGGCCATACTAGATCTATGGGTATTAAGGGTATGCCTGATTGGCTCTAGTGATAGTGGGAGATTGTTGGTGTAAGCCCTAGAGGCCAATACTTTTGGTACTTGTATCGAATTATTTATTAATAATAAAAGGTTTTTTTTCTTTATTACGTTTGTTTAATAAAGTCCCTGGAATAACTAGTCTGTTTAATGTATCAAGTATGACTTAATCATGAAATCACATTAAACATAAGGACACTATTCTTAAAGTATCTGTAGTCGAGCTTTATTGTGAAGTGGGATGACATTAAAGCATTAAGACTATTATGTATATAGACTGATGATCACATCTCATGGATCATGGATAAGGAGTTATCAAGTCTTAAACATAGGTATGAATATTAAGAGTAATATTTATACCAGATTGACCCGCTATGAGAATACTATATAGAAAGTTATGCAAAGTGTCATAAGTTATTCTCATGGTGATAATGGTGTATACCACTCTTCGACCTGAAACCACTATGAACCCTAGATGTAGAGTCGAGTGCTTTATTGCTGATCAAACATTGTCCGTAACTGGATAACCATAAAGACAGTTGATGGGTACTCCACGAAGCATGCTGAGGGACATGAGTGACCTAGATGGAATTTGCCCATCCTGCATAACAGGATAAATGTCTATGGGCCCAATATTGAACTGGACAAGGTTGACACGGTCTATGCCTTGTGTTCAATATAGACATAAGGGCAAAAGGGTAATTATACACATAAGTATTATCATAGAAGGAATTGTCAGATCACATGACATTTTCGTGTCTTGGGTAGCAGTGATGTGTTGCTAGATACCGCTCACTGTTTATCATGTTAAATACATGATTTAATATAATTGCCAATGCCGCGAAAACCTACAGGGTCACACACAAAGGACGGATTGATGAGAGATAGAGTAACTAAGGAACACCGTAAGGTACGGTGCCCTTAAGTGAATTGTAGAACATCGTAAAGGTACGGTGTACTTAAGTAGAATACGAAATATGGTAAGGTACCATGAGCTTAAGTGATTTTGGGCATATTATAAGATATGGGCCGAAATACACTTAAGTGGGCTTTTTAGCTTGAAGTCCACACAAGTGGTTCTATAAATAGAACCCTTGTGCAGAAGCATTTATAGCGGTTGCATTATTTTCGTTTTCTCTCTCTCTCTCTCTCTCACACTCAAAGCCTTTATTCATACCAGCTAGCACTGAGATTGAAGGAATTCGTTCGTGTGGACTGAGTAGAGACGTTGTCATCATTCAACGTTCGTGATCGCTTCGTGGATCTGCATCAAAGGTTTTGATCGTCACAAGAGATCTGCACCAAAGGTTTCAATCGTCACAAGAGGTAAATATTCTATCACTGGTCATGACCATTCGTAAGGATCTCTAAAGAAGAAAATTTTAATTTCCGCTGCGTTTTGGATCGCAATTCTCCTTCAAGTTTACCAAACCCATCTTGGCCTATACTTAGGATGTAGTGCGAAGGTCGTTCAAGTGTAAGATTTGATACGATTGTTACGCGATACTACACTCAAAAGAGTCTCTCTTAAGAATATTTTTGGAATACGAGTATTCGTTTCTATGATAATATCCAAAAGATGGGATGATGACTATGGGAACCTCTTGTAGAACATGTTTGGCAGGTTTAAACCCTAGTACATTCCCTTTGGGTGGTCCTTAACCGAGACTCCATGCTCGTGACTTGCAACAAACCTTTGATTCATGGTTGATCCGTTCATATATCCTTAATATCAATGGAACTTGGGTGTTGATAAGGTGAAAACCATAATCCACCAAAATGGATGATTGATATTAAGGATAACATGATCCATCCCATGACCTTTGTTTGGTGTGCTTTTCTTGATCCTTGAGTGTGATTGTTGCATTCATGCATTCATGCACCCATTTGCATCCATATCATCAAAATAATAAGAAAATTTTCAAGGAACTTAAGGGGTTTATTTGCAAAATTTTCAGACATGGAAAGACAAAGAAGGAATACAAAGAAGTACAGCTTCAGGCAACCAGATTTGAAAGAGTTAAGGAATTTGACATCTTATGTACTAGATCCCTTGGGTTTCAAGGCTCGTTTTGGGAAGCTTCTTCCTCTTCTGACTACTCAGGTGGATGAAGGATTGATGAGTGTGTTGGTGCAGTTTTATGATCCTCTGTATCTTTGCTTCTCGTTTCCGGACTTCCAGCTTTTGCCTACCCTTGAGGAGTATGCCTATCTTGTGGGTATAACTATCCTGGATCAGGTGCCGTTTAGTGGTTTGGAGAGTATTCCTACTTCTCGAGAGATAGCTGACATGTTGCACATAGATGAATCTCTGGTTGGTGCTCATATGACTACCAAAGGTGGAATTCAAGGTCTCCCTTCTGAGTTCCTCATTTCTCAAGCTACTATGTATGGGAAGGCCATGAGTGAGGACGCCTTTGAGGCCATATTTGTACTTATCATCTATGGATTGGTTTTGTTCCCCAACATCGACAAGTTTGTGGATGTGAATGCTATTAGGATCTTCTCAGCTCTTAATCTCGTTCCTACTCTGTTGGGTGATGCTTATTTATCTTTGCATATGAGGAATACAAAGGGTGGTGGCGCTATTGTGTGCTGTTTGCCTCTGTTGTATAAGTGGTTTATTTTTCACTTACTTCAGACGGTCTCTTTCAAGGAGAACAAGGGATGTCTACGGTGGTCCACGAGACTGATGTCTCTCACTAATGATGATATCTCTTGGTACAACCGCGTGTATGATGGTGTGCAAATTATTGACTCTTGTGGTGAATTCTCCAATGTGCCTCTTCTTGGTACATGCGGTGGGATTAACTACAACCCTGTTTTGGAACGTCGTCAGCTTGGGTTCCCCCTAAAGGATAAACCTAATACCATTCTGTTAGAGGGTGTGTTCTTTGAGGAGGGTAAAGATCCCCAAGGCTTGAAAGATAGGATGGTTCATTCTTGGCGCAAGATTCATAAGAAAGGAAGGAAGGAGTTAGGTCCTAAGAATTACATCGCTTTGGAGCCTTATACTGCTTGGGTGAGGAAGAGAGCGTCTGAGTATCTCATGCCTTACGAGTATCCAAGACCTACATCTATGATTATGGCTGGGCCTTCAACCCTCCCTAATCAAGGAGTAGAGGAGTTGAGAGACGAAGACCGTTCACGTGCCTGGATCCGTGAACGTGAAGAGTTGCTTCAGCAGATCAAGGAGAAGGATGCACTGATAGAGTTTCTTGAGCATCAGGTCATTGATGATCCTGATGATGCATGGACTTCTCTACTTCCTCAGTCTTCCCGATTCTAGAAGAGGAAGTATGATCGACTTGCCAAGGAGAAGGCAAATATGGAGGCAGCCTATGAGGAGGAGGTGAAGAGGCTTCGCGCATCTTATATTCCTGTGTCCCGAGCTTTAGATGATTGTTTCTAGGGATCCATGGGATGATTACTTTCCTTTTCTCTTGTACATGATTGACGATGTTGTACTTCTTTTCCCTGATATCATTTTATGAGATATTTTTATATGCGATAAATGTTAAATGATTCCAAAATTTGCAAATAAAACCCTAGAGTTCCTTTGAAATATAAAAAAAAATCATATGCACAAGCATTGCATGCATCATGTGCATAAGCAGGTTTTGTTTCCGGTCTCTTGTCCTGTGATCTAACTCTGTGCTCTTCATTTATTTTGAAGACAAGCTGACTCACCGGTACTACACTAGAGCCAACTCTGCAAGACTGATGGATCATCTCGAGCAAGAGAACCGTGAACTCAAGGAGGAAGTGGCCAGATTGACTGCCCTGATGGAGTCATTCATGGCTGCCTAGAGCCAGTCTTCTCCGACGCCTTCAACTCCTCCCCAGAGGACAGTTATCTCAGAAATTGTCTCTTCGACCGTGCCTGCTGCCAGTGCACATTTTGCTCCGACAGCCATGCCAACCGGATTTCCGTGGGGGATGCCTCCTAACTTCATGCCTGAGGGTCCTGCTCCGACTTTTGCTTTTATGCCGGCATCTAGCCCAGTCCTTGCTGTTCCTCCTCCTGTCGTGCATACCATGCCCAGGGTAGACGACACCATCTATCATTCTGAGCCGTCCGAGGGCCCAGATGTCTATGAGAAGATGGATGCTATGAATGATCAATTTCTTGAGCTGCGCAAGGAATTGAAAACCCTCAGAGGAAAGGATCTTTTCGGCAAGTCTGCTGTCGATCTCTGCCTAATTCCAAATGTGAAGATTCATGTGAAATTCAAGGTCCCTGACTTTGAAAAGTACAAAGGAAATACTTGTCCTCTCAGCCACCTGGTCATGTATGCCAGGAATATGTCTACTCAGACTGATAACGACCAGTTGCTCATCCACTATTTTTAGGACAGTCTGTCCGGTGCTGCTCTGCGTTGGTATATGGGTCTAGACAGCGCAAACATCCGATCCTTCAACGACCTTGGTGAGGCCTTCGTCAAGCAATACAAGTACAACATGGATATGGCTCCCGATAGGGATCAATTGAGGGCCATGTCCCAAAAGGACAAGGAAACATTTAAAGAATATGCCCAGAGGTGGCAGCACAGATCGTGCCTCCGCTAGAAGAGAAGGAAATGACCAAGATTTTCCTGAAGACTTTGAGTTCATTCTATTACGAGCGGATGATTGCTAGCGCTCCTTCTGACTTCACCGAGATGGTGAATATGGGGATGCGATTAGAAGAAGGGGTTAGAGAAGGACGTCTGACCAGAGAAGAAGGCTCTTCTGCCAAACGTTATGGGGCGTTTGCAAAGAAGAAAGATAGAGAGGCACATGCTGTGACCTCCCATGTGAAATCCAGAAGACCCTCTGTGAGGAGGAAGACTGTGCGTCCCGCCAGTAACCAGCACCAGGTGGCTCATATAGCACCTGTATTCAGAGACAATCAACAGTATCAGCAACACAATAATCATCAGCAACCACCTCAGCAATATCAGCAACAATAACATCATCCGCAGCAGCAGGCCTACCAGCCTCGCAACAGTAATCAAGCCAGCACGAGTTACGAGAGGAAAAGGGTCACCTTCGATGCTATTCCAATGACATACGCAGAATTATATCCCTCTTTGATAGAGAGGAAGCTGATTACTCCGAGAGACCCACCGGCTATACCCGTTAACCCCCAGTGGTGGTATAAGCCCGAATTGCATTGTGTTTATCATTCTGGTGCTCCCGGCCACGACGTGGAGAATTGCTATCCGTTGAAGACCAAGTTTCAAGACCTTGTGAGGTGTGGCATTCTATGCTTCGAGGACGTAGGTCCCAACGTGAAGAAGAACCCATTGCCCGAGCATGGGAAATCTGTTAACATGGTCCAGGGTTGCCCTGGCAAGTACAAGGTCAAATATGTCAGTCACATTCGACAATCGCTGGTCGAGATGCATCATTTATTGTGTGACTACAGTCACTATGAGCATGACCATGATAGATGTCGAGTCTGCTCTGTTAACAGATTGGGTTGTCGCCAAGTGCGCAAAGATCTTCAGGAAATGCTGAACGAAGGAGTTATTGAGATTCTGCAAAATAGGAATGTTGACGAAGACGAGCCTGAGGTCAACGTGGTCTCCCCAGTATTTCGGATACCCGAACCTGTTATCATTAAATACGATGGTAGCAAGCAGAAGGCTTCTCCTGCTCTGATCATTAAGCCTGCCGGTCCTGTGCCGTACTCTTCCGACAAAGCAATTCCCTTCCGTTACAATGATGTTGCTGTAGAAGGAGAGAAAGAAGTGCCTCTGCCTTCCTCCTCTGTTGTTAATATTGCTGATGTAAGTGGGCTGACACGCAGTGGTCGTGTGTTTTCAGCACCCCCCAAGCCCCAAGCCAATGCTGATTTTGTTGAACGCCCGATTGGGAACACTGTGAGCTCCCCGAATTCGACACTTGCTGTTAAACCCTCCTATACATTGATAACTCCTGCCTCTGTTGGCTCGAGTGGCAATGTGAAAGAAGACTGTGATGAGATGCTGAGGCTCATCAAGAAGAGTGAGTACAATGTTGTAGATCAACTTCTACAAACGCCATCCAAAATATCCGTGTTATCTTTGCTTCTGAATTCGGAACCCCATAGAGAGGCTTTGCAGAAAGTTTTGGACGTGGCATATGTAGATCATGATGTCACTATAGAACAGTTCAATAGTATTGTTGCAAACATTACTGCTTGTAACAATTTGAGTTTCTGTGACTCTGATCTCCTTGAGGAGGGAAGAGACCACAACCTGGCATTACATATCTCCATGAACTGTAAAGACGATGCCATGTCCACTGTGCTGGTGGACACTGGGTCATCCCTGAATGTATTGCCGAAATCCACTCTCTCTAGACTATCCTATCAAGGGCCTCCCATGAGGCAGAGTGGAGTAGTTGTGAAGGCTTTTGGTCGCATAATTCTGTGATTGGGGAAGTTGACCTCCCAATCAAGATTGAACCAAGTGATTTCCAAATTACCTTCTAGGTTATAGATATCCACCCATCATACAGCTGTCTCTTGGGCAGACCATGGATTCACGAGGCTAGCGCCGTGACATCCACCTTACACCAGAAGCTGAAATTTGTGAAGAACAAGAAACTGGTAGTGGTAGGGGGAGAAAAGGCTCTCCTGGTTAGCCACTTGTCTTCCTTCTCATACATAGATGCCGAAGATGAAGTTGGAACTCCTTTCCAAGCTTTATCTATAGCTGAGCCTATTGAGAAGAGAACTCCTTCATTTGCTTCCTATAAAGATGCAAAGTTGGCCATCAAATGTGGTGCAACTGCTGGTTTAGGAAAAATGATCGAGCTAGAAGATAATAAGACCTGGGCTGGCATTGGCTTTTCTTCTGGGGTCTTCAACGAGAAAGGACTGTTCAAGAGTGGAGGTTTTATCCATACTGGTCAGGTCGAGGAAGTTGCTGCTGTCTTGGAAGAGGATGCAGAGGACTCTGACAATTTCATAATCCCTAGAGGGATCTGCAACAATTGGGTCGCTGTGGATATTCCTACAGTTGTCCACAAGCCAACGTAATAATCACTTTGTTTAAAAACCCTTCTCCCATGCCAAAAGGAGGAGTGATGACATTGTTGGCTACATAAATACAATGATATTTTCATTCAATAAATTCATGTTAAATGTTTGTTTTTCCAATTATTTTCCCTTTTTGCTTTTTTGGATGAAATTGGTGATCACATAAAACCCAAAAAAAAAAAAATCAATGTTTTCATCTGCATAATGATTTGCCTTGTTTGAATTCTAAAGCTTTTCATATCCAAAATCATTATGCAGGTTGATTTCCAGACCCATTGAACATAATGACCCAACGCCATTTCCCAATTTTGAATTCCCTGTATTTGAGGCAGAGGAAGATGCTGTTGAAGAGATTCCTGATGAGATTACCCGACTACTCGAGCATGAAGAGAAGATCATTCAGCCGCATCTTGAGAATCTAGAAACAGTCAACTTGGGGTCTGAAGATTGTGTACGAGAGGTCAAGATTGGGAAACTCCTGGAAGAATCTGTTAAGAAGGGGTTGATTGAATTGCTATGAGAATATGTTGACGTCTTTGCCTGGTCATATGAAGACATGCCTGGTCCAGATACTGATATTGTGCAACATTTCCTACCTTTGAAGCCTGAGTGCGTGCCTGTGAAACAGAAGCTCAGAAGAACTCATCCTGATATGGCAATGAAGATCAAAGAGGAAGTTCAGAAGCAAATTGATGCGGGGTTTCTGGTGACTTCTACATATCCTCAGTGGGTGGCCAATATTGTGCCCATGCCTAAGAAAGATGGAAAAGTCCGAATGTATGTGGACTATAGAGACTTGAATAAAGCTAGTCCGAAAGATGATTTCCCTCTACCACACATTGACATGTTGGTAGACAATACAACTAAATTCAAAGTCTTCTCATTTATGGATGGATTTTCTGGATATAATCAGATTAAGATGGCACCCGAGGATATGGAGAAGACAACATTCATCACACCTTGGGGAACATTCTGTTATCGAGTGATGCCCTTCGGTTTGAAGAACGCCGAAGCCACGTATCAACGAGCTATGACTACCTTGTTCCATGATATGATGCACAAGGAGATTGAGGTATACGTTGATGATATGATTGCTAAGTCAAGAACGGAAGTTGAGCATGTAGAGCACCTGTTGAAGCTTTTTCACCGTCTGAGGAAGTTCAAGCTTCGTTTGAATCCCAACAAGTGTACATTTGGAGTCCATTCTGGCAAGTTATTGGGCTTTATTGTCAGTGAAAGAGGTATTGAGGTTGATCCTGCAAAGGTCAAAGCAGTACAAGAGATGCATGCGCCCAAAACTGAGAAGCAAGTCCGAGGTTTTATTGGCCGCTTGAATTACATTTCCAGATTTATATCCCACATGACTACCACATGTGCGCCGATATTCAAGCTCCTCCAGGAAGACCAGTCTCATGATTGGACCGAAGATTTCCAGAAAGCTTTTGACAGTATTAAAGAGTATCTTTCCGAGCCTCCGATTCTGTCCCCGCCTGTGGAAGGGAGACCCTTGATTATGTATCTGACTGTTCTTGAAGATTCAATGGGTTGTGTTTTGGTCAGCAAGATGAATCAGGAAAGAAAGAGTATGCTATTTACTACATGAGTAAGAAGTTCACTGATTGTGAGTCTCGATACTCAATGCTTGAGAAAACATGTTGTGCTTTGGCTTGGGCTGCTAAGCGCTTACGCCAGTATATGATAAATCATACAACTTGGTTGATATCCAGAATGGATCCAATCAAGTACATATTCGAGAAGCCTGCTTTAACTGGGAGGATTGCCCGTTGGCAGATGTTGTTGTCTGAGTATGATATTGAGTATCGAGCTCAAAAAGCTATCAAAGGTAGTATCTTGGCTGACAACTTGGCACACCAGCCGATCGAGGATTATCAGTCAGTTCAGTATGACTTCCCGGATGAGGAGATTCTGTATTTGAAAATGAAAGACTGTGATGAGCCTACACTTGATGAAGGGCCAGAGCCTGGTTCCAGATGGAGTATGGTGTTTGATGGCGCTGTAAATCAGTATGGAAATGGTATTGGGGCAGTAATCATTACTCCTTAGGGCACACGTATTCCTTTTACAGCAAGGCTAACTTTCAAATGCACGAATAATATGGATGAGTATGAGGCCTGTATTATGGGATTGGAGGAGTGCATTGATCTTAGGATCAAGCATCTTGATGTTTATGGTGATTCGGCCCTCGTTGTTAATCAGATTAAGGGTGAATGGGAAACGAATCAACCTGGTCTCATCCCCTATAGAGATTATGCGAGGAGGATTTCAACGTTCTTTACTAAGGTTGACTTCCATCATATCCCTCGAGATGAGAATCGGATGGCAGATGCGCTTGCTACACTTGCCTCAATGATTGTGGTCAGACTGTGGAATGAAGTTCCCAATATCACTGTGATGCGCTTGGATAGACCAGCTCATGTATTTGCAGTTGAAGAAGTGAAAGATGATAAGCCTTGGTATTATGATATCAAGTGTTTCCTTCAGAACCAGATTTACCCGCCTGGGGCATCTGTGAAAGATAGGAAAACTTTGAGGAGATTATCTGGCAGTTTCTACCTCAATGGCGATGTGCTTTATAAGAGAAATTTTGACATGGTTCTGCTCAAATGCGTGGATAGACACGAAGCAAACCTGTTAATGACTGAGGTCCATGAGGGTTCATTTGGTACTCATTCCAATGGACATGCCATGGCTAGAAAGATATTGAGGGCGGGCTACTATTGGCTGACAATGGAGTCTGACTGCTGCAAGTATGTGAAGAAATGTCATAAGTGTCAGATTTATGCGGATAAGATTCATATTCCTCTGACATTTCTGAATGTGATTTCATCACCATGGCCTTTCTCCATGTGGGGAATTGACATGATTGGCATGATAGAGCCAAAAGCGTCCAATGGGCACAGATTCATTCTCGTAGCAATTGATTACTTCACCAAGTGGGTTGAAGCTGCATCATATGCAAATGGGACTAGGCAGGTGGTCGTGAAGTTCATAAAGAATCAACTCATATGCCGTTATGGTGTGCCAGACAAGATCATTACTGATAATGGATCTAACTTGAACAACAAGATGATGAAAGATCTGTGTAGCGAGTTCAAGATAGCACATCATAATTCTTCTCCTTATAGACCCAAGATGAATGGGGCTGTCGAAGCTGCTAACAAGAACATCAAGAAGATTATCCAGAAGATGGTTGTTACGTACAAAGATTGGCATGAGATACTGCCATTTGCTTTGCATGGATATCGTACATCTGTCCGCACTTCAACAGGGGCAACCCCTTTCTCTCTTGTTTATGGCATGGAAGTTGTACTCCCAGTAGAGGTGGAGATCCCATCAATGAGAGTCTTGATGGAGGCCAAGTTGACTGATGCTGAATGGGTTCAGAGTCATTACGACCAACTAAATTTGATTGAAGAGAAGAGATTGACTGCCATGTGCCATGGCCAGTTATATCAGCAGAGAATGAAGAAAGCTTTTGATAAGAAGGTCAAGCCTCGTGTGTTCAGAGAGGGTGACCTAGTGCTCAAGAAAGTCTTGTCTTTCGCGCCCGATTCCAGGGGCAAGTGGACTCCAAACTATGAAGGTCCATATGTTGTTAAGAGAGCCTTTTCAGGCGGTGCTTTGATGCTTACAACTATGGATGGGGAGGATTTCACTCGTCCTGTGAATTCAGATGCAGTCAAGAAATACTTCGCCTAAAAAAGGAAAAACAGAATAGCTCGCTAAGTTGAAAACCCGAAAGGGCGGCTTAGGCAAAAAATGAGCGTCTCGATGGATTGAAAACCCAAAAGGGCGATCGAGGAAAAAGTTAGAGACATAAAAAATATATATATATATATATGTATCCCGCTAGATTGAATACCTCATCCTGGGGCAATCTAGGCAAAAATTAGGGATTTGGCAAGTAACTGCATCCTGACAAGACTTTGTTCTACATTTTTCATTCATCAGAGAATCTCGCTCAGTCATCATCAACTGAAGCTTCAAATACATCGGATTCGGAATTGGTAGAGAAATGGTCATTATGTTCAATGTAGCCCTTTTCCAATATATATCACCAATTTCAAATTTGTAAAGATCTATGGAGTGTTGCCATTTGCAGACTACCATTCTATCAAATAAATTTGAGCCTTTATCCAATTATTTGCACTCTTATTTGTTTCTATTCAACAAATGTTTTGCATATTTTAATTGAGAAAATATCATTGTTATAAACAAATAAGTTTTCATAAATGGTTTTTTTAAAGAAAGTGAACATTCACAAAGACGAAAGGATACTTAAGGGATCCTCAGTGCTCTCCCAAGGGTGGTATGATTTCCAACAGGGTAAGACATTTGTTCATATTCCTGGCATGACTGTATCCTTTTCCCCCAGAATATTGTTATTCTCCTCCCTTCCCTTCAGTAGAGCAGTGGTCTTCCCTCCTCAGCAGATGTGTCCTCTCTGGAAGATTCGGTATTTGGTGGTTGATCCCCAGAATTCCTTTATTTCCTCGGATAAATCCCCAGTAGAGTTGTTGGTGTGGTGGATTTTATCTGTGATGATTCATTTCCATGCAGAGATGTTGCTGTTTTCTGGTATCTCTGATCCCCGGTAGACTTGATACTCCCTGGTGATTTTGGCTTTCTCCCCTAAGATGTAGTACCGGGTGGTTGATTCCTGGACCTGTGTGTGTTAGATATGTCTGTTTGGCAGCATTCATCAAACATAAATCACGCATATGCATGCATAATTATAACATTCAGATATTCATGTTGCATTCTTTGCCATATATCGTTGTTTGTTGTCTCCTGCTATTTGGTGATATATATCTCCCCAAGCAGATTGTGTGTGTCTGATCTCTCCATATAAAGTCAGTCCCATAAGTAGAAAGCGTTTATCCTTTCTTACATATTCCCCACTGAGATATATCCTCGTGGATGACGATTGTTTCCGTTTCCTCCCAACAAATATATTGGGATGGATTCCCCTATTGAGTTATATCCTCATTAGGGCAAGTCTTGATTCAGTTTGCCCTTTGGTTTGATCCTAAATTAGCGTCTTATGATTGTTTCCTCTGCTTCCCCGTGGTATAAATGAATAATTGCTCAGTAATTAGTGATCATTCCTTTTATCCCCGGCGAAGTCTGTGGTTTTTTACCCTTATACCGGTAGTTGCAAACCCTACTCTCTTTCCCCTTTGCAGAGTTGACCTTTTATTCATCATAATCGATGACGGTTACTCTTCCGTGGTTTCCTACCCAGTATCCGGTAGGTGTAATCCCCTCCTTGACGGTTATCTTCATCCAATATTCGGTGTTGATATTCCCTCTTTTGCTCGGATAGTTGCTCTGATTATGCAATTTATCCCCCGGCGAGTTATCTCTCGTTTACCCTGTTGTTGGTAACGATTGATTCTTTTCTGAATTGGTCATCGTTATATACCAAGTTTCGGTATCCCGATGCCTTTTCTTTTCGGATGATTTATCCTTTATTAACCCAGTAACCGGTTGTGGATAATCTTCCATGCGAGTATATTATCTAAGTTCTGACGGTAATAGACAATATATCTCATGCACTCTTTGGTAGAAGCCTTTTGTTCTTCCCCAGTCGAGTAAGATTCGTATCCCCTTTGCGGAATCGAATATCCATCCTATAATCGAGTTTGCTTTTTGCCCTCTTTTGGATGATGAGTGTCTTGGAAATATTCCCCAATTCACGCTTTGGTTGGTCACCTATTATATGCCCAGTAACCGGTATCCCTGGTGTTCCTTCCTTTCTGCTCCCTATTATGACTTTTGTCCCTTGCGGAGTCAGAATTCCTGAGTTGAAATATACCTTTTTTAGGTCTTCCTCAGATGTTTTGAAGTTTTGATATCTCTCACCCTTATACCGGTCTTAGATATTCATTTCTTCCTGAGCATGGTGTACCTTTCACCCTTGTACCGGTGTTCGGATCACATGTCTCTTTGAGCTTACTACCCAGTAACCGGTAATACCTCACCCCCCTGCTTCCCCAGGAGAGTCTTTTAGACATCCCCAGCGAAGTCCCTTAGTGGATTGTTTTTGTCCGGACTTTTTATCCGAAGTATCCATTGCGGAAAGTTTCGCTGTATTGGCATATTCCCCAATACATGCATCCTTGAGTCAGCTCGAGTCTTTCCAATGGATTTATTCCCTTTGGAAATTCTTTTCCCCAGTTTTGAGTCGTCACCTGCTCACGCATTTTTAGTCCTTTACTCTCCAGTAGAGTCTCTGCCCCATAGAATGAATTATTCATGGGAGTCGTCAATTTCCTCTTAATCTTTACCGTTGTGGACACATTCCCCACAGGGTATTACCTTTTCCATACATACATCTGCATCATGAGGTCTCTTAGGGACCAAAATTCGTCTCTTTATTAGTATTTAAGCCCATTCTACCTCGTCGAGACGAAGATTTTAACCTTCCCTTCTCCGGCTAGAATGACCTTAAATAGGGGCATCTGTAAGACCCCAATTTTGGCCCTAAGATCCCTCATAACATTGCATTTGTAAAGCCTCAAGGATCATAAGCATCTTGGTTCCCCTTGCCTTTGGATGAGACTCCTTGTGAGTGGTTAGAGATTACCAAGCATGCTTGAATTGTATATCTTTGCTTTTCTCATTTTGATTACTAACCAAAAGCACAAAAATATGTCACTAACATCTTTTGGTTGTAGCTTGAGCAATCACAAGGCTAAAAGCTTCAAGGAGGTCATTGGGACAAAGGCATGGTCAAGAGGAGGTGAAAGCAAGCATGGTAATGGTTCCCAAAGCTCTCATCCATTAAATATGCCTTCCTAGTATCTCAATTCATCATGTTTTATCAAAGCAAGTCAAAGGGTTTGAGGTTTGTTCCCCAGAGAAACCCTAATTCATCTGTGCACCACAATGCCCTGCTCTTGAAGCCACCTCAGCCCATGGTCAAATACAATCAAGGGAAGTTCTTTAATTCATCATTTCATGCATATTTGAACTTATTTGAGTATCCTCAATCATCAATTCATTAAGATATGAGGCATGGACTTGAAAAGTTGATCAGTCAATTCATCTGACTATTTTGAAATGCACTGAGACCTAACTTTTTATGTGTTGGTCAAATGGAGATGGTTCCATAAGCAAAAATGTTATTAAGGACAATATGAGCAACTTTCATGTTCATCCAAAATTTATTTGAAGCTTGAAAGACCATCTACCATTCCAAAACATTATAGGTCATTTTAACTGAAACCCTAATTTTGGGTCAACTTCCCAAAGACATAACTCACTCTTGTTTTATGATTTTGAGGTGGGATAAAATGAATTGGAAAGCTTCAAATGTATAATTCAAATGTTATGTTAGACAAAATTTCAAAATCTCAAATAAAATACATGTGATAATGCAATACATTATAGGTCCTTTTGGGTCAAAGGCATTAAAAGTAAAAAAAGTCCAACTTTAAGAGCCCATAACTCTTTCATCAAAAATCTAAATGATGCAAAATTTAAGCCCATTTTGATTGTCTTGAAAATATCTACAATTTTTATGTTGGAGGTTTTTCCATTTGGAGCTTGCATCATCAAAATAGAATGGCTTGAAAGTTGGCCAATTTTAGAAACCTTGCCTTGACATGTTTTGCACATCACACTTTAAACTCAAATTTCATAAATTTCCAAGCTCCAAATGAAGTTTTGATCAACATAACAAATGATCCTCATGCAAAAGGCTTTCCAACCATTACCCATAAGGCTATGTGTCACTTTTGAATATGCCATTTTCGAAAGCATGAACATATTGGTGCATTTTTGGAAATCAATTAAAATTGCATTGCATGAGCTCAACATACACCATATGCACGTCCATTCTCATTCTATTTGGCATCAGCTTGCAAATCCAAGTGGAATTGGGCCCTCCATGCGCCTGTACAGGCCCATGCATGGAGGCCCTTCCCATTCATGCAACACTTTGATCATGCATTTCAGCCATGCTTTTGCTATAAATACAATGCTCATGCCTCTCATTTTAGCAACCTGAAGGCGCCTGAAACTCTGTTGAATTGAATCCTCAACCACACTCAAAGGAACTCTCTCTTTTTCTCTAAAAATTTCAGATCTAGAATTCAGTTTCCTCGACTGTTTTCTTTGATCTAAAAGTTCCTAGACCTCTTCACCTTGATCCATTGGACTTCTGTTTTGATAAAGCAAGCAAGGTTTCGTGCTCAATTCACCAGAACTCAAGCTTGCACTCCAACTGGTAATTTCCTTGATTCTCTTCATCCATGGGCTTTTTTGCTTGGATCTAATGTTGGCTGAAGTCCTCTCAATAGAGGCATTTGATTTATGCTTTCAATTTTGCAAAAACATGAAGTTCATGATGAACACCATCATACTTCCAGCTCTGATTTCTCCATTTATAGGGATCTAGAGTGGAAGTGCATGGTATAAGAGTGATGTACATCACTTCATCTTTCGATTGATATATAGATCGCCTCATTTGGTGGCCATTTGCGTTTTTGCATTTTTTTGAACTTGGCCGGAATCTGGGAAGCTCGCCGGAGAAGATGAAGTTTCCGGTGGCTTCATCGTGTCCAGTTTGAATCTGGACCGCTTGATCTGATTTCCAGATGCAATCATAGCCGTTCCATGTTATGACTTTTTATTAGGCAGCGTGTGGTTCAGTTGACTGAAGCGCATGGTGGATGCGCGCATGTGGTCCACTTGATTGGCCAGCTCATTTAATGAGCTTCATCTAACGCTCCGTGTTTTTTCACTTTTTTATTTTCTGATTTCATTTTCTTTTATTATTTTTTATTCCATTTCATTTCCAAAATTCATATCTCCTTCATTATTGGTCCAAAAAATGTGAGACCAATTGCATTTTTCTTCTTTTAAATTCTAGTTTCTATTTCTGTTTTTTAATTTTTTTTATTTTGTCATTTGATTTTTTTTGTGAATTTTCTTTTTTCTGGTTATTTTTAATTCATTTTAAATAGTTTTTGATATTCAAAAAATACAAAAAATATTTTACTAACCTATTTGAATGATGATGGATCTATGAAAAATATTCTCATCAATTTTTGAATTTATTTGAGATTTTAGTTCAATTAGGTTATTTTTATTTATTTTTTATTGATTAAAAATAGTTTCTGATTTTTAAAAATGCTGAAATTTTTTGTCAAACTTTGTTTGACCTTGTTGAACTTGGGATAAATCAATTGGACCTTTCAAGGTTGATTTGAAGTGATTTTGAAGTTTGACCTTTCCATTTTATTTTAATTCAAGTTTATTTTAATATTAAAAACTGCCAAAAATATTTTATTCTCTTCTTCACTTCCAATCTTCATCTCACTTCTATTTTTGATTGTTTGACCTAGACTTTCAATGTTATTGGTCAAAATATGAGGATTGATACATGATATTCCACTTAATGCATTTTATTTTGTCATTTTCCATTTTATCTTATCCATCTTCTCTTTCTTCTTCTTCTACTTCTTTTCTTTTTTTGATCAATGAGTTGAAGGTTGATAAGCTAGCATTGATTAGGGAGACTTAACATTCCTTGATTCAAATCTAATTCATCTTGATCAATTGATCAAGTGAATGGCTTTGCATTAAGGATATGTTGTCTTCTAAATCATGCAAATGACTTAAACCAATACAAGATCAATTTTCTTCCTCTTTTTGGCATGGCAAGTTGTTGGAACTTGGTTCACTAATCAAGACTCCTAACTTGTGTTTGTTGCCTACATTATTATTGACCGGGCTCAGATAGTTGTGACTTCTACATAAGTCCAATTACGATTGCTTAACATAGCGCTAAATTTTGCCTTATGGCATACTAACTATTGACCACTAACAACTAACTTTTACTTTATGCAATTTACTTTTCATGCAATTTACAATTCTTGCACATATTATTCATTTGCTTTTTCCTTTGCTCATTGGAGCACATGTTTATGTTAATGCTATTTTCCTTTTGCCCACTTGGGTTTGTAATTGTGTATATATCTTTTGTGCTTGTTTTTGTCTGTTTGTTATGACTCACATACCAAGAATTGGACAATATGGAGTTAGAACTTAGGACCTTACCTGAACAAAATGGAATTTGAAGAGCAACTAGGCATTGGGCCTTTAGAGTGCTATAAAAGTCAAAGAGCAACTAGGCATTGGACCTTTAGAGTGCTATAAAATTGAAAAGAACTTTGAAAGGACTATCTTCTAAAACTCCCTCTTGTCCATTCTTTGATTTGTTTATAGAACTTTTTGATGTGTGTTTCCTTGTGCTAGGGGATTCCAACTTTGAGTAACTTTGAGGAACCATTACCATGAGCATCCAAAGTGTGAGATACAAAAGCCATTGGAGGATTCATGAAGCATTCTTTGCTTGATTGATTGTTTGAAATATTTGCTTGTGGTTGCTTATTCCAAAGGATGGGAGCAACTTGGATCATCAATATGATCTCAAGAGAGGAACTCCTAGCGTGGTTCATTTTCTTATCCCTTACCTTTTATTTTCCTTAGGACTTAGCCATTCTTCTTCTTCTCTCCACTCTAACCCAAGCCAAAACGTTTTGTGCAAACATTTCATTTGTTTTCAACTTTAGAAACCTAAGCCTTATGCTTTTGATTTTCAAACTTTCTTTTCATAACACTTATTTTGAATTGAATCTTTAAGTCCACTTTGACCATACTTTGTATATACTTCTAATTGGTAAATATAACCCATTCAAATGCTTTTGTGGTTTCAATGGCCACTTCTTAATCAAATTTTTTCCATAACCTTTAGCTATTAGGTTTGAGTTATCTTTGTGGTAGATGTAATACTCACCTTTGTCCTTAGTGATGGACAATGAGCCTTCCATGCTTATTATAGGGTTAACCCCTCACTAGCATGTTGAAGCTATCCTCACATGGTGGACTTGTGGTTTTAGGTTGAGTTTTCTCCCTTTGATAACAAAAGACCTTAAGGCTTTTGGACCAATCAATCCACTCATTTATTTTGAGATTTTTACCCCGAACTACGAGGTTTTGATCCTAATCTTTTTTTAAGATGGTACGTAGGCAATGGGTTCATCCATTCAAACACAAAAGTGTAAATAACTTGTATATTCTTCTCTCATCCCTTCAATCATGTTTGCACAAAAATAAACTTTCACAAAATACCAACCTTACAACAAATATGAAAAGGGCTCCCTAAGAGTACCTAGGATGTTTTGGGTGTCTAACACCTTCCCATTGCATAACCAACCCCCTTACCCAGATCTCTATTTCTTTTACTAGTTTTTGTTAAACTTTTAGGTTTTTGTTCGCTTTCTAACCATTCCTTTGGATAAATAGAAGTGCGGTGACGACCCGACTTTGTATGGTTTACCTTGGATTTAGTCAATATCTCTAATGGTAACGAATATCCCGCTACAAATATGTCAGCTAATTGCCTCTCTGTAGGAACATGTTCCAGTGCTATGATCTTCTCTTCCACAAGTTCTCTGATATAGTGATGCCTGATATCAATGTGCTTTGTCCTGCTGTGCTGAATAGGATTCTTGGAAATATTTATAGCACTCAGGTTATCACAGTATAATGCCATGACTTCTTGTGTGACATTGTATTCAGACAATATTTGTTTCATCCAGACCAGTTGAGAACAACTACTTCTAGATGCTATGTATTCAGCTTCAGTAGTGGATAGAGATACACAATTCTGTTTCTGGCTAAACCATTAAATCAGATTGTTCCCTAAGAAGAAACATCCTCCTGATGCGCTCTTCCTATCATCAGCACTCCCAGCCCAATCTGCATCACAGTATCCAGTCAACATAGATCCAGATCCATGAGTATATAACATCCCATAGTCACTGGTGCCATTGACATATTGCAGTATTCTCTTCACTTGGTTTATGTGACTGACTTTTGGTTCAGCTTGATATCTAGTACACATACCAACAACAAATGCAATGTCAGGTCTGCTTGCTATGAGATATAGCAGACTGCCTATCATGCTTCTGTATAGACTATGATCTACATTGACACCATTTTCATCTTTGGAGATTTTTACCTGTGTAGGAGCAGGTGTTCTTTTATGGCTTGCATTCTCCATGCCAAACTTCTTCACAATGTTCTTGGCATACTTGCTTTGAGATAAAAAGATAGAGTCTTCCATCTGTTTGACTTGTAGCCCAAGAAAGTAGGTCAGTTCTCCAACAAGGCTCATCTCAAACTCAGATTGCATTTGTCTAACAAAATGTTCAACCATCTGTTCTGATATTCCACCAAATACAATGTCATCTACATATATTTGTGCTACCATGAGCTTCCCTCCTTCATTCTTCACAAACATAGTTTTGTCAATACCTCCTTTCCTGTATCCATTGTCAGTTAGGAACACTGTGAGTCTCTCACAAACATAGTTTTGTCAATACCTCCTTTCCTGTACACATGTTGTGGAAGATTTGGATTTGTGAAGCCTTTAGGTTGTTCAACATATACTTCTTCATTTAGGTAGCCATTTATAAAGGCACTTTTTACATCCATCTGAAACAGTTTGAATTTCAGAATACATGCCACTCCAAGCAATAATCTAATGGACTCAAGGCGATCTACAGGAGCAAAAGTTTCATCAAAGTCAACTCCTTCAACTTGAGTATATCCTTGAGCTACTAATCTAGCTTTGTTTTTAGTAACAACCCCTTGTTCATCAGATTTATTCTTATATACCCACTTTGTACCTTTGACATTTACTTCTTCAGGTCTAGGAACCAATTCCCATACTTCATTCCTCTTGAATTGACCTAACTCTACTTACATGGCATTGATCCAGAACTCATCAGTCAAGGCTTCCTTGATATTTCTAGGTTCAACCTTTGACACAAAGCAACCATGTGAGATTACTTCCCTTGATCTAGTAGTAACTTCTTTATCTGGGTCTCCTATGATAAGGTCTTTGGGATGATCCTTCTGAATTCTGATAGAGGGTCCCTTGTTGATTTTGTCATCTTCAGGTTCACTTTGAGGTGGTTCTTCTTCCTTATTCTTGTCTGAGGAGTCAGTTGGAGGATCATTCAGAGATGTCTCGACATCGTCTGTGACATCAGTCTGTTGATCATCAACTACTACATTAATGGATTCCATCAACACATTAGTTCTGGAATCGAAGACCCTGTAGGCTCTGCTGTTTGTTGAATAGGCCAAAAATATTCCTTCATCACTTTTGGGATCCATCTTCCTTCTTTGCTCACGATCAGCCAAGATATGGCATTTGCTACCAAATACATGAAAGTATTTTACTTTAGGTTTTCTTCCTTTCCAGACTTCATAAAGGGTTGTGGGAGTCCCTTTCTTTAATGTCACTCTGTTGTGGACGTAGCAGGCTGTGTTCATGGCTTCAACCCAAAAATGATAGAGTAACTTCTTAGAATGAATCATAGTTATGGCTGATTCTTGCAGAGTCCTATTTTTTCTTTCCACCACACCATTTTGCTGGGGAGTGATGGGAGATGAGAACTCATGATGAATTCCTTCTGAAGAGCAGAATTCAGCAAATTTGTTGTTCTCAAACTCCTTTCCATGATCACTTCTAATTTTGACAACAGGACTTTCTTTTTCCCTTTGAAGTTTCAGAAACACCTCCTTAAAGACTTCAAATACATCAGATTTTTCTCTTATAAAATTGATCCAGGTGTATCTGGAGAAATCATCCACTACCACATATGCATATTTCTTCCCACCAAGGTTTTCTACTTGCATGGGTCCCATCAAGTCCATATGAAGTAGTTCCAGGACTTTGGTAGTTGTGTCATGTCTGAGCTTCTGGTATGACATCCTTGTTTGTTTTCCAATCTGACATTCTCCACAGATTTTTCCCTCATCAATCTTTAAGTTGGGAATTCCTCTAACAACTTTAACTGATATGATTCTCTTCATACCTTTCAGGTGCAGATGGCCCAATCTTTGATGCCTTATTTTTACTTCTTCTTCTTTGGATAAGATACAAATTGAAGAGTATCCAATTTCTTGAGAGATCCACATGTAGCAGTTGTCTTTGGACCTAACTCCCTTCATGATTACTTTATTTTCTTTGTTAGTAGTCAGACATTCAGTTCTTGGGAAGTTTACATTCAGACCTTGATCACATAGTTGACTAATGCTGATAAGATTAACAGTTAATCCCTTAACAAGTAGGACATCATCAAGGTCAGGAACTCCATGGCAATCCAGCTTACCCATTCCCTTGATTTCACCTTTTGCACCATCACCAAAGGTAACATAACTCATGGCATGAGGATGAAGTTCAGTCAGAAGATTTTTGTTTCCAGTCATATGTCTGGAGCAACCACTGTCAAAATATCAATCTTCTTTGGCTGAGACTCTGAGGGAAGTGTGAGCTATTAGACTTGTGACCTTTGTCTTAAGAACCCATTGCTTTTTGTTACCAATATTGTGATGTTTGGACTTTGATTGGTGTTGAGACTGAACAGGGCCAGGATAACCATATAGCTTATAGCAGAAGGGCTTCAGGTGGCCAAATTTTGCACAGTATTGGCATTTCCATCTTTATTGTTTTCCTTTCTGCTATTGTGACATCTGATGTGACATCTCAGGTTTGCTTTTAACATGGTTGCACTTAGGTTTGGATTTTGGTTTGCAACTAGTGTTACTGCACTCAGCCTTGAATCTAATGCCAGATTTGTTTCCTGTTATTTGGCCAGTCTGGAGAACCTTGTCTAGGATGGCAGATCCATTATTAAGCAGTCTTACATACTTAGTCATCTCATCTAGTTTGGAATTTAAGAATACAACTTCAGTTTCTAATTTTGAGATGATTTCCACATACTCTTCCTTTTCATTTTTCAGCTGAGCTATCACTTTCTTTTGTCTTTCAACTTGTTTGCACACTCCTGTACTTCTGTGGCACCACTCTTTGTATGTAGTGGCCAGCTCTTCAAAGGTTCTTTCATCATCAATTGACTCTTCCTCAGACCCCCCATCTTCCTGTCAATGCAGTCACATGGTTTGTAGCTTCTTCAGTTTCACTTCCATCAGACCAAGAGGCCACAAGACTCCTCTTTTGTTTCTTGAGGTAGGTCCCACATTCAGTTTTAATATGACCATATCCATTACACTCATAGCATTGAACTTCTTTGGGCTTTTCTTCAGACTTTGTTTTCTTACCAAAGCTATTGGATTTACTGATGTCAGATGTGATGTTTTTGACATTGCCCTTTGCTCTCACATCTACCTTTATCATTAGTCTGTTGAACTACCTTCCCAGCATTGCTATCTCATTTGCCAGATCTCCATCAATATCTTGACCACCTTCCTCATCTTCCTCTTCAGTGTTTGACATAAATGTTATGCTCTTGGCCTTCTTTTCAGCTCCATCACATATTCCCATCTCAAATGATTGGAGGGATCCAGTTAGCTCATCAACTCTCATATTTGAGATGTCTTGAGATTCTTCTATGGTTGTGACTTTCATAGCAAATCTCTTGGGGAGTGATCTTAGTATTTTTCTTACTAACTTTTCATCTGACATCTTCTCACCCAAAGCTCCAGAGGCATTTGCAATTTCAAGAATGCTCATGTAAAATTCATGAATATTTTCATCTTCTTTCATTCTTAAGTTTTCAAATTTGGTGGTGAGCAGTTGTAGTCTAGACATTTTTACTCTAGAGGTGCCTTCATGGGTGGTTTTGAGAATGTCCTAAGCATCTTTAGCTACTTCACAATTGTTTACCAATCTGAAGAAGTTCTTGTCTACTCCATTGAAGATGGCATTCAAAGCTTTAGAGTTTCCAAGGGATAGGTCATCCTCCTCCTTGGACCATTTTTCTTCAGGCTTTTTCTCAGCAGTGGCTTCTCCTTATTTAGTAACTACAGGGTGCACCCAGCCAGTCAAGACAGCTTTCCAAGCCTTGTTATCAAGGGATTTTAAAAAGGCTACCATTCTAGGTTTCCAATAGTCATAGTTAGAACCATCCAAAATTGGTGGCCTATGAACAAATCCTCCATCCCTCTCCATTGAACCAGAAAGTATTTCCCCTGGATCTCACCCAGAACCAGAGTAGGATGCCTGCTCTGATACCAATTGAAATTCTGGTATCAGATATAGATGTCGAAGGTAATGTTACGACACTAATATCTGTTAACACACAATGGATAAAGATACAGAATTGTAAAACAAATAACACAAGCAATTGTTCACCCAGTTCGGTGCAACTCACCTACGTCTGGGGGCTACCAAGCCATGAAGGAAATTCAATAAAATAGGATTAGTTCAAAGACTCTTCGTACACTTAAACAAGTTACAGTCTTTCTCACCTAATCTCTACCCGTGTAATTTCTACCTAAGCACTCTTAGATATGAGAACCCACTCACTTCCCTTACAATCACACACCAGTGATTTTAAACAACAATCCCTTGAGAAAAGAAAATACTTTTCAATTACACACTCTTGATTTTACTTCACAGTTTCAATCAAGAAGACACACTCTTGATCTTGCTTCACAGCTTTGATCAAGAAGATACACACTCTTGCTTAACAGCTTTAGAGTGACAAATTACAACCACAAATCATTCCAATTCAATCATCAATGGATGACTTGAATGACCTACAAGTCTTACGACTAAACAGACATAAACCCTAGCTCTCTCTCTGTATTTCGCTCAGTCTTGGTTGTGTGTTCAAACAGGTTTTCTAAGTGCCTTTTAATAGAAGCATTCTGCTGGGCCTGGACATCTTGAAAACCCTAAATCGATTTTCCAATCAAATCTTTTTATAACAGCTGGTTAGATCTCTTTGTAAAATAAGTAAATCTGGTTATAATCAATGATTGAATGCGCCAGCTAATCATATCTTCAATCATCCAAAGATTGCCATTAATTGTGCAATCATAAAACACCAGACATTCACACTGAATGTTCTGTGTACAGGATGTCATGACATCGGGTCTGACATCCTGGAAAAATCCTGCATAATCCAATAATTCCTTTTATAGCTTTTAGCAGGTGCAACCATATCTGATGTCATGACCTTGTGTATGTCATCTGAAACAATCCTGCATGAACATGTCTTCCATTTAAGCTCCAGCAGGTACAACCAATATCAGAAGCCATGGCATTGTATGTGGCATTCTGAAACAATCCTGCATGCACATGTTCTTGAACTCTAGCAGGTACATAGGATATCTTATGTTAAGACATCACATATGACATCTTGTGAACACTCTTTGTTTTACCAAAATTGCTGCCAACACTTAGAATCAACAGAAAGGTTAAAAAGCGAACAAAAACCAAGTAAGAAGTTTTATCAAATCAAAAACTAATAAAAATGTCAGAGATCTAGGTAAGGGGGTTGATTATGAAATGGGAAGGTTTTGCGCACCCAAAACATCCTTAGTACTCTAAGGGAACCCTTTTTGCAAACATGTCTTGTAGGTTGGTATTTGTGAAAATATGTGCAAAAGGATTGGGGGGATAATAAGATAAATGGATTATATTTACAAATTTTGTTGTTTGAATGGATGAACCCATTGCCTACGTACCATCATAAAGGTAGGATCAAAACCCCGTAGTTAAGGGTAAAAATCTCAAAAGATTGGTGAATTGATTTGATCAAAAGCCTTAAGGTCTTTTGTTATCAAAGGGATAAAACTTAACCTAAACCAACAATCCACCTTGTGAGGAGAGCTTCAACATACTAGTGAGGGGTTAACCCTATAATAAGTATGGAAGACTTATAGTCCAATCACTAAGGATAAGGTGCGGTTTACATCAACCACTATGATAACTCAAACCTATGGCTAATATTTATGAAAAGTTTTAACAAAGGTGGCCATTGGAACCACAAAATCAACTTGAAGTGAGTTGTATTTACAAGTTAGATTTATTTACAAAATTAAGTCAAAGTTGAATTAAGATTTATTCACAATGAGTATTAATGAAAAGATTTTGAAAAGTCAAAGGCATAATGCCTAGGTTTCTAGTTTGAAAACAATGTCAAAGTTTGCACGAAGTGAGTTTGGCTTGGGTTAGAATGAGGAGGATAAGAGAAGGGATATACCTAAAGCATACAAAGATAAGAGAAGAGGTAAAACCCTTGGAGTTCCTTTTCTTGAGATCATAGAGATGATTCAAGATGCTCCTTTCCTTTGGACTTAGCAAACAATAAGCAATCACACAATATTTGGATTGAAGCTCCTAGGATATCCATTTGGCTTGTCTCTCTTAACTTGGCTACTCATGACAATGGTTCTTCTTACTATCTCAAGATGGAATCCCTATCATACAAGATCAAACATCAAAAAGTTCACAACACAATAAGAGGAATGAACAAAGAATGAGTTTAGATTAGGGGTCCTTTGAAGTCAACTTTGAGATCTAGCATTCTAAAGGCATGAGGCCTAGATGCTCTTCAAAAAATTTAGCATTCTAAAGGCATGAGGCCTAGTTGATCTTGAACTCCTTTAAGCATAGGTAAGGTCCTAATTCTAAGTCCTTTCTCCTTTTTGCACTGGGTTCACACAAACAAAGACAAAATAAACACAATGCAACAATATATTTATATACAATAATGAGCTCAAATGAGAAAAAGGAAAATGACATAAACATAAAATATGTGCTCAAGTGAGCAAAAGGAAAAGCAATATGAATAAATGAGCAAGAATGTAAATTGCATTAAAGTAAATTGCAAGAAATTAAATGCTCAAATTAAACATAGATAGTTAGTGGTTATGTTAGTATGTCATAAGACAATTTAGCGCTATGTTAAACAATCGTAAGTGGACTAATGTAGTAGTCACACCTATCTGAGGCCGGTCAATAAAAGTATAGGTAAATAAACACAAGTTAGAGATCATGACTAGTAAGCCAAGCTCCTACAACTTGGCATGCCAAAAGAAAAGAGGAAAGGCCTTGTATGGACTTTAGGTTTTTTGCTTGATCAAGAAGCAACCTATCTTGGACACAAAGCAACTCAGTTGATCTTGGATAGAGTTAAGTTTGATTTGGATCAAAGAAGGTTAAACCTCTCATATGTCAAGACCAACCATAAGACATTAACTCATTGGCCAAAATAAAAAGAGAAGTGAGATGAAGATGAAATGAATAAAAGAAGAATTCAAATGTCAAATACAATTGGTCAAAAGTGAATCAAATCATCATCAACCAATGTAAAATATAAGAGAAATGAAGATTAGAAGTCAACAAGTCAAACATATTTTTTTTGTATTTTTGGAATTAAAATAAATGCAAAAATTAAAATGGACAAAATATGGTGAAACCTCAAATTCAATTCAAATCAACTTAGATAAGTCCAATTAAATTCTCATAGGTCTAACATGGTCAAACAAGGTTTGACAAATTTTTTGAACAATTTTTGAAATCAGAAACCATTTTAAAACAATTAAAAACAATAAAAATAACACAATATGTATTAAAATCTCAAATAAATCTCAAATCAACTTAGAAATTGATGAGACTATTTTTCATTGACTTATCATGATCCATATGTGTTCATAAAATATTTTTGGATTTTTCAGATATCAAAAGTATTTAAAATGAATTAAAAACTATTAAAAACAAAATAATTCACAAAAAATATTAAATGAAGTCACAAAAATAATTAAAAATCAAAATATGAAACTAGATTTTTCAAGAATTTTTTTGCCATTGGTCTCATATTTTTGTGACTTTAAATAAAATATATTTGAATTTTTGAAAATAAAAGGAATTAAATGGAATTAATCAGAAAATAAGAAAATAGCAAAAATCAGCGCCCATTGGATCCATCTCCTTAATTGACGTGGCATCATCACACGGCTCAAAAGCGATGGTGCACGAAGGACCTTGGTCAAGCGCGCCACAAAAGGATTTAAAACAAGTCAACATAACACACAACCATGATTAAAGCGTTTGAGAGAGATCCAACGGATCAGAAGCTCCCACGTGGGGATGGTGGTGGAAACCACCATCTTCTCCGGCCAGCTAACTGTTTCTGGCCACCACGCGCAGGTTTTTCAACCTCAATAAAAATGAAAACTAAGGATATCAAACTGAAGTTGGGGTGATGTACATCACCCCTGTAACCTTGGATCTTCCTCAATGTTTTTATTTAGAGAGAAACCAGAGGTTGAAGATCATGGTGTTTGATCTGAAATGTAATGATTCATGAAATTAAGACCACCACTGGCCTGCCTCTTGCTCGAGGACTTTAGAAAACAGTTCAAACTCAAGCAATTCACATTGTATAACAAGATCCAGATCAAAATAGTTTGGTGATATACCTCTGAAATACAACTTTGAACAGCACGATCTCTCCAAGCTTTTGATCCAAATTTGATCTGGAGATGTAATGATGATGCAAGGATAAGGAGTTAAGACTTGAAGATCAACTAAGGACGTTGAAATTCAAGCTTTAAATAGAGAAATGAAAATTGAAATTCCTTTGAGTGAGGGTGAGGTTTCAATCCAGCAGAGTTTCAGATCTCCTTCAGGTTCAATTTTGAATGAGCTAGGACTTCTATTTATAGTTGGAGATGATGAAATGGGTTGCTTTGCTCGTGTGCATGGAACTTGGACTCTTCATGCATGGGCCTGTACAGGCGCGTGCAAAGCCCAAAATGGATGAAAATGCAAGTTGAACTCAAATGTAGATGGTTTGGACGTGTAATTGGAGCTGCATTGGCTTGTGCATGAAGTTATGATGTGAATTGCATAATTGAACCTAAACATTGAACTCTTCGAAACTCACACATGAAAAATCCAAAAATGGTGATGTGAGTAATGGTTGGAAAGCTCTCTGAATAAGGAACAAAAGTTATGTTGGTAAAAAATCCATTTGGAGTTTGGAAATTTATGAAAACTGACTGTGAAGTTAGGGGTACAAAACATGTCTAGGTTCCCTTTGAAATTTTTTGCCAAAACCAAGCAACTTCAAGTCCTTCTGTTACAATGATGCAAGCTTCAAATGGAAAAACCTCCAACATCAAAGTTGTATATCTCTTCAAGATGATAAATTTGGACTTACATTTTACATCATTTGGAGTTTTAATGAGAAGTTATGGGCACTTGAAGTTGGACATTTTCAAAATTCAATGGTTTTGGTCCAAAGTGACCTATAATGTTTTGTATTATCACATGTGTTTATTTTAGGATTATGAAATTTTGTCCAACATAACATTTGAATTAGACATCTTAATATTTCCAATTCATTTTGTCTTACCTCAAAATCATAAAAAATAAGGAAGTTAAGTCCTTGGGAAGTTGACCCAAAATTAGGGTTTCAGTCAAAATGACCTATAATGTTTTGGAATGAATGATGACCTTCCAAGTTTCAAATGGATTTTTAATGAACATTAAAGTTGTTCATATGGTTCTTTAGAACATTTTTTCTCTTAGTGTCATCTTCATTTGACAAACACATCACAAGTTCTGTCTCAATGATCCTGAATTTAGTTAGATGACTTGACTAGTCAACTTCTCAAGGCCAAACTTCAAATATTGATGAATAAATGATTGAGGATACTCACATAGGCTCATATATGCATAAAATAATGAATGAAAGAACATCCCTTGATTTAATTTGATCATAGGCTGAGGTTGCTTCATGAGCAAGGCACAGTCAAAGCACAGTTGAATTAGGGTTTCATTGGGAAACAATCTTCATGGCCTTTGGGTTATCTTGATAAAATTGGAAAATAGAGATACTTGGGAGACATATATTATGATTAGGAGCTTTGTGGATCATTGTCATGCTTGTTCTCATCTTCCTCTAGCCACTTCATTGAGCTTATGAGCCTCCTAGGAGCAAGGGCACACATGATCACTTGAGCTTCAAAACAAAAAGAGTTAGTGACATATTTTTGGGCTTTTGGTTAGTAATCAAAATAAGAAAAGCAATAATATACAATACAAGCATGCTTGGTGGTCTCAAACTACTCACACAAGTCCCACCCAAGGGTAAAAGAGCCACACATGCTATGATCCTTGAGGCAATGTAATGAGCAATGATATGATGCCATGAGGGATCTTAGGGTCAAAATTAGGATCTTAAAGATGCCCCTATTTAAGGTCATTCTAGCCGGAGATATGAAGGTTAAAATCTTTGTCTCGACGAGATAGAATGGGCTTAAATAATAATAAAGAGACGAATTTTGGTCCCTAAGAGACCTCACGATGCAAATGTATGCATGCAAAAATAAAATCTTCATGGTGACTATTTACCACGAAGGAAAAGAAATCAGGAGAAACCGAGAATCCACAGGAGTAACACACTCACTAATGGGGACAGAGACTCTGGGGAAAATAGGGTAAAAATGCGTGAGCAGGTCACGACTTGAAAACTTGCTGAGAGACACGAAGGGATTCCATGAAAATAAATCAATGGAAAGACTCGAGCTGACGCAAAGATGCATGTATTGGGGAATATGCCAATACAGCAAAACTATCCACAAGGGATACTTCGGATAAAAATCCGGACTCAGACGGGGATGTCCACAAAGGACTTAGCTGAGGAAGAAACAATGAGATATTACCGGTTATTGGGTAATAAACTCAAAGAGATATGTCATCAAAAAACTGGTTACTGGGCGAGAGGTAGACATGCTCAAGGAGAAAGAATATCTAAGACCGGTATAAGGGTGAGAGATATCAATCGTCCGAAACATCTGAGGAGAACCCAAAAGGCACGTCTCAACTCAGGAAAATCTGACTCCACAGGGGACAAAAAGTCATAATAGGGAGCAGAAGGAAGGAACACCAGGGATACCAGTTACTGGGCATATAATAGGTGACCAACCAGGTGTGAATTGGGTAACATATCCAAGACACTCATCATCCGAAAGGAGGGCTGAAAAAGAAAACTTAACTTACAGGATGGGCGTTCGATTCCATAAGGAAATACGAATCTTACTCAACTAGGGGAAGAACAAAGACTTCGACTGAAGACCGCATGAGATATATTATCTATTACCGTCATAACATAGATAACATACTCGCATGGAAGATTATCCATAATGGGTTACTGGGTTAAAAAAGATAAATCTACCGAAAAGAAAGGACATCGGGATACCGGTTACTGGGTATAAAATGATGACCAATCAAAAAAGAGAAACAATCATTACCACACAAAGGTAAATGAAAGATGACTCGCGGGGATGAATTGCCTGATAGGAGCAATTATCCAGGAGATATATCACCGGTTACTGGGTGATATACTCAAAAACGAAGGAATATCAATACCGAATATTGGATAAAGATAACCAAAAAAGAGGGGATTACATCTACAGATTACTGGGTAGAAAACCCCAGATAAAGGACTTAAAACTACCGGTTACTGGGTAGAAGGCCACAAAGTTCGCTAGGGAAAAGGATGAACAATTACTGGTTACTGAGCAATTGAACAACTAACCCACAGGGAACTGCAGGGGAATATCAAGAAAGGAGTCAATCTAGGAACAAACTAGAAAGACATAATTAACAAGACTCAACCCAATGAGGATATAACTCAGGGGAGTAATTCCAACCTGGTATACAACTAGGGCGGAAACTGAAACAAACAATCATCCACGAGGACATAACTCAGTGGGGAATAAAGAAAGAAAGATAGATAGTTTATGCCTATAGGGCTGACTCTATATGGAGAGATCAGACACAAACATCTGCTTGGGGAAGAACATTTCACCAATAGCAGGAGATAACAAGCAAAGATATATGGCAAGGAATGCAACATGGATATCTGAATACTATGATTATACGTGTATATGCATAATTCGTGTATCATTAATGCTGACAAAATAGACATATCTAACATAAACAGGTTCAAAAGCCACGAACGGACATCCGGTATAACGTCTCAAAAGGGAAAAGCCAGGCCCTCAGGAGAAATCAGTCCTGATGGGGATGATCTGATACCAGGAGACATGGATCACCGCTAGGGACAGGCAAAGTCTCGGTTGGGGAACATGTAGAGATATCAATAAGATCTGTCATAGAAGAACTCTACTGGGGATCTTATCAGGGGATAATGTGAGATTCCGTGGGGAACAACCACCAAACAGATACACATCAATCAAGCATTATCTTCTAACTGCTGAAGAGACATCTCTACTAACGGGAGAAGGAATAAATTGCTCCGCTGGGGAAGGAAAAAAACATATCTTCCTCATCATCGTCCAATACTGGAAGAAATCTTCAACCATGGAGGGGATACAAATGTCAAGCTAGGATCAGACAACTCCACTGAGAATGGACTGTAGGCGACCGTATTGGGGATAGGCTATCAACGACCCTATTGGGGATGAGTTGCAGACAAACTCAAAGGAGACTGCCCTGGCTAAGGGAATCGGAAACGAATCCTTCGTCAGCACGTGCCATACTGGGGGTGAAAAAAGGGGAACAAACCCTTCACCAACTGCTCTAAGCAACTACTGCTGAGGAGATATCTAAAAGATAGCTTTGCAAGGAATACATGCCTACTCCGCCGGGGACTTCTACTCATACTGGGGAAAGGCAAACTTCCTCGCAAACAGATAGCATATCAACTTGTATCAATCTATAAGGGATTTTAGGTCATTCCACACAAGGGATGACAACCATATAATTGATAAATCACAAATGCTAGTGCCGAATGTAGAGGTATACACATCTCTAAAGGATCGTGGCCAAAACTCCAGACTCTCTGGGGAGTTAAGGATGTATCACTCTTCTCTGCGCTTGATGGGGAGATTAATGAAATCTGATGAAGAGGATATAGACATGCCAGAATACGAACAAATGTCTTACCTTTTGGAAATCGTACTATCCTTGGGAGAGCACTGAAGACATCACAACTATCCTTTTAGTCATTGTGAATGTTCACTTTGTTTAAAACAGTTTCATAAAAACTTTATTTGTTTAAAACAATGATATTTTCAATTAAAACATGCAAACATTTGTTAAACAGAAACAAATAAGAGTGCAAAGAATTGGATAAAGGCTCAAATTTATTTGATAGAATGGTAGTGCGCAAATGGCGAGACTCCATGGATCTTTATAAATTTGAAATTGGTGATATATATTGGAAAAAGGGCTACATTGAACATAATGACCATTTCTTCACCAACTCTGAATCCAATGTATTTGAAGCTTCAGTTGACGATGACTGAGCAAGAATCTTTGATAGACGACAGTTGTAGAACAAAGTCTTGTCAGGATGCAGTTACTTGCCAAATTCCTAATTTTTGCCTAGATTACCCTAGGGTGAGGTACTCAATCTAACGGGATATATATTTTTCATTTTTTTATGTCTCTAACTTTTTCCTGGATCGCCCTTTCAGGTTTTCAATCCACCGAGACACTCATTTTTGCCTAAGTCGCCCTTTCGGGTTTGCAACTTAGCGAGCTATTCTATTTTTATTTTAGGCAAAGTATTTCTTGACTGCATCTGAATTTAGAGGACGAGTGAAATCCTCCCCATCCATAGTTGTAAGCATCAAAGCACCGCCTGAAAAGGCTCTCTTAAAAACTTATGGACCTTCATAGTTTGGAGTCCACTTACCCTTAGAATCGGGCGCGAAAGACAAGACTTTCTTGAGCACCAGGTCACCTTCTCGGAACACACGAGGTTTGACCTTATTATCAAAGCTTTCTTCATCCTTTGCAGATACAACTGACCATGGCACATGGTGGTTAATCTATTTTGTTCAATCAAGTTCAGTTGGTCACAATGACTCTGAACCCATTCAGCCTCAGTCAACTTGGCTTCCATCAAGACTCTCATTGAAGGGATCTCGACCTCTACGGGGAGCACAACCTCCATGCCATATACAAGAGAGAAAGGGGTTGCCCCTGTTGAAGTACGGACAAATGTACGATAGCCATGCAAAGCAAATGGCAACATCTCATGCCAGTCTTTGTACGTAACAACCATCTTCTAGATAATCTTCTTGATGTTCTTGTTAGCAGCCTCAACAACCCCATTCATCTTGTGTCTGTAGGGAAAAGAATTATGATGTGCAATCTTGAACTCGCTACACAGCTCTTTCATCATCTTGTTGTTCAAGTTAGATCCATTATCAGTAATGATCTTGTCTGGCACACCATATCGACATATAAGTTGATTCTTAATAAACTTCACAACCACCTGCCTGGTCACATTTGCATATGATGCCGCTTCAACCCACTTGGTGAAGTAATCAATTACTACGAGAATAAAACGGTGACCGTTCGACGCCTTTGGTTCAATCATGCCAATCATGTCAATTCCCCGCATGGAGAAAGGCCATGGTGAGGAGATAACATTCAGAAGTGTCGGGGGAATATGAATTTTATCCGCATAAATCTGACAGTTGTGGCATTTCTTCATATATTTGCAGCAATCAGACTCCATTGGCAGCCAATAATAGCCTGTTCTCAACATCTTCTTTGCCATGACATGTCCATTGGAATGAGTACAAAATGATACCTCATGGACTTCAGTCATTAACAGGTTTGCTTCGTGTCTATCCATGCATCTGAGCAAAACCATGCCAAAATTCCTCTTATAAATCACATCACCATTGAGGTAGAAACTTCCAAATAATCTCCTCAAAGTCTTCTTGTGTTTAACAGATGCCCCAGGCGGGTAAATCTGACTTTGGAGAAAGCACTTGATATCATAATACCATGGCTTATCATCTTTTACTTCTTCAACTGCAAACACATTAGCTGGTCTATCTAAGCGCATCACAGTAATATTGGGAACTTCATTCTAATATTTCACCAGGATCATCGAAGCAAGCGTAGCAAGAGCATCTGCCATCCAATTCTCATCTCGAGGAATATGATGGAAGTCAATCTCAGTAAAGAAAGTTGAAATCCTCCTCGCATAATCTCTATATGGGATGAGGCCAGGCTGATTCGTCTCTCATTCACCCTTAATCTGATTAACAACAAGGGCCGAATCACCATAAACATCAAGATATTTGATCCTAAGATCAATACATTCTTCCAAACCCATAATACAGGGCTCATACTCCGCCATATAATTTGTGCATTTGAAAGTTAGCCTTGCTGTAAAAGGAAAATGTGTGCCCTGAGGAGTAATAATCACTGCCCCAATACCATTTCCATACCGATTAACAACACAAACGAACACCATACTCCATCGGGAACCAGGCTCTGGCCCTTCATCGAGCGTAGGCTCATAACAATCTTTAATTTTCAAATACAGAATTTCCTCATCAGGGAAGTCGTACTGAACAGACTGATAATCTTCAATTGGTTGATGTGTCATGTGGTCAGCCAGGATACTACCTTTAATAGCCTTTTGAGCTCGATACTCAATATCATACTCAGATAACAACATCTGCCAATGGGAAATCCTCCCAGTTAAAGCAGGATTTTCATAGATATACTTGATTGGATCCATTTTGGATATCAACCAAGTCGTATGATTCAACATATACTGGCGTAACCGCTTAGCGGCCCAAGCCAAAGCACAACATATCTTCTCAAGCATTGAGTACCGAGACTCACAATCAGTAAACTTCTTGATTAAGTAGTATATGGCATACTCTTTCTTCCCTGATTCATCTTGTTGACCAAGGACACAACCCATGGAATCATCAAGCACAGTCAAGTACATAATTAATGGTCTTCCTTCAACAGGAGGAGACAGAATCGGAGGCTCAGACAGATACTCTTTGATACTATCAAAAGCTTTTTGGTAATCCTCAGCCCAATCATGACGCTGATCTTTCCGGAGGAGCTTGAATATAGGCGCACATGTGGTAGTCATGTGGGATATAAATCTGGAAATATAATTCAAGCGGCCAAAAAAACCTCGGACTTGCTTCTCAGTTTTGGGCGCAGGCATATCTTGTATTGCTTTGACCTTGGTAGGATCAACTTCAATACATCTTTCACTGACAATAAAGCCCAATAACTTGCCGGAACGGACTCCAAATGTACACTTGTTCGTATTCAGGCGGAGTTTGTAGTTCCTCAAACGCTGGAAAAGCTTCAACAAGTGTTCTACATGTTCAACTTCCGTTTTCGACATTGCAATCATATCATCAACATACACCTCGATCTCCTTGTGCTTCATGTCGTGAAACAAGGTAGTCATAGCGCGTTGATACGTGGCTCCGGTGTTCTTCAAACTGAAAGGCATCACTCGATAACAGAATGTTCCCCAAGGTGTGATGAATGTTGTCTTCTCCATATCCTCGGGTGCCATTTTAATCTAGTTATAACCGGAAAATCCGTTCATAAATGAGAAGACATTGAATTTAGATGTGTTGTCTACCAACATATCAATGAGTGGTAGAGGAAAATCATCTTTCGGACTAGCTTTATTCAAGTCACGGTAATCCACACACATTCGGACTTTTCCATCTTTCTTAGGCACAGGCACAATATTGGCCACCCATTGAGGATATGTAGAAGTCACCAGAAACCCCGCATCAATTTTCTTCTGAACTTCTTCTTTAATCTTCATTGCCATATCTGGATGAGTTCTTCTGAGCTTCTGCTTCATAGGCGCACACTCAGGCTTCAACGGCAAGAAATGTTGCACGATATCAGTATCTAGATCAGGCATGTCTTCATATGACCAGGCAAAGGCGTCGACATATTCTCGTAGCAACTCAATCAACCCCTTCTTCACAGACTCTTCCAGGAGTTCCCTAATCTTCACATCATGAATGCAGTCTTTAGACCCCAAGTTGACTACTTCCAGATTCTCAAGATGTGGCTGAATGATCTTCTCCTCGTGCTCAAGCAGACGGGTAATCTCATCAGGAATCTCTTCAACATCATCTTCTCCGGCCTTAAATACAGGGAACTCAAAGTTGGGAGATGGTGTTGGATCATTATGTTCAATGGGCTTGATCAACCTGCATAATGATTTTGAGTATAAAAGAGATTTCAGAATTCAAGCAAGGCAAATCATTATGCATATGAAAAGATTGATTTTATTCTCTTTTTTAGGGTTTTATGGTGATCACCAATTTCAGGAAAAAAGCAAAAAGGAAAAATAATTTGGAAAAACAAACATTTAACATGTAATTATTGAATGAATATCATTGTATTAATCAAATATGTGCCAACAATGTTATCACTTCTCCTTTTGGCATGGGAGAAGGGTTTTCAAACAAAATGCATATATTACGTGGACTTATGGATAACTGTTGGAACATCAACAGTGACCCAATTATTGCAGACTCCTCCAGGGATGACAAAGTTGCCAAGGTCTTCCTCTTCATCAGCTTCCACTATGGCTGCAGCCTCCTCATCTTCAACAGTGTGGATGGAACCTCCACTCTGGAACAACCCACGCTCATTGGAAACACGTGAAGAATACCCTTTGGCCTCAAAGAAACTCAATCTTCTTGCCTACAATGGTATGACTTCAAACAACCAAAGAATCAATTGAATTGAGCAAGAATTTGAGAGAATCGAAGAGATCAAAATTTCTGGAAAATACCTTTAATGGAGGTCTAGATTCAACTGATCTTGATCTTGCTTGTGCTTGATCTCACAGCACTTTCTTGTAGAAGAAGGATTGGATACTTAAAAGGCTGTGGATTCCTAGAGATTTGAATTTCAAAACAGTGGAAATTAAACCTCAAATTCAAATGAATTTTTCAGGTTTATCCTTTGCAAAGTGAGGGTTTAAGACGGGGAATCAAAGCTGGCGCCAATGTGTGTCCATTGTTGAGCATATGAGGCTCTATTTAGAGATGAAACCATTGATATTTGCACACTTGAAATCACTTTTCAAATTTGGTCATTGATGATGCATGGATGCATGGACGCGTATAGGCCCATAAAATCATTGCCATAAGTCCACAATTGAATGTTAGATAGTCCGATTTCATCTTAGATTGCAAGGTAAGTGTGCATTTGAATTTGAAGTTTGATCCTTGCCAAGTGATGTCATCATGTTCATGCCATACGCAGTGTATGTATTCCTTGTCCAAAATGAATGAATTTGAGCTTTTTGGAAAGGTGAGATCAAGAGGAACAACTTTCATGTTCAACACTTTTTCATTTGGAGCTTGGAACTTGGAGAAATTTGAGGTGGAAGTTTGCAAATTTTTGACATATCAAATTTTTTCTAAGTGTCAAGCCATATGTCTCAATATTCCACCTTGCTTAACTTTTTATATGAGCTTCAAATGAGAAAGGTGTCTTCATCAAAGTTGTATCTCTCTCAAAGAACTTCAAAATTGTCACCAATTTCATTTCAGTTGGATTTGAAATGATAGAGTTATGCATTTTTGATGTTTGGAAAAATCACTTGGTCAATGGTATAGGTCAAAAGTGACCTATAATGTAACCTCATATCACATGCTTAAAAAAGTTGAATCATCTCCCACTCCAAACATCAAAGTTGAATTAGGCACATTAAATTTGATTGTGAAACTTGGAATTCTTTCATCTCATAAAAATTGAGCAAGTTATGGCCTTGGGAAGTTGACTTTCAAATTAGGGTTTAGACAAAATGACCTATAATGTTTCAATATAGAAACTGATTTTCCAAGCAAAACTAGCTCTAGGTCTCAAAATGAAAGTTGTTTGGAATGTCATTTAGAGTATGTTTTTTATTGGAATAATTTTCATATGGTGAAAATTGTAGGATATAGGGTCTAGGGAGGCCCAATTTTGATCAGATGAATCCATCTGGCCAACCACCATCGACCAACTTGTTAACTTCCAAGTCTCTTGACTTTCTTAGCTCATGGTAGATCATATATGCATAAGATGATGAATTTTGAAGTTTCCCTTGAGGAATTTGATCAATTGGTGAGATAGCTTGTTGGAGAAGTTACTCAAGATACCAAGTCAAACTAGGGCTTCCAAGGAAAATCACCTTCAAACTCTTGAAGAAAACTTGATCAATATAAAATGTAGGAATCATTGGGACTCATATATGATGCTCATAACCATTCTTGAATCAATTCTTGGTTGTGTTCTTTGTTCATGAGGGTCTGAAACCCTAGATATGAACTTGATGAATCAATGAGAATCATGCCCTTCCTACAAAAGAGTTAGGCAAATGCCAAGACATATTTTTGATATTTTGGTTAGTGAAATGATAAAATACAAGTATGATACAATCACAAAGTAATTGGTGATCTCTCCCAAAACAAACCCAATGAAAGAGGGGTAAGGAGGATGCCAAGATATGATCCCAATGCTAATGCTTATGATGAAATTACATGAGGGATCTTAGGCTCAAAATTGGGGTCTTACACACTTGATATCAAAATACAATGGATTCTCATATTTGGTCTCTTCAACAGCAAACACATGAGCTGACCTATCAAGACACATCACAGTCAAATTTAGAACTTCGTTTCAAAACTCCACTACAATCATTGAAGTCAACATTGCAAGAGCATCTGCCATCCGGTTTTCATCTCGTGGGATATGATGAAATTCAACTTTTGTAAAGAAAGTTAAAATTCTCCTCGCATAATATCTATATGGTATTAAACCGGGTTGATTCGTCCCCCATACACCTTTGATATGATTCACAACCAAAGTTGAATCTCCATAGACGTCCAAATACTTGATTCTGAGATGAATGGACTCTTCAAGCCCCATAATGGAAGCTTCATACTCAGCCATATTATTCGTACACTTGAAAGTCAATCTAGCTGTAAATGGAAAATACGTTCCTTGAGGAGTAATAATCACTGCCCCAATGCCATTACCATACTGATTAAGAGCTCCATCAAATACCATGCCCTAACAGGAACCAGGCTCTGGTCCTTCTTCAAGCAATGATTCATCACAATATTTCATTTTCAGGTACAAGATCTCTTCATCAGGAAAATCATATTGCACTGACTGGTAATCTTGAATCGGTTGGTGAGCCAAATGTTCAGCCAAGACACCACCTTTAATTGCTTTTTGTGATTAGTATTCAATATCATACTCTGATAACAACATCTGCCAACGGGAAATCCTCCCAATTAAAGCAGGCTTCTCAAAAATATACTTGATTGGATCCATTTTGGATATCAACCAAGTAGTATGATTCAACATATACTGGTGCAGACGCTTAGCAGCCCAAGCCAACGCGCGACAAGTTTTTTCAAGCATAGAATACTGGGTCTCACATTCCGTAAATTTCTTACTGAGGTAGTAAATTACATACTCTTTCTTTCCAGTTTCATCTTGCTGACCAAC